>NW_022631061.1:3624102-3629114 GCF_010015895.1 Lontra canadensis | reverse complement strand
TTTGTCTCCCTCCCAATCCCAACTTGTTTCATTTACTCTTCTCCTACTACATTAACCCCCCATGTTGCATCTCCTCTCCCTCATATCAGGGAGATCATATGATAGTTGTCTTTCTCCGATTGACTTATTTCGCTAAGCATGATACCCTCTAGTTCCATCCACGTTGTCTCAAATGGCAAGATTTCATTTCTTTTGATGGCTGCATAGTATTCCATTGTATATATATACCACATCTTCTTTATCCATTTGTCTGTTGATGGACATCTAGGTTCTTTCCATAGTTTGGCTATTGTAGACATTGCTGCTATAAACATTCGGGTGCACGTGCCCCTTCGGATCACTACGTTTGTATCTTTAGGGTAAATACCCAGTAGTGCAATTGCTGGGTCATAGGGTAGTTCTATTTTCAACATTTTGAGGAACCTCCATGCTGTTTTCCAGAGTGGTTGCACCAGCTTGCATTCCCACCAACAGTGTAGGAGGGTTCCCCTTTCTCCGCATCCTCGCCAGCATCTGTCATTTCCGGACTTGTTCATTTTAGCCATTCTGACTGGTGTGAGGTGGTATCTCATTGTGGTTTTGATTTGTATTTCCCTGATGCCGAGTGATGTGGAGCACTTTTTCATGTGTCTGTTGGCCATCTGGATGTCTTCTTTGCAGAAATGTCTGTTCATGTCTTCTGCCCATTTCTTGATTGGATTATTTGTTCTTTGGGTGTTGAGTTTGCTCAGTTCTTTATAGATTTTGGACACTAGCCCTTTATCTGATATGTCGTTTGCAAATATCTTCTCCCATTCTGTCAGTTGTCTTTTGGTTTTGTGAACTGTTTCCTTTGCTGTGCAAAAGCTTTTGATCTTGATAAAATCCCAATAGTTCATTTTTGCCCTTGCTTCCCTTGCCTTTGGCGATGTTCCTAGGAAGATGTTGCTGCGGCTGAGGTCAAAGAGGTTGCTGCCTGTGTTCTCCTCAAGGATGTTGATGGATTCCTTTCTCACATTGAGGTCCTTCATCCATTTTGAGTCTATTTTCGTGTGTGGTGTAAGGAAATGATCCAATTTCATTTTTCTGCATGTGGCTGTCCAATTTTCCCAACACCATTTATTGAAGAGGCTGTCTTTTTTCCATTGGACATGCTTTCCTGCTTTGTCGAAGATTAGTGGACCATAGAGCTGAGGGTCTATTTCTGGGCTCTCTATTCTGTTCCATTGATCTATGTGTCTGTTTTTGTGCCAGTACCATGCTGTCTTGATGATGACAGCTTTGTAATAGAGCTTGAAGTCCGGAATTGTGATGCCACCAACTCTGGCTTTCTTTTTCAATATTCCTTTGGCTATTCGCGGTCTTTTCTGGTTCCATATAAATTTTAGGATTATTTGTTCCATTTCTTTGAAAAAAATGGATGGTACTTTGATAGGAATTGCATTAAATGTGTAGATTGCTCTAGGTAGCATAGACATTTTCACAATATTTATTCTTCCAATCCAGGAGCATGGAACATTTTTCCATTTCTTTGTGTCTTCCTCAATTTCTTTCATGAGTACTTTATAGTTTTCTGTGTATAGATTCTTAGTCTCTTTGGTTAGGTTTATTCCTAGGTATCTTATAGTTTTGGGTGCAATTGTAAATGGGATGGACTCCTTAATTTCTCTTTCTTCTGTCTTGTTGTTGGTGTAGAGAAATGCGACTGATTTCTGTGCATTGATTTTATATCCTGACACATTACTGAATTCCTGTACAAGTTCTAGCAGTTTTGGAGTGGAGTCTTTTGGGTTTTCCACATATAGTATCATATCATCTGCGAAGAGTGATAGTTTGACTTCTTCTTTGCCGATTTGGATGCCTTTAATTTCTTTTTGTTGTCTGATTGCTGAGGCTAGGACTTCTAGTACTATGTTGAATAGCAGTGGTGATAATGGACATCCCTGCCGTGTTCCTGACCTTAGCGGAAAAGCTTTCAGTTTTTCTCCATTGAGAATGATATTTGCGATGGGTTTTTCATAGATGGCTTTGATTATATTGAGGTATGTGCCCTCTATCCCTACACTTTGAAGAGTTTTGATCAGGAAGGGATGCTCTACTTTGTCAAATGCTTTTTCAGCATCTATGGAGAGTATCATATGGTTCCTGTTCTTTCTTTTATTAATGTGTTGTATCACATTGATTGATTTGCGGATGTTGAACCAACCTTGCAGCCCTGGAATAAATCCCACTTGGTCGTGGTGAATAATCCTTTTAATGTACTGTTGAATCCTATTGGCTAGTATTTTGGTGAGAATTTTTGCATCTGTGTTCATCAAGGATATTGGTCTGTAGTTCTCTTTTTTGATGGGATCCTTGTCTGGTTTGGGGATCAAGGTGATGCTGGCCTCATAAAATGAGTTTGGAAGTTTTCCTTCCATTTCTATTTTTTGGAACAGTCTCAGGAGAATAGGAATTAGTTCTTCTTTAAATGTTTGGTAGAATTCCCCCGGGAAGCCAACTGGCCCTGGGCTTTTGTTTGTTTGGAGATTTTTGATGACTGTTTCAATCTCCTTACTGGTTATGGGTCTGTTCAGGCTTTCTATTTCTTCCTGGTTCAGTTGTGGTAGGTTATATGTCTCTAGGAATGCATCCATTTCTTCCAGATTGTCAAATTTGTTGGCATAGAGTTGCTCATAATATGTTCTTATAATTGTCTGTATTTCTTTGGTGTTAGTTGTGATCTCTCCTCTTTCATTCATGATTTTATTGATTTGGGTCCTTTCTCTTTTCTTTTTGATAAGTCTGGCCAGGGGTTTATCAATCTTATTAATTCTCTCGAAGAACCAGCTCCCAGTTTCGTTGATTTGTTCTATTGTTTTTTTGGTTTCTATTTCATTGATTTCTGCTCTGATCTTTATGATTTCTCTTCTCCTGCTGGGTTTAGGGTTTCTTTCTTGTTCTTTCTCCAGCTCCTTTAGGTGTAGGGTTAGGTTGTGTACCTGAGACCTTTCTTGTTTCTTGAGAAAGGCTTGTACTGCTATATATTTTCCTCTCAGGACTGCCTTTGTTGTGTCCCACAGATTTTGAACCGTTGTATTTTCATTATCATTTGTTTCCATGAATTTTTTCAATTCTTCTTTAATTTCCTGGTTGACCCATTCATTCTTTAGAAGGATGCTATTTAGTCGCCATATATTTGGGTTCTTTCCAAATTTCCTCTTGCGATTGAGTTCTAGCTTCAGAGCATTGTGGTCTGAAAATATGCAGGGAATGATCCCAATTTTTTTTATAACAGTTAAGACCTGATTTAGAACCAAGGATGTGATCTATTCTGGAGAATGTTCCATGTGGACTAGAGAAGAATGTGTATTCTGTTGCTTTGGGATGAAATGTTCTGAATATATCTGTGATGTCCATCTGGTCCAGTGTGCCATTTAAGGCCTTTATTTCCTTGTTGATCTTTTGCTTGGATGATCTGTCCATTTCAGTGAGGGGAGTGTTAAAGTCCCCTACTATTATTGTATGATTGTCAATGTGTTTCTTTGATTTTGTTATTAATTGGTTTATATAGTTGGCTGCTCCCACGTTAGGGGCATAGATATTTACAATTGTTAGATCTTCTTGTTGGACAGATCCTTTGAGTATGATATAGTGTCCATCTTCATCTCTTATTATAGTCTTTGGTTTAAAATCTAAGTGATCTGATATAAGGATTGCCACTCCTGCTTTCTTCTGATGTCCATTAGCATGGTAAATTCTTTTCCACCCCCTCACTTTAAATCTGAAAGTGTCTTCGGGTTTAAAATGAGTTTCTTGTAGGCAACATATAGATGGGTTTTGTTTTTTTTATCCATTCTGATACCCTGTGTTTTTTGATTGGGGCATTTAGCCCATTAACATTCAGGGTAACTATTGAGAGATATGAATTTAGTGCCATTGTATTGCCTGTAAGGTGACTGCTATTGTATATTGTTTCTGTTCCTTTCTGATCTACTACTTTTAGGCTCTCTCTTTGCTTAGAGGACCCCTTTCAATATTTCCTGTAGAGCTGGCTTGGTGTTTGCAAATTCTTTCAGTTTTTGTTTGTCCTGGAAGCTTTTAATCTCTCCTTCTATTTTCAATGATAGCCTAGCTGGATATAGTATTCTTGGCTGCATGTTTTTCTCGTTTAGTACTCTGAATATATCATGCCAGCTCTTTCTGGCCTGCCAGGTCTCTGTGGATAAGTCTGCTGCCAATCTAATATTTTTACCATTGTATGTTACAGACTTCTTTTCCCGGGCTGCTTTCAGGATTTTCTCTTTGTCACTAAGACTTGTAAATTTTACTATTAGGTGATGGGGTGTGGACCTATTCTTATTGATTTTGAGTGGGGTTCTCTGAACCTCCTGTATTTTGATGCTTGTTCCCTTTGCCATATCGGGGAAATTCTCTCCAATAATTCTCTCCAATATACCTTCTGCTCCCCTCTCTCTTTCTTCTTCTTCTGGAATCCCAATTATTCTAATGTTGTTTCGTCTTATGGTGTCACTTATCTCTCGAATTCTGCCCTCGTGGTCCAGTAGTTGTTTGTCCCTCTTTTGTTCAGCTTCCTTATTCTCTGTCATTTGGTCTTCTATATTGCTAATTCTTTCTTCTGCCTCATTTATCCTAGCAGTGAGAGCCTCCATTTTTGATTGCACCTCATTAATAGCTTTTTTTATTTCAACTTGATTAGATTTTAGTTCTTTTATTTCTCCAGAAAGGGCTTTTATATCTCCCGAGAGGGTTTCTCTAATATCTTCCATGCCTTTTTCGAGCCCAGCTAGAACCTTGAGAATAGTCATTCTGAACTCTAAATCTGACATATTACCAATGTCTGTATTGATTAGGTCCTTAGCCTTTGGTACTGCCTCTTGTTCTTTTTTTTGTGGTGAATTTTTCCGCCTTGTCATTTTGTCCAGATAAGAGTATATGAAGGAGTAAGTAAAATACTAAAAGGGTGGCAACAACCCCAGGAAAATATGCTTCAGCCAAATCAGAAGAGATCCCAAATCGTGAGGGGGGGGGGG
>NW_022631061.1:3307868-3624002 GCF_010015895.1 Lontra canadensis | reverse complement strand
AAAAAAAAAAAAAAAAAGAAAAGAAAAAAGAAAAAAGAAACAAATAAAAAAAGAAAACCAATAATGAAAAAAATATAAAAAAGGAAAAAATGTATATATATTAGATAAACTAGTTAAAAAACGTTAAAAAAGAAAAGGGTAAAAGTTTAAAAAAATTTGGCAGAAGAAGAGAAAAAAATTGAAAAAGAAAAAAAAATTAAATTAACTGCCAGGCTAAAGAATCATGGGGAGAAAGCCATGAGTTCCGTGCTTTGCTTTCTCCTCCTCTGGAATTCCGCTGCTCTCCTTGGTATTGAAACTGCACTACTCGTAAGTGAACTTGGTCCTGGCTGAGTTTCTTGTTGATCTTCTGGGGGAGGGGCCTGTTGTAGTGATTCTCAAGTGTCTTTGCCCCAGGCGGAGTTGCACCGCCCTTACATGGGCCGGGCTGAGTAATCCGCTCGGGTTTGCTTTCGGGAGCTTTTGTTCCCTGAGCGCTTTCCGTAGAGTCCGGAGGACCGGAATGAAGATGGCGGCCTCCCAGTCTCCGGCCCGGAGGAGCCGAGAGCCCGGGGTCCCACTCCTCAGTGCGCCCTCAGGGAACAGCGTCCAATCACTCCCGTCTGCCTGGCCTCCGGCTGCGCTCCGAGCTCACCGAGCCTGCGACCGGTTCAAGGTAACCCAGAGCTGAGAGTGACTCCTCGGCTCCGTCTCTGTAGCCGGCTTCCCCGTTCTAATACCCGCGAGCTCTGCGACACTCAGACACCCCGATCCCTCCGTGACCCTGCGGGACCTGAGGCCACGCTGACCCCGTGTGAGCTTCTCCCCGGTTAAGCCTCTGGAGCGATGTCCCTCAGAGGAACAGACTTTTAAAAGTCCCGATTTTGTGCTCCGTTGCTCCGCCGCTTGCCGGGAGCCGGCCCCTCCCCCCGCGGTCTATCTTCCCGTCGCTTTGGATTCACTTCTCCGCCAGTCCTACCTTTCAGAAAGTGGTTGATTTTCTGTTTCTAGAATTGCTGTTCTTCCCCTCTTCGATCTCCCGTTGGATTTGTAGGTGTTTGCAATCTTTAGATAAGCTCTCTAGCTGATCTCCCGCAACCTGAAGTAGTCTCAGCTGCTACTTCTCCGCCATCTTGACTCCTCCCCCTCCGAGTCTGTCCATTTTTTATATCTAGATGAATTTTCTCATCCCCACCTTTGATATCCTTAGCCTGCCTTTAGCAAGAATCCCCTTACCCTTGATGTTCCCTCTTAGTACATTTCTACCTACTGCCCCCTCACACTCTGCTGTTGCCTATAAATTCCCAGCTGTTTCTGCTGCATTTAGAGTTGAGCTCAGCTTTATTGTAGCCTCTCTCCCTTATTGTAATAATACTGAATAAAGTGTGTCTTTACCACCTTTCACTAGGATCCAGATCTGTTTCTCTATAATACACCTTAGCCAATGGGGGGAATAAAAACTCTATCTTAGGAGACATATGTTGTCCATTATCTGATACTGTTGGCTAGGCTAGAAAGTGAGCTTTAAACATTGTGAGGACAGAAACCAAACTTCAGGGAATCTTATCCCTCATAGCCCTAGCCTATAACGAGCCATGTTCCTTCTGTATACATTTTTTAAAATACCAGTTGCAATCAGAAGAGAATAAAATTGGTGGAAAGGTCACTTATAGCTCAGAATATCCTATGAAAAAGTAAATACTTTCATTATACTTAGGCAAGTCACCAATGGCCTGCTAATTTCTAATCCCAATGGCTCATGTTTCACTTTAGACATTACCTGGTTTTCAGCACCATCACCAAATGCCTGAATTTTGTTTCCCCAGTAATTTCCATAATGATTCTTTCTGAGCATCAAATCCTACTTTGAAATATATTCATATGACCTACTTACTTCTCAGAGATTCTGATTAGTATTGTAGCATAGCCTGCATAAAAGGAAAACAACTAAAATTCCTTAAATGATGAAAATTTAATTTAGACAATATAAGAGGAAGAAAGAGGGGGAAAGTCTTTATAAGGATCCCAAAGGAAGCTCATCAGCTCAAAGGCAAATGGTGTTTGACTTTCTGGAAAAGGAGCTATAATGTGCCGGGTGGTAATTCAATTTCTGTACTTCATGTCCTCTGATTTTCCCCCTGTAATCGTTACATGAATTTTAAAGAACAAAAAGGAGAGCAATTTTCCCCTTTCCAAGTCAAAGAAAAATGCCAGTGTGTTTTGGAATTCATTTCAAAGCATGGAGTGGATTTTGCCAATAGGTACTTCTGCATTTGCATCAGGTATTTGATTAGAATATATTTTTAAATCAGGTGAAATCACAATGCTTTGTTTTCTGAAGATTAGGGGAGAATTAGCACCGTTCTCCAGTGAGCAGTCTGGAAAGTGTTTCTGATACATTGGTTTTAAGCTGACATTCCCAGGAATAGCCCACAGCTAAGGAAGAAATCTACACCTCTGATAAGCCACAGTAGAGGTTTCTGTTTAAGGGTGAGTGAACTAGCCAAGCATGGAGAAGACCTGCTAGGGAGTGTGCTGGTGGTTCAGTTGCTGAAAACCATTTGTTTGTTGGAGGAGATGATTGCTCTAGGCCTGCTTAGCCATGTGCCCAGAGACACACGCAGGATGCTCTCCTCAACTCACACACTTTTCAGAGGGGCTGGCTGACCCTGCCATCTGCCTCCATCATCCAAGCTACTGTGGTGGCCCCTGATGGCATCTAACATTGGAACACCTTCAGTGGGCACAGTGCCTGGCACACAGTAGATGGGCAGCATTTGATTACTACTCAATTAATCAGCTTTCAGGCCTGACCTTCAGTCACTGCAAGCTCCAGATGTCTCCAACTTTTGCGCTGGAAATATTTCTATTCTGGGTCTCATTTCCTCTGCCAGGGAGCAAGGAGTGATAAATTAATTCCAGCTAGCTCATTCTAGCTTGCTAATTTGTTACTCTTTTCAGGTACCATAAGGTATTCATTCAGTTCAAGCCTCCAGGCATGTTGGCAGGTGAGTGGGAGAGATATTTTTGGTCTGGAGGGCCAGTTTATGCCCCTCAGAAGTCACACCAGAAGTAGTGCTCTGGTGTGTAGAGGAACAGCTGCAGAAAGTTCGCCTTGGTAGATAGGAGCCAGCTACTCTCGATGCAGATGCAGAATGTGTCCAGAGGGAAAAAATGTTTACAGTAGTCCAGGTTCTAAAAGTAACAGCTATTTGAGAGGGCAAAAATTGTCTTGGTGTGTCCATAGTAAAGTATGGAAAGAACTCACTGCAAGGTCCTCTGCCTTTGCTGCTTCCGTTTTACAAAATAAACATCTTAACTTTGCATGTCAATACGTTGTGGGCTCAGGATCTAGAATAGCTGGTAAGGGGAGGCAACTCAGTGATTCTGTAAAAATATTAGAAAATGCACTGGACATAAAATTATTCTAGAACGTCAGATGTGGTGAGATATTGGGTAAATTAGGGCAGAATGTTATCCCATTTCTTGTGTGTGTATATGTGTGTACATGCTTAGGGCATAGCAACACACCCAGAAATTCAGTTTCTTGCTCCCTTGAGGAACAGAGCTATTAAATTTTTTTTTTTTTTTACTGACTGTAGTCCCTGTGTACTTTTCATCCTCATGGCTCTTTTATTTTATTATGACTCATTTGTTTTATAACTGGAAGTGTGTACCTCTTAATTCTCTTCACCTATTTCACCCATACCTCCAACCCCCCTCCCTTCTGGCACCCCTCTGTTCTCCATATTTATGAGTCTGTTTCTGTTTTGTTTGTTCATTTGTTTTTAAGATCTCACATATTAGTGAAGTCATACAGCCTTTCTCTTTCTCTGACTTATTTCACTTAGCATAATAACCTCTACATCCACCATGTTGTTGTGAATAGCAAGATCTCGTTCTTTTTATGACTAGGTAACCTTCCATTGCATATACATCACCTTTCTTTATCCATTTATCTGTTGATGAACACTTCGATTGCTTCCATAGCTTGGTTATTATAAAGAATGCTGCAATAAGCAAAGGGATGCGTGTATCTCTTTGAACTGGTGGAGGAGCAGAGCTTCTTAATGATGGTATAGATGATACAAGGTGGCACATCTCACACTTTTTTAATTAAGAGGTATTGGTACAGATTCATTCAAATGAATTAACATATTCATCTGACTCATCTGGTGGTAACAAAGTCAATGTAAATTTACCCCAAATTCACTAATAAAAACAGGCTACCATCACATTTTTCCCACTGATGAACAATGAGAATTATCACATTTTTCTATTTTTAACAGAAATACATAATTTGAATTCGATTTGCCATTCTAAGTGGCATTGATGGGTTAGCGAATGCAATTCAACAGCAACCAATGAACTTAACACAGAAAAAAGGAAAGAGGGGTGAGAGTTGGGGCTTATCAAGATATTCTTCTATTTTTCTTTTTTTCCTAGAAAAACTGAAAAAAACACTGCACAGGGAACAAATTTAAGTAACGGCCTTGCTAGAGATCATTGTGGACCTAAATTTCTCATAAGACAGTAGAGATGTTATTATATGTGTAATGTCTTAAGTCTCTATCAGGAAAGAGCAATATGAGCAAATATAAATATCCTATGTATATTGTGAATTTAAGGTTATTGATTTGTTAGTAGGAGAAAGACCATATGACTTTTGCAGGACAATTAAGCATTCGGCTCAAGTAAAACATTTTTTAAAAAAGGAAGAAAATTAAAATTTTAGAGTTAAAAATTAGAAAACTGAAAATTATAAAATACAGAAAACCAAATGCTGATTATTTTTTAATCTTTTCAAATTAAATTTCTAGCAACCTTATTTAAAAAATAGGAAAACAAAAAGCAAACAAAATTAGAGATGAATATGAGAACATAACTAACCAAGAGATGACAAAAAATTAATAAGCATACATTCTATGGCTAAATTATCCATGCCCTAGGTGAGACTGTAGGCTCATGCTAAAGGATGACTAAAAACACAAGCTGATCTATCACACCACTGGTCTAGCCTGACAGAAGCCAAGCCACGACTCCCTCCAAGGAGCAGAATCCCTGAATATGGCAAACAGACAAAGGCACATTATGTTTCCATACTCCTCTGCAAGAATAGAAGCTACAGAATAGTCATTAATGACCTCTGATGTTTTACACTATATAAGACACTTTTGCATGATCCATTTTTTAATTTTTTTTAAAGGAAGTAGATATAATCACATTTTACAGTCATGGAAATGCAGGATTAGAGACAGGATGTAAACTCCCTGAGGACACTTGCCTGGTAAATGGTAAATATAGGGCTTGAGTCAAAGTCCAAGCTCTTTGCTCTTTCAGATATGTGCTGTTGTTCCTGGACTTGCTTCACTGTCCCATGGAGAACACTTTAAAAATCTCAGTTACAAGGATTTTTTTCATTAAGAGTAAAGAATCAGAATAGCCAAAACTCAGGCACATTATTTACACCTGGAGGAAGAAAAAAGTTATTTCCAGAGAGAAACTATCTAATACAATTCTGTAGCAGCACCCTCTTTAAAATGGGTAGTGCCTCAAAAAAGTACCAGTCAGGCTGATTGATAAGTGTTGAGGAAACAGGCCCAGAATCTTTAAGGAAATTCTTAGGGAAACCTGGCAATGATTTGAATCTGAGTGTCAGCATTTAAAGTTTTTAGGGCATGGTGGAGGGCTTGAGAAACTAATAGGCACTTATTGTGGCGATCACAAGACCCATAAATTGCCGATTTTTTTTTTTTTTTTAACTATCTCTTGGTCTTAAAAGGTAAAACAACAGCTTTTGGATGGTGTTGAGCCTCACGAGCAAAGGAGAGTCTTACTCCTGTGGCCTGAGGAAAATACTTAGCCAAGGGGAAGAACAGTGTTACATTTCCACTGCAGCTGTGAGCAAAATACTGGAGGATACATCACCGACAAACTAGTGTGAAAGGAGGAAGCCTTCAAAGACTAGACCAAAAAAAGTCCAGATTCAGAAATGCTGCCAGTGCTGGGGACTAAAGAATCATCAGTTACCAGTGGTCACGGCAGGCCAGCCCACTGAAGCCAAAGGGGAAGGCGATGTTGCAGAAACCAGTGTAGGTGCACTACAGGACTGAAAGGTTTCCAGAGTGTGTATTGCATCTGTAATGTCATTTGACATAATGACAGGAAACAAAGCAAATGAGCAAAAGGCTTCGCAAGTGCTGATTAATTATAATGTGTGTGTGTCTGTGTGTGGCAGGGAACTTATGTTTGAATTGACATCTTCCTTTGATAGAATTTTCAGGATGTTATACAAGAGAGTAAATTGTACTGGCTGTTAAACCTTTCTCAGTATAAAGCTCCAAGTGCTGAGCAAGTGGCAGAGTTCAGTTGAGTCAAGCCATTCAGCAAGTGAATAGCTCTTAAAGTTCATAGGCCAGGGGGGAACTTTACTTTATGTCAATGAAGATAAGGAGAATAATGAACATGATGGAAGCTGCAGCCAAGATTGAGCAGCGAGCAGAATGCTGACAGGACAGGAATGAGGGCAGACATCGCTGTTCCTAAAAGGGGATGCAACCAAAGTACTTCCTACTTCCATTTTGGTACCTCAGAGCGATGAGTGTGCTAGCTACCATTCTGTCACTTCGTCTCAGTGACCTGATATGTCCATATAAATTACTTCAACTGTCAAGAGCAAAACCTTGTTTCTTTGGGGAGTGACAAGCAATATTTAGAAACATGCTTCCTCCTTAATTTAGCTTCCCAAATTTCCTGGATTCCGCTGGTCTACTTCCTTCTGCACCTTTTCTTTCCTTTTGCTTTTTCTTTCTTTTTTTTTTAAGATTTTATTTATTTGACAGACAGAGATCACAAGTAGGCAGAGAGGCAGGCAGAGAGAAGGGGGGAAGCAGGCTCACTGCTGAGCAGAGAGCCCAATGTGGGGACCCTGGGATCATGACCTGAGCTGAAGACAGAGGCTTTAACCCACTGAGCCACCCAGGCACCCCCTTCTGCACCTTTCATCTCTATGTTGGATACATTTCCTCTCAGGTAAAATACCTATCATTCTCCAGGCTAGTTTCTATTATGGAGGACACATCAAGAAGTTTCTACTATAGAGGACACACCCTCCCATTGGATGTTTAATTCGGCTAATAGATTTAGTTTCTTAACATTTATTTATTTCTTTTTTTATTTCAGGAAGATTTTTTCTGAAACCATAAGAAAAATAATGCCAAAAGCAAATGTACAGGCCAATAATATGAGTGGTTTAGTTAATATTTTCAGTAACACATAAACCTTAAAAATTGATTCATATGGAAAACTCTGATAGACTCATAATGATGAAGGGGTTTGAGAACATTATCAAAGAAAGCACAAGCGAGAGTCCTGGCCTCAGAGGTTTTCATGCCAGTGCCTTTCAAAATTCAGATGATCCCCCTTTAAAAACTAGCTAGGTATTTTTTTAAAAAGCCCAGATGATTTCTTAAAGTAGGATAATCTCAATTTTAATAGAAAGGTATAGGCCAATCTTATTTGTTAAAATGCATAAAAAAAATTCCAAATAAATCACTAGAAAATAATAATCCGCCATAATTAAGAAGATCTTATCAGGGAAGAAAAGAATAGATTAATATTAGGCAAGCTAATGAAATGAAACATCAACTTTGATAAATCAAACAAGTAAAAAAAATGAACTGTCTCAGTAGATATTGAAAAGACTTTTAATATACTTGTTATATTACTGATTGAAAGAAATTCTTTTAAATTTAATTTTGGAAGTACGTGAGCTATCTTGCTGTAGAACTAATTACCCCAAAATTAACAGTTAAAAACAATAAATATTTATTATCTCACAAAGTTTTTGCAGGTCAGGAGTTCAGGAGTGGCTAAGTTGGATGATTCTGGCTCAGGGTTTTTCATGAGGTCACAGTCCAAGTATCAGCCAGGGCTATAGTCATATGAATGCTAGATTGGGGCCAGAGTATCTCTTTCTGTGGTGGCTCACTTACATGCTCACAGGTCGGTTGACGAGAGGCCTTAGCTTCTCACCACTCTAGCACTTGAGTGTTCTCACTACACAGCAGCTGGCTTCCCTCAGAGTGAGTGATCAGGGAAAAATTACCAGGCAGAAGCCTCAAAGCCTTTTGGGAACCCAGAAGTCACAAGACATCATTTCTATAATATCCCTCTTAGTTAACGTAGGTCAGACTTCTTCAAAATGAGAGGAAACTATACAAAAGTGTGAATACCAGAAGGCAAGAATCATTAGGGGAGTCTTGGAGACTGGCTGTCCCAGATAGTTTTACATAGGGTAACATAAAGAATATCTACTTTAAACCATAGACAATGTCAAAGTTAAAATAGGAATGCTGGAAGAAGTTCCAATAAACCTCGGAACAAAACCAAGGTGCCTGCTGGAGTCTTACTATGCAGCATGTACCAGAGGTTTTAGGTAATGTAAGACACATAACAGAAATAAGAGGTAAATTTATTGAAAGAGATACTTTTCAATTATTCTCAAATCATGTGGTTATCTAAAGAGAAAACTCATTTATGCCAACAATAACTAATTAGGAAATGACTTTTACCATAGCACCAAAAATCAAGCAGTCAGAAATTTCCTAAACAATAAGAAAACTACACTTTACTCAGAGGCATGAGCGACTAAAAACTACGGAAGTGCATTATGTTCTCTGATTGGCAGATATAATAATTAAAACATTCATTGTTTCTAAAATAATTTATTAACTATTGCGGGAGGCATCCTAACAAGGTTTTTAAACATTGTTGATTATTTTAAGTAATACAGGTTAACAAAGAGGTAAAATAGCCGTGTATGTGTGTGTGCGCATTTATGAGCTTTATTTTTTTTGTTTCAAGTTTTTATTTAAATTCTAGTTAGTTATGGTATAGTATAATATTGGTTTCAGGAGTAGAATTTAGTGACTCATCGTTTACATATAACACCCAATGGTCATCACAAATGCCCTGTTTAATCCCCATCATCCATTTAGCCCATCCCCTACCCACCTCCCATCCATCAACCCTCAGTTTATTCTCTATAGTTAAGTCTCTTATGGTTTGCCTCCCTCTTTTTTTCCTCCCTTCCCTTATGTTCATCAGTTTTGTTTCTTAAATTCCACATATGAGTGAAATCATATGTATTTGTCTTTCTCTGATTGACTTGTTTTGTTTAGCATAATATACTCTAATTCCATCCACGTCATTGTAAATGTCAAGATTTCATTCTTTTGATGGCTGAGTAATATTCCATTGTGTATATACACCACATCCATTCAGTCAATGGACATATGGGTTTAGCCAAGTATATATTGAAAAGGAAGAGGAAGGTTAGGGAAGTCATCTTGTCAGATATTAAAAAACACCTTAGAAATATGACTACCAAGCTTGATACTAGTACAAAAATAAAGAGATAAATCAGTGTCACAAAGTAAGTAGTCCAGGAATAGTCTGACACATATGAACTTAAATAACAATTTAAATTTCCAGTATAACTTCCAGTGTAATAATATCACAATTGGAGAGTAAATAAAAGCTTGTTAAAAATGTGATGCTGTAGTCCTCCCTTATCCATGGCTTTGCTTTCCATAGTTTCAGTTACCCATGGTCAGTTGGAGTCTAGAAGCAGAATATCCTCTTCCAGACATCTCCTCAGAAGGTCATTAGCAGGGGCTCCTGGGTAGCTCAGTTGGTTAAGGGTCCAGCTCTTGACTTCCAGTCAAGTAATGATCTCAAGCTCCTGGGATTGAGCCACCCACAGTAGGGCTTTGTGTCCAGCAGGGAGTCTGCTTAAGGATTCTTTCTCTCTCTCCTTCTGCCCCTCCCCTCTACTTGTGTGTGAGCATGTGCGTTTGTGCAGGTGTGCTCTCTCTCTCTCTCTCTCTCACAAATAAATAAATCTTAAAAAAAAAAAAAGGTCAGTAGTAGCCTTAATGCTATGTTACAATGCTCACATCATTCACCTCACTTCCTCCCTTCGTGTAGGCATTTTATCATCTTATATCTTCCCAAGAAGAAGGGTGAGTACAGTACAGTTAGATATTTTGAGAGAGAGAAAGGGAGAGCCATATTCACATAACTGTTATTACAGTATATTATAATTTTTCTATCTTATTATTAGTTGTTAATCTCTTACTGTGCCTCATTTATAAATTAAACCTTATCATAAATATGTATACATAGGAAAAAACAGTATATCTAGGATTTGGTCTTACTCTACTTTCTCAGGCATCCACTGGGGTGGGTCTTAGAATGTACCCCTTGTGGAGAAGGGGGACTGCTATCATGGGTTAACTGGTCAGACATGTGAACAATTGAACTAAAATGGGAAACACTGACTACTGGGAATGAAATAGCTCTGTTCTGGGATGTCAGTAAGACCAGATTTCAAAAGATACATCTCCACATCCCCAACTTTCAAAATTTTGACCCACTCTTTCTTCTTCTTCTTTTTAATTATGTTCATTTAGCCAACGTGTAGTACACTGACCCACTCTTTCAAATAAATGGAATGTGAATATGCCTGGTATCAAGTTTCCACCACTATTTTCAGAATCTCTCCTTATGAAGCAACTATAATTTTGATCAAGTTTTCAGGAAAACTCTTTGTCTTTTGGATGGGACCTGATCCCAGGAAATGAGACAAGTTGTTTTAATCTCATCAGGATCACTTGTAAAGGTCCAGAAATTCAGGCTTTTAAACTTTCTAAGAGTTTGAATTTGCTTGCTCACCACATTAAACATTTTCCTTGTTTTGTCTCTGCCTCATCCTACCAGAGTGGTTAACAAGAGAGTGGGGTGGAGACTGAGAATGGACTGAAATTCAGGGTTTTTTTTATTGATTTTTTTCCCCCAGTACTTTGAAACATCTACTGCCAAAAGACTCAGAAAATGTGTGCGTGTGTGTGTGTGTGTGTGCGCGCGTGCGCGCGCGCATAGCATCTAAGCATAAGAAAATGGGACATGTTAATTGTCTTGAAACTAAGACCCATCATGAGGAAAGAGTTCCAGCCTAGGGCTTTCCCTTCCTTTATAGAAACCTCTCACCCTGTGTCAAATCAAAAGATTATAGTAGATTTGAAAATAAATACCTTTTTAAATGTGAACTGCAAACAGAAATATACCATAACAAGTTTATGGATTGATCTGACTTGAATGGATTATTCTAGTTTTGTGGCTTGGTAATGCTGAGTGAAATTCACTGTGCTTCCAAATCCCTGAGCAGTTAATCTGACTCTCATTTTCACCCCAGACCCAGATCTTGATTCCCCTTTCATTCTCTGTCTTTCTGTCTTCATTTTACACCAGAGTCACCTAGGGATTTTCTCAGAAATGCAGAAGCCTGGTCCCCAGGTGTGAAGCTAAACAGGCTTCCCCAAGAGATTCTAATGTGAACCAGGTTGAAAACTGCTCTTTTGGGACACCTGGGTGGCTCAGTCAGTTGAGCATCTGCCTTCAGCTCAAGTCATGACCCAGAATCCTGGGATCAAGTTCCACATTAGGCTTCTTGCTCAGTGGGGAAACGTCTTCTCCCTCTGCCTGCTGCTCCCCCTGCTCAGGCTCTCTCTCTCTAACAAATATATAAATAAAACCTTAAAAAATAAATAAATAAATAAATAAATAAATAAGAAAGAAATAAAAGAAAAGAAAACCACTGTTATTTGTCTATTGGAACTCTCCCTGGAATTTTTCCCCAATTAATATGCCTCCAATGTCTCTGATTTTAGAATAGTAAAGTTAAATAAGTACAGATTTGTAAAAAAATTTTTTTCTTTTACAAGTGCTGTTGGAAGTTACCTCTCCTGTATAACATTCTGGTATACAATATGTTCATATTCATAAAGTTGTTGCAGTTTTTAATAAGTGAATTATTCTCACCAGCATCCACACTTACTATAAAGCTCAATACCAAATGGCTGGTACATATATACAAATTATTAGGTGCACTACACTGCCTAGATATTTCATATATCTCATTCAATCCTCACAGTATCCTGTGGGTTAAGTAATATTATCATCCTTCTTTTCAAATGAGAAACTCAAGCTATAGGGAAATTAAGTAATTTACCCAAGGTCATGCAGCAGAGCCATATTTGGGCCTAAGTCTTCCAGCTCTTATCTGCTATTATTCTGCCTCTCCTGCTTCATATTTTATGTCTGTCTTCACATTTTTTCAAGGCATAAAATGAAGCAGAATAAAAATCTTTGGTAATGAAGATAGAGTGTACGTCTAGTCTTCTTGGCTTGCAAACAAACTGTAACATGGTTTGTTCTTTTCCCATGTAAGCAAACAAGTTGAGATTAAATCACACAGGTAGAGAAAGAAGCTCATTGTGTATCACTTAGGCCTTTGGCAAAGATTAAAAGTCCCTCAAAACTTCTAACAATCCACACCACAACCAGAGATAACTTTGCTGTTGAAGGTTTACCCAATAGACAATTTTATGTGTCATTGCTTCAACCTTTGAGTTTTTGAAGTATCAAATTTTTCTAATCACTTATTGCAGTCCCTTCCTCCTCTGTGGAGGAAAAAAAAGGAAAAAGAAATGAAGGCCCGTAGCCAAATAGACATAAAAACCTGCATTGACCCCCTTCACTCCATAAGCATTTATTCAGGACTAACTACAGGTGTCATGATAGGTATTTCCAGGACCACAAACATGTGGGAAACATCTCTGATAGCGATACTGTGAAATCCTAATTGATCTGAACAATGATTCAGAGTCTGCCAATGCACTGTCTCCATGTCTTGCACAAAACCACAGGGTGAAGCACTTACCACTGATTGCTGGCAACTGTCTCTGAGCTGCCTGGTTTAATGGACAGTAAGATGGGATAGAACACCATCCCAATGAGGACTCAGTGAGGCTCATGAGAAAGATGGTGCCGGAACTGAAATTGGATAGAAGAAAACTCGTCATATTTCTTCCAGGCAAAACCTAAAATTGTGCCCATTAACTTTTAATTAAATTGATGCCTCGAGATAAACAATCTGTACTCTACTCTTCATTAGAAATGAGACAGAAATTCTTCTGGTAGTTAGTGATGAATGCTTATACATAACTATTTTATTAGTGCAGTTGTACTCATTAAATTATCTTTATTCCGACAATGATACCTGTTAGATACCCTGCTGCTTTAGGTAAATCATTGGTGATACCCAAGTTACATTTGACAGCTAAAGAGAAAAAAAAAAAATTGCATCCTAAGGCTTAGCTTTGCTAAACTTAGAACAGAAGTCTATAGTTAATACCTCCATGAGATTTTTCTTTCATTCATTTATTTGTTAAATATTTGTTCTATGAGACTGTGGGGCACTGGATACATTTTCAGATTTTCCTTTGCCTTGTACTATTTGCATTTCTGAAACAGTTTCATGTAAATATAAGTAAAGCCTACTTTTCTTATAAATGAGAAGCTCCTGTGTTTCCTAATCCTACTTTAATTAAGGACTAAAACTATAGCTTGAATTATAAGATCATAAAATGAGAAATAACCTTTTAGCAACTTAATGTATACAGAATAATGAGTGAATGTTTTATGCTTTTTTGTAAGTGACCCCAGAAACCCACTTAAATCAACATGGAAAATGCTTCCCTGAATTTCTGATTAATGTTGCACTTATCTCTGGAGACAAAGATACTAGTGATTAATAAAACAGACAGCAAAATCGGTTTTTTTTAAAGTTCTGGCATCTTAGCATTTTCAAATACTGAAATTAATCTGAGGATTAATGATGAAGAAGGTTTGAGGCAGTTTGAGCTTGCACATTTTGTGGGATAGAATTAAAGAGAGGAACTAATCTCCAAAATAGGAGAAAGGAGTCAGAGACAGAGAGATCATAAATTCACTATGGCCTGTGTATTTGGTTTGCAGAATGGTCTGACATCTCAGATTTCCTTGCCTTTGGCCTGGATTTATTGGTTTATTGCAGTTTCACAGTTGGGGTGTAAATTATGTCACAATCACTTAGACAATATCAGTGATACGTTTTGTATTCATTCATCAAGCTTTCTATAACACTGCAAACCCACCACAACTGTCACCATCTTGGCCATCAACAGGAGCCTGTTTATATCAAGATACCTGACATCACACATTGTCATCATCTCATACACTCTGTGACTGTAGAAGCCACAAAAATAAAATAATAATGAACTGTAATCTTCACTTTTCCTATAGAATGTATATAATGCATGAGTTCTGTGGGAAATAGGTTGGTTCTTTCAAGCTTATAAGAATGCAGGAGCCTGGGGCACCTGGGTGGCTCAGTGGGTTAAAGCCTCTGCCTTCGGCTCCGGTCATGATCCCAGGGTCCTGGGATCGAGCCCCTCATTGGGCTCTCTGCTGAGCAGGGAGCCTGCTTCCTCCTCTCTCTCTCTCTGCCTGCCTCTCTGCCTACTTGTGATCTCTCTCTGTCAAATAAATAAATAAAATCTTAAAAAAAAAAAAAAAAAAAAAAAGAATGCATGAGCCTAAAAGTTACCGAAATGAGAAGTGAATTTCTTTAAAGGGGTTTCTATTACAAAGCGGGATGGAGACTTCTCTCAGACTGAAAACAGCTTAAACCAGAGCTGGATCTATTAAATGGTATATTTTTATTGGGGGAAGGTTTTCTAAGGTATAATGCTAAATTGAGCTTGGGCTGAAAATGTGAAAAAAAATCTCAAGGTCCTTTGACTATACTGTGATCACTCAATTTTGTCTGGTCATACATTTCTCATGCCCACTGGGGACATTATTTCCTTCCTACCTCTGGTTTCTCATTTACATGGCCATCCAGTAGCCTACTTTCAGGCAAATATTTTAAAATGTCATTTGCTGGTGCACCTGGCTGGCTCAGCTCGAAGAGCCAGTGACTCTTGATCTCAAGTTTAGGGTTTGAGACCCACGCGGGGCGTAGAGTTTACTTAAAATAAAATGACATTTATCCAGCTTCCTTCATATGGCTCAATAATATACGTTGTTCCCCAGCCTGGTCTTTCAAAGTTCTCCATTATCTTCCCTGCCCCTACAAACAACAGCAGCTCAGAACTCTCCCTTTGGGGAACAAACATTTACTCAGGTCAACTCATTCATTTTGTAGTGAATATGATGCTCCTTGCCATACCTAAATCCTGCATTTGTGCCTGTTTCCTGTGCTGTGTTCTCAACCTACACAATCCCCCAACCCCCTTTTTGGGCCAAGCCCTCCGTCAGCTACAGCTCTCCTCTCTGGATGCTTGTGCCTCAGCCGATATTGCCTTTCTCTGAATTCCCACTACCTTTACAGCCCATGGGGAGCACCCTGTCCTCTTAATGCTTCATGTGACTCAGTCATTCATTACCTCCTAAAGAGCAGGAACTGTCTCTGACATGTCTTTTGGGTTTTTTACAGCACAGGAGCAATGCTGAGAATAGAGAAAATGTATAACACCTGTTGACTGATGCCCATGTAAATTTCCTTTATTCAGGGAACCTATCAGTGTTGAAACTTTATGTTCTATCAATAATTCAATAATTTCTAGGGTACTTGGGTTACTCTGTTGGTTAAGTGACTGCCTTCGGCTCAGGTCATGAACCCAGAGTCCCAGGATCAAGTCCTGCATCCGGCTTCCAGCTCCACGGGAAGTCTGCTTCTCCCTCTGAGCTTCTCCCCTCTCATGTTCTCTCTTACTCTTTCTGCCAAATAAATAAATGAAATCTTTAAAAAAAAATTAAAAAATAATGATTCAATAATTTCTAATTAATTCTATATATGCTGTCTCTATAATCTTTCTGCAGATTAAAGACAGCCTGAATTTGTAAGTACGGCACAAGGCACCATCATATGCTGTCCCCAAATCCTCCAGCCTTGCAGAACCATCCCTTCAGCATCTATGTTCACATAGCTTGGCACTTGTCCCACGAGTGATGGGAAACAGAGCATTGCCACCAGTGTTTCCAGTGATTCTAAAAGAGATTACATTTCTCTGAGTCATACCTTATTTCTTGCCTTTGTAGAATTTTCCATTTCATTTCTGTTTCTCTCTTATGATTGATATTTGCTTTCGTCTTATATTAATGTAAATAAGCATAGTTTTTCATTCTTGATTCCCCTAAATACACCTTATACAAAACAGTTCTCTGTAGAAATATTTCATTCAAAAGTTTGTAGAGGGAAAATGGGAGAAGAATATTGCAAAGGGTAGGAGAAAATCTGCAGTTGAATCTTAGTGTGAGATACCTCTCAGCCATTGCCAACATGCTCACCATTCCCACCTCAGAGGACTTCTTGCTGGCTGACTTTCATCCTCAGTCCTCTGTCCACCCTCCAGCTTGCTTTCCATTTTTCCATTTTTTTCTTCCTTCTCAGACTGCTCCTGGGACTTAAAAATCCCATACCACCTCTTCATCTCTCCACTTTTTTTTCCCCCTAACCTATTCAGATCACCTTCCTCTTCCACAGTGGAGAAAGTCAAAGGTGCTTAACACTGTTCTCTCATGAAAATGAATCCTGTCATTAGCATGAAAATGGTTTTATCTTAATATGTAAATAATAGAACAATCCTTCATAATTTTAAAGGGGAAAATTAATATGTATGTTAAGTCACTTTGCTGATTCTTTCTTCTTTATTTTTTATTATTTTAGATGCCCAGAGCTAGTGGGCAATTATTTATTTGCAGTGAGATTAGATTGTTGAGTCAAAAAATTTTTGTATGAAACATTTTCCTTAAGCTTCAGTCTTCTTGCAAATCAACCCAGGGGTTTTCTGCAACTTTCTGATACACCAAGTAATGAACACTTAACTTTGAATTATTTATTGCAGTGTGTTATCTGGAAAAGGCTCTTGATAATAGGGTTTGTTTCCTCTTGATCCATCCAAGTCATTAGGGAGATGGATAACTCTTCATCTTAACAATGCTTCATCCTACAGATGTTTCTTTGATTAGAAAGCCTGAAAATTTTTCTTGGTGATTAGATGGAGGGGGGAAAAAAGGAAAAGATATTCTCCACTGTTAATCAAGAGACATTGTAGAACACTTGAAGCTTGAGGTTCAGGGTGACAATCTCAGCCACCATATACTTTAGAAAGAATTGGGAAGCCAAATCAAGAGTAGAGGGACTTGATAATGTTTTCAGGAATTAATATCAGCTAGACATTAAGTAGCATATTCCAGAGCTGGAAGCTAGAATCAAGCTGGAAGAAGTGACAGAGGTGTAGAGGTTGAAATAGGAATCAAAACCTCAGTAGTATTTATAGGGCCCAGAACCAGGGTACAAATGTAGGTCCTCACATGTGTCTGAATACTTAAAAGTTGTAATAAATTCCTTGAAAAAACTATTAAATGAAAGATGTTTTATCCTTCTGCCTTGACAAATATATCTTCCTAAAAATTTGGAAGGCCATATTGAATTCAAAATTTTCAAACTCCTCAGAGTTCTGTACTGCCATATGGCAGCCTAGAAAGAGAGCTGGTCTAGCTCTTGGGTCCCCAGTGCTGTGATTTTCTCCTTACCCTCAGCCAGTTCAAAAGGATGAAAGGACTTGCACTCATGCCTAGGGTCAACCCAGCTTTCATATCCAGACGCCATCCACACCGTTGTAGTCAGCCATTCCTCAGCCTCCTGGGCCTATGATTCTACAACCAGGTAGTGTGTGACCCAGAAAGACAGGCCCAGTGATGAAGCACACACATTCTGTGAAAGTGGGCTTTAGTCTGTTTGGACAGGTGATTCTGAGGTGCTGTGTACCTGGGGCATGTTATAGAAGGAGTTTGTGTTTGCTTGACTCTGAGCACTCCTTGCCCTATGGGATGAAGTATAGCCTGAGGAAGTCCAGAACAGGAGTACTAGGTCCAGGACTAGGGTCCTTCTTGCCAAAATTTAATGGCAATATTGACAAGAGGAATGCCTACCCCCAACCAAGAGAACTAGGAAAGCCTGACTGAGTCACAGGAACTAAATATGAAGGTGTAAGGCAGAGGTCCCAGGTAAATCAACTGGAAGATTCTTAAACCTCTAGTGTCTACCTAAAGTTTGTTCTATTCACCTGTACTCCAGTTACTTTTTAATATGGATGAGTATCACCACTTTTAGAATCCATCACCCATTCCTTATCCTCTAAAACTCTCTTTCTTGTAAGGTCCTTACAAAGTTCCCCACTGGAATAGTGTCTTTTTCTGTATTTCCTCAAAGGGGTCCCGAGGGACATGTAATGGCAAGAGGTGACCTGCAAGGGGGTGAAGGAATGGTCTAAAAGGAGATAGACATTGGCCAAGTTGACAACCATGAAATATCTATAAGACATGAAAGAATTCTCTGGAGAGTCTCTGAAATTACTGGGGAGAACTCATAAAAAGTCTGATCTTCCTGTAGTTATACAAAATGGAACCTCAATTGGTGTTAGTTTGCATTAAGGGGAAGGACCCCTTTAAACATCTGGGAACAAAAATACTAAGTTGTTGGCAAATAGGTAAAATAACAGGAACCCCCAAACCTCATACCCTACTGGTGGGGATATAAACTGGTGTGGCCACTTTGGAAACATCTTGTATTATTTACTAAAGTTGTATGCACAGATTCTCTGTAACACAGCCATCCCACTTGTATATATCCTGCAGGAATGCACACATGTGTGCACGAAGAACACATATAAGAATGTCATAGTAGTATTACCAGTGTGAGTCTTGAACAGGAAACAACCATAGTATTATTCAGCATTAGGTTGGATAAGTAAAGCATGCATAATTATCAATGAAATCATACACAGTAGTGAATATTAATGAATTACTACAACACACAGCGTGGGTATATCTGACAAATATGTTATTGAGCGAAGGATATCAGACACAAAATAACACATTATAAGGGATTACCTTTGGGAAGGAAAGAAGGGATGGCAAGTGGGAGGGATATTAAGAATGATTGGCTGTGCTCTATTTCTTGGTGAGCACATAGGTGTTTCCTGTGTGATAATTCATTAAAATGCAGGTTGAGGGTAGGGAAGGAAAAAATGAGACAAGATGGGATCAGGAGGGAGATAAACCATAAGAGACTCTTAATCTCACAAAACAAACTAAGGGCTGCTGGGGTGAGGCGGGTATGGAGAGGGTGGTTGGGTTATGGACATTGGGGAGGGTATGTGATATGGGGAGGGTATGTGATATGGTGAGTGCTGTGAAGTGTGTAAGCCTGACAATTCACAGAACTGCAATAATATATTATATGGTAATAAAAATATTTTTTAAATGCAGGTTTATACTTTAAGCCTTTTTCTACGTGTATTATAATTCAGTAAGGAGTTAAAAAATTGGGGAATACAAGGTTATACAAAATAACATTATTTCATATATGTTCTCAGTTTTTATCATGAATGTAGCCCGTTTTTCCTCACTTCCATAGTAGTAGAAAGGAATTTGCTCCAAGGAGCAAGAAATTATTCTTATTTTTTCACCCAAATTAGGGTCATATGTTAGAAATGGAAACTGGAAAATAAACACAGCAGTCTCTGTTGGCTTTTAAAAGTTAAAATCAAACATAATCAGGAAAATTTGGTAAAAGCCCATTGCAAAGAAGGCTATCTGCTTTCCCCTGGCTCTTTTGTTTTCAGGGTGTTGTCTTTCCTGGTAAATTTGATCTTACTGTTAAAGTTTTCAAACATGAAACTGGATCTCTGGGAAACAGAACAAACAATAAAAAAATAGGAGGCCCAGTCTGCTTCCTCCTATACCTGCCTCCCAGTAACATGGAATTTTGCCAAGGAAAAGCGAACAACTTCAATTTGGATTTGAAACTCATTAAAGGCTCTTCTGAAAAGCCAGGATGGATTTCCTCTCTTTCCCCTATAGAAATGCACCAGCACATAGGCTTGTCGGACAGAAACCCAAGAATAGAAAATCAAAAGCCATTGTCCCATGGAGCCTGGAAGGAATTCTGAAAGCAGAAAACTGAAACTGGCAATTCTGTTGTCATGGCCAAAGGAAACCCTTTGGAGAGTATCAAGGAAAAGGAGGGGATAGAATTTTAATGGTCCCAGGAGAGCTATAATATGTCAAATTGTGTTTCCCATCCACATCCATGTCTGTGCATGTCAAAGTCCTTTTCCTAAACATAGGAATAGAAATAAAAATGGAAAGAGAAGGCAGCTTTAACAAACTCTGGGATTTGGAGTCATTGTGTAGTTAGTGACTGAATTTGCTGATGACCAGGCCAACAAATAAATGGGAAGCATTTGAGTGTTCTGGAGTAAAACATATATATGTTTTCATTGGGTTTTAAACCTTGTTCTGCTGTTCAGTTTTATGACCTTGGTTACTTAATCTTTCTAAACTCTAGATTTCTTCATCTGTAAAATAGATATAATATTAGTACCTATCTGATAGGGCAATTATGAGAATTAGGTCTATAAGCTCTGTAAGGTACTCAGCTCAGATGTTTGCACATAGCCAATATCCAGTATATATTACCTGTTTGCTAGATCATGGGATATGTAGCACATACCATTAGACTTAAAAGCAGAAATTGGATGTGGGTAAGTGTAGGTGGACAGCACTGATGTTACTCTGTAGTCAATCTGTTCATAATACAAGTATTTATTCAACAAAAGGAATATTCTCCTTTAATAAAACACTCAGCAAGCAGCAGCTCTACAATTTCCAGAGACAGGAGCTGCAACATGCAAAGTTTAGGTCAGTAAATCTTTTTGATATTACTTATCTATTTCCTGGGAAAGAGAGGATGAACTAACAAGAGTGGGTGGCAAAGTGTCAGAGTGAGTGGTGGAGTTAGCAAAAGTGTAGTGACTAGGAAAGCTGAAATTAATTCTCACAGAGTAATGCAGTGGCCCCTGTTAAGCTATTTGTGGGCCTCAGTGTCACCAAGGAAGAAGAGAAGCAACAGGCTTTACAGGAAAGGGGTAATGGAGAAGCAGGAAAGCTTCTTTCCTTTGTATGAGATAACTCCTCAAGGGCTTATATTTTAGGGTGTATCAGTAAAGAGATTGGGTGGCAATAGCTTTAGAGGACTTAAAAGGGGGCAAAAGAACTGTTTGTGGTGAAAACAGGGAGTACTGCACTGCTATATGCAGTTAACGAGTATTAGCAAGTCATAATTTAACTATTAATTATCAAGAATATTTGGGAACAAAAAATAAGATCTATAGGGTGGCCAGTCATAAGTTGAAGGTGAAATGTGGTGGGTTTTTTTGCCAGGTTTGCATCAAGATAGGTGTCTGGGATGATTTTTTTTTGACGATTTTATTTATTTATTTGATAGAACACAAGCAGAGGGAGTGGCAGGCAGAGAGGAAGGGAGAACTCTCCCTGCTGAGCAGGGAGCCTGATGTGGGACTCAATCCCAGGACCCTGAGATCACTACATGAGCCAAAAGCAGACACTTAACCAACCGAGCCACCCAGACACCCCTGAGATGATTATAATTACACAGATATCAGGTTCTGAAGTTGAAAATCATATCACTAATCTGAACTAGAACTACTTCCATTCTGCCAAAGAAACATCCTATAGAATAGCTGTTCTCAAAGCGTGGTCCCGGGACTAGCAGCATCAGCATCCCCTGGGAACTTGAGAGACATGCAAATTCTCAGGTCCCGCTTTTATAATGATTGGATTTACAATTATTTTTTAAGTCATATGGGAAATAAAAAGAGGAGTTACAAAATGAAAAGACAGGAATAGTAGCTTTTATATTTAATTATGTAGTTAGCTTTACTGGAGTTCTTCATTTCCTTGTAAGGCTTCAAGTTCCTTTCATTTTTACTGAAGGATTTCCTTTAGCATTTCTTGAAGACCCAGTCTAGTAGCAATGAACTTCCTCAGCTTCTGTTTGTCTAAGAATATCTTAGTTTCTCCTACATTTTAAAGGACAGTTTTGACAGAGGATTCTTAGTTTGGAGGGTTCTGTTATTTTCTTTCTTTTCTTTTTTTTTTTCCTTTCAGCACTTCAGGAATACCATCTCCATTCCTTTCTGGCCTCTGTGGTTTCTGATGAGAAATTTGCTGCATTGAGGACTCCTTGCCTATGAAAAGTCTGTCATGGAATAGTTTGGAATAGTCTTGGAATTTTGGAATAGTTTGGAATAGTCTTTGCTTTTGTCTTTCAACAGTTGGATCATAATGTGTCTCAGTGTGGTGGTCTTTACATTTGTCCTTCTGTCATTTGTCCAGGTTCTTGAATATGTGGTTTGATATATTTTATTTTCAGTCAATATTTCTTCAAATGTTCTTTCTGCCCCTTCCCTCTCTTCTTCTAGAGTTCCTTTGGTGGTATAAGCGATGGTGTCCCATAAGTCTCTGAAGTTCTGTTTCTTTTTCTTCATTCTTTTTCTTTTTCTACTCCTCACATTGGGAGTTGTTTTGGGGGGGGGGTTGTTCTTTTTGTTCGTTTGTTTGTTTGTTTTTAAGCTTTCAGCAATATATTCATTTGTGGCTGAAGAAATCTAGGGGAATTTGTGAATTCCTTGTACTATTTTATGGTAACCGTCATTTCATGCCACAGAAGACGTAATTTGTGTAGTATCTTCTTTCTCCATTATGTGTTCTGTGTAATTTGATTTTCCAGGTGCCTAAAGGTCACTACCTTGTTATGAAATAATTAAGTTTGGTTTTTGTTTGTTTATTCAGATTTTTCATTTTTTAGATTTCACATGTAAATGGAATGTAAATGAAATCATGTAGTATTTGTTGTTCACTGTCTCGCTTATTTCTCGTAGCATAATACCCTCTAGGTCCATCCACATTGGTGTAAATGGCAAGATCTCATTCTTTTACATGGCTGAGAGGTATTCCACTGTGCATGCATATGAATTGTGTGTGTGTGTGTGTGTGTGTGTGTGTGTGTATGCCACCTCTTTTTTATCTTCATCTATCAGTGTACACTTGGGTTGCTTCCATGTCTTAGCTATTGTAAATAACGATGCAATAAGCATTGAGATGCATTTATCTTTCCAAATTGGTGTTTTTGTTTTCTTTGGGTAAATATCAGCAGGGGAATTACTGGATCAGATAGTATTTCTATTTTTATGTTTTTTGAGGAAACTCCATACTGTTTCCACAGTAGCTACATCAATTTACATTCCCACCAATGGAGCATAAGTGTTCCTTTTTCTCCACATTCTTACCCACACTTGTTATTTCCTATCTTTTTTATGTTAGCCATTCTATTAGGTATAAAGTGATATCTCATTGTGATTTTATTTTCATTTCCCTGATGATTAGTGATGCTGAGCATCTTTTCATGTATCTGTTGGCCATCTGTTTGTTATCTTTGGGAAAATGTTTATGTATTCTACCCATTTTTTAATTGGATTGTTTGCGAGTTTTTTTGATGTTGAGTTGTACAAGTTCTCTTTATATTTTGGATATTAACCCCATATCAGATATATCATTTACAAATATCTTCTCCCATTCAGTGGATTGCCTGTTCATTTTGTTGATGGTTCCTTCACTGTGCAAAAGTTTTTCTTTTGATACAGTTTCATATTTTTCTCTATTTTCCTTGCCTGAGAAAAATGTTTTGCAGTTCATGACAAAAAAAATACTGCTTATGTTTTCTATAATTTTTAGTTTCAGATCTCATATTTAGGTCTTTAATCCATTTTGAGTTTGTTTTTCTGTATGGTGTGAGAAAGTGGTCCAGTTTCACTCTTTTGCATGTGGTTGTTCAGTTTTCCTAATACCATTTATTGATGAGACTGTCTTTTCCCCATTGTATATTCCTTGCCTCCTTTGTCACAGATTAACTTACCATATGTGCATGGGTTCATTTCTGAGCTCTCTATTCTTTTCCATTTATCTATGTGTCCATTTTTGTGCCAGTACCATACTGTTTTGATTACTCCAGTTTTATAGTATATCTTGAAATCTAGAATTGTGATATCTTCAGTTTTATTCTTCTTTCTCAAGATTACTTTAACTATTTGAGTCATTTGTGGTTCCACATCAATTTTATTATTGTTTGTTCTATCTCTGTGAAAAATGTTGTTGGTATTTTGATAGGGTTTGCAATGAATTTGTAGATTGCTTTGGGTAGTATGAAAAGTTTAACAATATTAATTCTCCCAATCCATGAGCATGGAATTACCTTTCCAGTTATTTGTGTCTTCTTTAACTTCTTACATCAGTGTTTGTAGTTTTCAGAATGTAGCTCTTTCACCTCATTGGTTAAGTTTATTCCTAGGTATTTTATTCTTTTTGGTACAGTTGAATTGTATTCTTAATTTCTCCTTCTGCTACTTTGTTGTTAGTGTGTAGAAACACAACCAATTTCTGTGTATTAATGTTGTGTCCTGGAACTCTACTGAATTCACTTATTATTTCTGATAGTCTTTTGATGGAGTCTTTAAGATTTTCTATGTATAGTATCATGTCATTGGCAAATAGTGACAATTTAACTTCATTCTTACCAATATGGATGTCTTTTATTTCTTTTTCTTATCTGATTGCTGTGGCTAGGATTACCAGTACTATATTGAATAAAACTGACAAGAATTGACTTACTTGTCTTGCTTCTGATCTTAGAAGAGAAGCTGTCAGTTTTTTATGAGTATGATGTTAGCTGTTAGTTTTTCATATGCCGATCTTCATTATGTTGAAGTATGTTCCCTCTAAATTCTTGTTGTTGAGAGTTTTTACTATAAACATTAATTGAATTTTGTCAAATGATTTTTCTGCATCTATTGAGATGATTGTATGACTTCTATTATTGTTTTATTAACATTATGTGTCATGTTGATTTATGAATATTGAACCATACTTGCTTCCCCAGAATAAATCCCACTTGGTCATGATGAATGATTCTCTTACTGTTTTGTTGAATGTGGTTTGCTAATAGTTTGTGGAGGATTTTGCATCAATGTTCATCAGGGATATTGGCCTGTAGTTTCCTTTTTTGTAGTGTCTTTGTCTGGTTTTGGTTTTAAGGTAATGCTAGCCTAATAGAATGTATTTAGAAGCATTCCTTCCTCTTCTATATTTTGGAATAGCTTGAAGAGAACAGATATTAACTCTTCCTTAAATGTTTGGTAAAATTCACCTGTGAATGCATCTGGTTCTAGTCTTCTGTGTGTTTGGAGTCTTTTGCTTACCAGTAAAATTTCATGACTAGTGATTGTTCAGATTTTCCATTTCTTCTGGATTCAGTTTTGGAAGATTATATGTTTATAGGAATTTATCCTTTTTTTCTTGGCTTTCTAATATGTTGGTATATAATTTTCATAGTATTCTCTTATAGTCTTTTGTTTCTGTGGTGTCAACTGTTACTTCTTTTTTGTTTCTGATTTTATTTATTTGGCTCCTCTCTTTTTTTTTCTTGGTGAGCCTGGCTAAATGTTTAATTTTCTTATTTTTTAGAAGAACCAGCTCTTAATTTCATTGATCTTTTCTATTGTTTTTAGTCTCTGTTTCATTTATATCTTTATTATTTCCTTCCTTGTACTCACTGTAGGTTTTGTTTTTTCTTCTTTTTCTAGTTCCTTTAGATATAAGGTTATGTTGTTTATTTGAGATTTTTCTTATTTCTTGGTGTATGCATGTATTGCTCTAAATTTCCCTTTCAGAACTGCTTTTGCTATACCCCAAATATTTAGTATTATATTTTCATTTTCATTTGTCTCAATGCATTTTTTTTATTTCTTTTTTTATTTCTTTGTTGACCCATTCATTATGTAGTAGCATGTTGTTTAACCTTCACAAGTTTGTAGTGTTTTTTCTTATGATTGATTTCTGGTTTCATGCTGTTGTCACTGGAAAAGATACTTGATATTTCAGGTTTCTTAAATATACTGAGATTTGTTTTGTGACCTAACAGGTCATCTATCTGTGGGAGTGTTTCATGGGCACTTGAAAAGAATGTGTATTCTGTTGTTTTTGTATGGAATGGTCTATATGTATCTATCATGTCCATCTGTCAAATGTATCATGCATAACACTCCTTATTGATTTTCTGCCTAATCTATCCACTGATGTAAGTGGAGAGTTAAAGTCCCCTAATATTATATTACTGTCATTTTCTTCCTTTATATTTGTTAAGATTTATTATATATATTTTTAGGTACTCTGATGTTGGGTGCATAGTTATTAACAATCCTCTTGTTGGATTGATCCTTATATCATTATGCAATACCTTTTTTGGCCTCTTGCTACAGTCTTTGTCTTAAAGTACTCTTTTTCTGATATAAATACTGCCATGCTGGCTTTTTTTTTTTTTTCCACTTCCATTTGCATGCACTATCTTTTTCCATCCCTTCACTTTCAGTCTGTATGTGTTTTTAGGTCTAAAGGGAGTCTCTTGTAGGAAGCATACTGATGGACCTTTCTATTCAGTCACCTGATGTCTTTGGATTGGGGCACTTAGACCATTTACATTTAAAGTAATTATTGATAGATACTACTTATTGCCATTTTGTTAATTGTTTGTTATTGTTCCTTTAAGCTTCTCTTGCTCTCTTTCATTGTAATTGATAACTTTCTGTAGTGTTATGTTCAGCTTTCTCTTTATTTTTTGTGTATATGTTATGGGTTTTAGGTTTGGGGTTATCATGAGGCTCATATATAATATCCTAAGAATAGCAGTCTGTATTTAGTTGATGATCATTTTAGTTTGAGCACATTCTAAAAGAACTTCTGTTTTACTTCCCCTTGCATATTTTATATATTATGATCATAGTTTACATATTTTTATTCATAATCTTTTTATGTCTAATTATGGCCTTTTCCTTTTCACTTAAAGAAGTCTGTTTAATGTTTCTTGTAAGGCTGGCTTAGTAGTAATCGATTCCTTTGTTTGTTAGTTTGGTAAACTCTTTATCTCTTCTTCAGTTCTGAATAACCTTGCCTGGTAAAGTAATCATGGTTGTAGGTTTTTCTTTTCTCATTTTTTCTTTTTTTTCTTCTGGGATTTTATTTAAATTCACGTTAGTTAACATACAGTGTAGTATTGGTTTCAGCAGTAGAATTTAGTGCTTTGTCACTTACATAACACCTAGTGCTCATCACAAGAAGTGCCTTCCTTCCTTAATGCCATCACCATGGACCATCTTCTCACCCACCTGCCCTCCAGCAACCCTCAGTTCATTCTTGATAGTAAAGAGTCTTTTATGGTTTGTTTCCCTCTCTATCTTTATCTTATTTTATTTTTCGTTTGTTTCCCTATGTTCATCTGTTTTGTTTTTTTAAATTCCACATATGAGAGAAATCATATGGCATTTGACTTTCTCTGACAGAATTATTTCACTTAGCATAAACACTCTAATTCCATCCCTGTTATTGCAAATGGAAAAATGGGAAGATTTCATTCTTTTTGATGGCTGAGTAATAGTCCACTGTGTGTGTGTGTGTGTGTGTGTGTGTGTGTGTGTGTGTATACACACATTATTTTCTTCATCTGTTCATCCACAATGAACATTTGGGCTCTTTCCATTACCTGGATATTATTGATAGTGATGCTATAAACATTAGGATGCACATGCCCCTTTCAATCACTACGATCTTATCCTTTCAATAAATACCTAGTAGTGCAATTGTTGGGTCATAGGGTAGTTCTATTTTTAAATTTTTGAGGAACCTCCATATTGTTTTCCAGAGTGGCTGTCCCAGTTTGCATTCCTACCAACAGGGGAAGGGTTCCCCTTTCTCCACACGTTAACAACGTCTGTTGTTTCCTGAGTTGTTAATTTTAGCCATTCTTGTAGGTGTGAGATAGTATTTAATTGTGGTTTTTGACTTGTACTTCTGTGATGATGAGTAATGTTGAGCATTTTTTCATGTTTGTTAGCCATTTGTATGTCTTCTTTGGAAAAATGTCTGTTCATGTCTTCTACCCATTTCTTAACTAGATTATTTGTCCCCTAGGTGTTGAGTTTGATAAGTTTTTTACAGAATTTAGATAATGGCTCCTTATCCAGTATTATCATTTGCAAATATCCTCTTCTATTCCAAAGGCTGCCTTTTCCTTCACTGTGCAGAAGCTTTTTATTTTGAAGAAGTTCCAATTGTTCATTTTTGCTTTTGTTTCCTCTGCCTCCAGCAACATGTCTAGTAACAAACAGTTATGGTTGAGGTCAAAGAGGTTGTTGCCTGTGTTCTCCTCTAGGATTTGGATGGTTTCCTGTCTCACATTTAGGTCTTTCGTGAGTTTGAGCCCCACATTGGTTGTAGAGATTACTAAAAAAAAAAAAAAAAAAAATTTAATACCTTTTTTTTTTTAACCAATCCAGTAAAGTTAATAGCATAGATATGAATTTAATGCCATTATATTACCCATAAAGTCTGGAGATTTTCTCTGTCCCTTTCTAGTCTTCGTTTGTCTTGGAAACTCTTTATGTTTCCTATTCTGAAGGACAGCCTTGCTGGATAAAGTACTCTTGGTTGTGTATTTTTCTCATTCAGCATGTTGAGTATATCATGCCACTCTCTTCTGGCCTGCCAAATTTTTGTAGACAGGTATCCTGTTAATCTAATGTGTCTATCCTCATAGGGTAAGGACATTTTGTTCCTAGTTGCTTTTAGAATTCTCTCTTTATCTTTGTATTTTGCAATTTCACTATGATATTTCTTGGTGTTAACCTTTTTTTTTGTTGATTTTGAAGGGAGTTCTCTGTGCTTCTTACACTTGGGTACCTTTTTCCTTCCCCAAATTAAAGACGTTCTCAGTTATAATTTATTTTTTTAAATTTTATTTATTTATTTGATAGAGAGAGTGATCACAAGTAGTCAGAGAGGGAGGCAGAGAGAGAGGGGGAAGCAGGCTCCCTGCTGAGCAGAGAGCCCGATGTGGGGCTCGATTCCAGGACCCTGAGACCATGACCTGAGCTGAAGGCAGAGGTTTAACCCACTGAACCACCCAGGAACCCCGTTCTCAGTTATAATTTATTCAAAATAAATCTTTTCCTCCTTTTCCCCACTCTTCTCCTTCTGGGACTCCTATGATATGGATATTATTGCACTTTATGAAATTGCTGAGTTCCCTAATCCATATTCATGATCTAATAGTTTTCTTTCTCTCTTTTTTTCAGCTTCATTATTTTCCATAATTTTATCTCCTGAATCCTGTTTGTTCCTGTTTCTTGCATCCTCATAGTGATTACATCAAGTCAGTTCTGCATCTCAGTTACAGCATTTTTAATTTGGTCTGACTAGTTCATCCTGAACCTGTAAGTCCCTTTCCTTCCCTAGGTTAAGGAAGATTTCAGCACTTATTTCTTCAAATAAATTTCTGCCCCTTTCTCTCTTTTCTCCTTCTGAGACCCCCTATAATGTAAATGTTTCTTTTCTTGTTGTCCAAGAGGTCTCTTAACCTAAGTTAAATTTCTTTTTCTTTTTGCTTTTCAGATTGAGTGCTTCCCAGTACCCTGTCTTCCAGATCACTGATTCATTCTTCTGCATCCATTAGTCTATTGATTCCTTCTAATGTATTTTTTTTTTAATTTACTTATTTGACAGACAGCAGAAGAGCACAAGCAGGCAGTGCAGCAGAGGGAGGAGAAGCAGGCTCCCCACTGAGCAGGGAGCCCAATGTGGGGCTCGATCCCAGGACCTTGGGATCATGACCCAAGCTGAAGGCAGTTGCTTAACCAACTGAGCCACCCAGGTGCCCCTCTAACGTATTTTTTTAAAATTTCACTTATTGTGTTCTTCAGCTCTGACTAGTTCTTGTTTATGTTTTCTATCTCTTTAGTGAAGTTGAGTTCTTTCATCTTCTCTCCAGTCTGGTGAACATCTTTACAATCATTGCTTTAAACTCTTTGTAGTCTTTGTTGCTTATCTCCATTCTTTTTTTTTTTCCCTCAAATTTTGTTTTATTCTTCCATTTGGTACATATTTTTATTTTCCCCATTTTGCTTGACTTTCTGTGTTTGCTTTTATGAATTAAGTGGAACAGTAACTTCTTCTAAACTTGAAACAATAGTCTTATGTATGGCTATCCCTTGTGAAGGCTGTGTGTGCATGGTTACTTTCTCTGGCTTGCTGGAATTGTGGGTGGCATGAGTTTATAGGACACTCTGACCTGGAGCTGCCCTGGTGGGATGGCTAGAGCTGAAGTGTGTGTCAGCCAGGGCAATCCTGTGGCTCTCCATGCAGAAGATGTCCTGGCAAGACAGCCAAAGTAAGTATAAGCTGGGAGTTTTCAGGGCTCTATGTGCAGAGGGGATCAGGAAGGACTGCTGAAGTTGAAGTGGGTATAATCTGGATATTCTGGGACTCTCTACACAGATTATGTCCTTGCAGGTGGCGGGAGGCAAGGTAGGTCACAGGCTGGGGGGTTCTGGGGGTTCTGAGCAGGGATCACCCTGGCAGGACAATTGTAGATGAAGTGGGCATAATCTGGGGCAATTCTAGGGATCTCGGCACAGAAGATGCCCTGGAAGGACATGCAAGTTGGAATGTCCTGGGGTCCTCCACAAAGAGGGGAGAAGGACGGGACAGCTGAAGCTGAGGAAGGAGCAAGCAAGATGCTCAGTACAGGGAGTCTCCTCATGGGGTGTCTGGAACCAAGGAAGGCATGGGCCAGAGGTTCCCATGGCACTCTGGGTAGGGGACATCCTGGTAGGGTGTGGCTAATAGCCAAAGAAGGCATCAGCTGGGAAGTCCTGAAGCACTCTTCACTAGAGGTGCTCTAGCAAGCCATTTGGAGCCAAAGTGGTACAGGAACTAGAATGTTCCAGGACACTTTGGTTTGCATCAATTTAGCATGGCAGCTGGAGCTGTAGTGAGTGCTGACCGTGGGTTTCTTAGTGTACACCACTTTGAGACTGCGTTGGTGGAATGTCTGGGGATGGTGTGTTCTAGAGGCCTAGAACTTACTGATGTGGTAAGCCAGTTAGAGTGCTCAGATTCTGCTCAAGTCCAAGCCATCAAGATGGAGAGCGAACAAAAATCATGGTACTTGCCAGCCCTTCTGACTCAGAGTTCCAGGAGCTCCTCCACTGTTTGGCAAGATTCTAGGGCTAGTTAATTTATATTCTAGTTATTCTTTAGAATTGAGGCTTTCTTCTCCCTGTGCTCCGGGGCAGACAAATCTGCTTAGGGTTCATTAGTACTCTCCCTCCCCACTGCAGTTCATTGCACTGGGGAAGGATGGGTGGGTGGGTAATTTCTCTTTGTTACAGTGTCCATTTTTCTTGCCTTTATCTTTTGTTGTGCAAAATCTGTTCAGTCAGCATTCAGTTCTTCTTCAGGAGGAATTTTTCTGTAAATAGGTATAGATATGGTGTGTCAATGGAGATGAGTTCAGGATCTACCTAAGTTGCCGGAACTCTCCTAGTCTGGGAGATTTAAATTGACTTATCTTCAAGTTTGCTGATTCTTTTTTCTGCCTGCTCAGATCTGCTGTTGAAACCCTCTAGTGACATATTAGTAATTACACTTCTCAGCTCATGGATTTTTGGATGGTTCCTATTTATAATTTCTGTCTCTTCAGTGATAATTTCTATTTATTTGTACACTGCTCCCCTGGATTCCAATAACTTTTTGTGGCTCCCTTTAGTTCTTTGAATACATTTAAAACAGTTGCCTTAAATTCTTTGTCTATCAAGAGGACTGTCTCTGCTTCCACAGGGACATATCTCCTTTTGAGCAAATCCTATCTGTGACTCTAGATTGACCTGTCTCTCCAGATTTCAAGGTGTCCATTTTCCTTGTGTCCTCAGTTCTTTGCAAAGTTGTTGGTTTTCAGTTTGCTGACACTTTTTTGTTGTTTGTAAGCCTGAATATGAGGACTTCTAAGCAATTTTCATGTTGGAGCTAAAACTAAAATTTCTTCCCATTCCATTTTGTTCCTTTTCATTCCCTTCATTTTTCATTTCTGTTTTCTTTTCCCTGTCTTCCTTTTGGTAACTTGAAAATATTTTGATATTTTGATATAATGATTTTTAGTAAATCTATCTGTAGTACATTTTTTAAATTTCTTGCTCAAGTTATTCAATTATATATACTAACATATGTAATGTAACATATGAAACTAGTTTCCTAGTTTCTGTGTTTGATGCTTTGACATCTTGGGGCTTTGTTGATTCTGGATGGACTACCCTCTCAAAGGCTTGCTAATTCTTAAAGAAAGCAAATGATTCACCTGAAAATGTGCCTTTTATAGGCAAGCTAATCAATCCAGAGCCAAACCTTCCATTACCTCCTTTATCTAACTCTTATACTTCTATAGTCCAGGCATAGACTTCTTTGCCTTGCTTTTCCCACAGAAGCCATGATAAAGGCTTTTGCCCACATTTTCCCCTCATTTTCTCTGCCTTCTGACCAACCGTGGGTATTTCCCATGTGGCTCTGCATGATGCTCCAAGCCTGTTTCTAGGGATCTGTAAGTATAAAAACTTCTTTCATGACAGTTATGTTCATGCCTATGTATGTGTTTTACTATACCTGATTAAAACAAATCTGGGTACCTTTAAAATAACAGTCTGCTAGTGTTGACATTTACCAATTAGAACAGAGAATCCCTGTCTCCTTTTACATTCCTTTAACTGTTCCCATTTATATAATATGTCTCAAGTATTTCCTCTACATACATTAAAAACCGCCCAGACATTACTGTAATTTTGGTTTTAACCATCAAATATCATTTAGAAAACAATAGGAAAATTACACGTATATTTACTCTTCCTATTTTACTTTCATCTTCTCTGGTATGGCAAGAGTGCTTCTAATATCACTTCCTTTCTATTTAGAGAACTTCCTTTAGCCACTCTTCATTCAGCATTTGAGAAGCGTTATATCACTTCCTTCTTTTCCCCATGATGTTTAATAAGAACTTGCAATCATTCTAATAGTTTTTCTATAAAGGTAGAAGTCATTTCTTGAAGATTAACTGTGATGTATTTTGATCTGTGATTTTTTTGGGTATATCCTATTTTGGATTTGCTCAGCTTCTTGAATCTCCAGTTTTATGTCTTTTGCCAATTTGGGAAGTTTTCATCCAATGTTTCTTTGAGTACTTTTTTGAATTTCACCTTCTTTCTTTGCTTCTTCTGGGACTCCTATGACCAAAAAAAAAAAAAAAAAAAAAAAAAAAAAGTTTGATCGTGTGCTATAATCCCACAGGTCTGAAGCTCAGTTCATCTTTCTTTTCTTCTTCTTCTTTTTTTTTTTTTTGTATTTTATTTCTGTTGTTAACATAGGGAAATTTCTGATATTTCTAATATTGTTCTACCTTATGTTCACTAATTCTTTCATTCTCTTTATCCTACTTTTGAGCCCATCCACTGTGTTTTTTGTTTTACTTATATTTTTCAATTTTAAAATTCTTATTTTGTTATATTTAGTATCTTTTCTTTCTTTGGTAAGACTTTCTTTTTTTTTTTTTTTCATTTGCTTCAATAATAATCACAATTGCTCACTGAAACATTTTTATAATAACAGCTTTAGAAATCTTTGGAAGATAATTCTAACATTCCAGTCATCTTGTTTACATATATTGGTTCGGTGTTTTGTTTTCCTAATTCAAGTTTAAGTATCCTGATTCTTTGTTTGATAAACCAGTAATGTTTCAATGGAAATCTGTATATTTTAATTTTATGATATTTTAGGTATTTTAAAGCCTTACATTTTAGCTGGCTCTCTCTATAAAATTCTGGCAAGAAAAGAGGGGAAAGGTGATCCTGCTGCATTACTGCCAGGTGGGGTAGAAGTCTAGGTTCCCCACTTGGCTTCTATTGACACAAAGATGTGGGAATCTTCTAATTACTGCTGGCAAGGGATGGGAACTTGTACTCCCTGAACAGTCTTCACTGATGTCACTCTGGATGATAAAGTTAAGAGCCTCATTTCTGCTCCCCACTTGCCCTCCACTTGTATCACAGGGGAATAGGTTTTGGTGAAAATACTCACTCTCTAGTAGGCTGCCTTTAACATTATCCCTGTGTGCAAGAAAGGAGAGCTTCCTTCCTTCTGTATGAAAATGGAACTCCAGTCTCCCCACAGTGTTTTTCACTCACACTATGGGCTTAGGGGGCCTTCATACCATATACTGGGGATGAAAATCCCAGCTTTGTATTTAGCTTATTCTGATGGTACCCTACAGTTGGGTTCTTTGAGAACCCCTCATTATAGCACAGCAAGGGATAGAAGTCTGGGTTCCTTACTCTGCCTTCATGGGCAAGGATGAGAGTGGGTCTCTGCCATATTTTCTGTGCTATTTGGCTAGAGTAGAGAAATTTTTACCTAATAGTTTTTGGTCTTTTTAAAAAAAGATTTATTTTATTTTAGAGAGAGAATGAACAGGGATAAGGATAGAGGGAGAAAGAGAGTCTGAAGCAGACTCTACACTGAGCCTGAAGGGGGATCGATCTTAGGACACTCAAAATCTTGACCCGAGCCCAAAACAAGAGCTGGATGCTTAACCAACATGTGCCCCAAATAAGTTTTGGTTTTGCTAGGCTTTCCCTTTTCATTTTTTTGTTTTTTGTTTTTGTTTTTGTTTTGCTTGGCTGGAGAGAGCAGGCTTTTGTTGGAGTCTTCATGTCTACACTCATTGGTGTTTCCGAGTTGCCAGCTACATGAGCTCTAAGTCTATAATATATAAGGCAAAAAGGAAATCCATGAAACTTGCCTCTGTTTCATTCCTTTGGTCCCAAAGTCTCTAGCTGGTCTGCCTCTTCTCTTCACATCTCAGAGTCTTCTTACAATTGATTTTATATACAAAGTCAAGAGTTTTTAGTTGTACTTTGTAGGAAGAATAGGAGAAAGTTTATCTATTCCCTCTTCCCCAAAGAAGAAGTTATAATCTCATTTTTTACATATAAATCACTGTAACTTTGACATCTAATTTTTATAAGTAGACAATATGGACATAACTTTAGTTTTTTCCAGGTGGACATCTAGTTATATAAAATCCATTTTTGAAAAGTATATTTCCTAACTTGATTCAAGGTAATACTTTTAAATACTTAACAATCCCTATATTTGTATGTATTTCTGGACTTCCTTTTTGTTTTCACTTGGCTACCTATGCATGTATCTATATCATACTCTTTTAAATATTTGGAAATTATAGTATTTATAACATGTTTTATCTAGTAGAGATAGCCTACTTAATTTTTTTCTATATGCAAATTTACAGTCAACCTCATTAGTTCTAGAAAAACATCTGTTGCTTTCTTTGCATTTATTACTTTAGGGAGATAAGAGTGAGATATTTTGATGATGAATCATTTTTTTCTTTTACTACCTTAAAAAATATGTTTTCTTACTATAACTTGTTTCCTCAAATGGCATTTTGTTTAAACCATAATCTATTCAAATTCTGTGCCCCAGGATGAACTATTTTGCTTTTCCATTTTTGTTCAGTCCAAGGAGAGGATTGACCTTACAGGCATGTCTTTAGAACTTTGGGCCTATTTCTCTATAGAGAAATTTTCTATAAGAAATTGTGTTTATTCTTAATTAAAAATCAAAGTTTGTTTTTAAAGTAAATGTTTATTTTTCCCATTAAGTTATGAAAGTTTTTTTCTATTAGAAAGCTTAACTTAGCTTTTTAAAGTTTACTTTGGAATCTTAGGTATTTGTCTTTTAAGGAGCTATTAATCAACTGAGAAGGAACTTTTGAAGACAGGAATTGTCTCTTACTGACTTTTCCCTCTGGAGTCTGGCAAACACCTAGAAATTCCACAAATATTTAAGAGTTTGAATTGAATACTAATAATTCAACAAATTATATGATGAATTCATGCAGGCAGTAAATATTAACAGAGATGAAACAGCGAAAAATGGTTTCAAGCAATGGTTTTTATGGTAAAATATTGTACCAACAAGGTGGAATTTAAGCTCCGCTTTAAAGAGTGAGTTAAATTTATAGAGGCAAAGATGAAAAGGAAGATAATAATTTCATTTGGATATAGTGTGAATGTAGGTACTGACATAGACAAGCACCAGGCATTTTGAAACCATCTGTAGTTAGGAATAGAGGGTTTATGAAGACAAATAGTTGAAAATAAAGCTGAAAATGCATTTTGCAGCTGACTAGGGAATTGTACTTTATTCTGTGTGCAAAAGTGATCCATTGTATGCTGTTAGTAAAAGCTTCTTTAATGTGTAAGCATTACTGGAGCTTTATTCTTATGTGACTAGAAGTACTTCATTCTATGACATCTGGTATTTAACATTTGAGACCAGCTTTTATTTCATTACACTGCTAGTATTTTTAAACAAAAAATGCACTTTGTTAGTCTTATTGGATCTTATTATGAATAATATCCTACAGAAATAAAATAAACAACAAAAAACCCTTTATTGTTACAAAATATTAATAGCCTATCCTTATAATAAAAACATACAAAACCTTAAAGGTAAGACAAAATCTGTTCAATATCATGTCCTAATGGTGATGTGTTATTAGATGTAATAACTTTTTAAACTCTTTGAGAATTAATCTCTTTATCCTATTTTAAATAGATTTCAAAATAAAGACAGTATACATTGGTGGTTAAAATCTTGAACTCTTCCTCTGCCTGCCTGAATCTAAACCTTATCTTTGTAACAGACATATAAAGTTGAACAAATTATTTAAAATCTTTAAGCAACAATTTACTCATTTAAGAAAATGAAGTTAGTAACTGTATTTGTTTTGGATAACAGTTATTTCAGATGTATTAGCTTAAATAGCATTTTTTTCAAATGTTTTATTGTGGCAAAATACATAAAACTGACCATCTTAACCATTTCCAAGTTTACAGTAAAGTGTTATTAAATTCATTCATGGCATAATATAACCATTACTACCACCCATCTCTATAAATTATTTAATCTTATAAAGCAAACTCTGTATCATTAAACAATAACTTCCCATTCCTTCAGCACCTGGCAAACACTGTTCTACTTTCTGTCCCTATAATTTTGACTACTCTAAGTACCACATATAAGTGTTACCATAGAGTATTTGTCTTTTTGAGACTGGCTTGTTTCACTTAGTGTGATGTCCACAAGATTCACCCATATTGTATCATATTGCAGAATTTTCTCCCTTTTTAAGGCTGAATAATATTCCATTGTGTGTGGATATACCACAGTTCGCTTATCCATTGATCAATTGATAAATTCTTGGGTCACTTCCACATTTAGCTGTTATAAATAATGTTATGAATGTGGGTGTACAAATAATTATTTGAGAAACCTGCTTTTAATTCTTTGTGATATATATCTAGAAGTGGGTTTGTTGGATCTTTTGATAATTTTGTTTTTAATTTTGTGGGGGAACTACTATACTGTTTTCCATAGCAACTATACCCTTTTACATTCTTATCAGTAATATAAAAGGTTTCCAATTTCATTACATCCTTGCCAACACTTATTATTTTGTTCTTTTGATAGTAGCAATTTTAATGGATCTGAAGTATCAAAATGTGGTTTTGATTTGGACTTCCTGAATGATTAGCTATATTGAGAGTCTTCTCATGTGCTTATTGGCTATTTGTATATCTTTTTTAGAAAAATGTTTACTCCAGTACATTAATTAATTTTTCATTGGTTAGTCTATTTTTTGCTGTTGAGTTTAGAAGTTTTCTATATATTCTAGATACTAATCCTTTTTATCAGATATAGGATCCGCAAACATTTGTCTCATTCTGTGGGTTGTACTCTGGCACGCTGTCTTTTGAAGCATTATTTTTAAAAATTTTCATGAAGTCCAATTTGTATATATTTTTTGTCACCTGTGACTGTGGTGCCATATCCAAGAAATCTTTGCCAATTCTAATGTGGTAAAAAGTCTTTGTCTAAGACTAGATCTTATTTTTTTTAAGAGTGAAAGCAATGATTTTTAATTTTAAGAATTAAGTTGCATGTTTCAACTAAACATCTGCACTTTAAAAAATCATTTTTCCCGTTTCACAATATTAAAAAAATAGAAGCATGTCCATTTGAATGTTTTAAATTTATTTTTATTTTATTTTTCAAATTTAAATTCATTTAATTAACAGATAGTATATTATTAGTTTCAGAAGTAGAGTTCAGTGTTTCATAACTCTTATATAATACACAGTACTCATTACCTCACATGCCCTTCTTGGCAGGATGGGATAACTGGGTGATGAACATTAAGGAGTAAATCTTCTTATTAGAGTTTATTATCTTTGGTCTTAAAGTTAGGTCTTTGATCCATTTTGAGTTAAGTTTTATACATGGTGTTAGGGAAGGGTCCAACTTAGTTCTTTTATATATGGTTATCTAGTTTTCTCAGCATCATTTGTTGAAAAGACTATCCTTTCCCCATTGAACAGTCTTGGCACCCTTATCAAAATCATTTTACTTTAGGTGAGGGTTTACTTCTGGGTTCTCTATTCTATTCTATTGGTCTTTATGTTTGTTCTCTATGCCACTACTATACTATTTTGATTGCTTTAGTTTTTTTTTTTTAAAGATTTTATTTATTTATTTGACAGACAGAGATTACAAGTAGGCAGAGAGGCAGGCAGAGAGAGAGGAGGAAGCAGGCTCCCTGCTAAGCAGAGAGCTCGATGTGGGGCTTGATGCCCGGACCCTGAGATCATGACCTGAGCCGAAGGCAGAGGCTTTAACCCACTGAGCCAACCAGGCGCCCCTGATTGCTATAGTTTGTAGTTGGTTTTGAAATCAGTAAGGATGAGTCTTTCAGTTTTGTTCATTTTCAAGATTGTTTTAAAGTCTATTTTGCCTAAGTATTGCTACTACGACTTTCTTTTGACATCCATTTGTGTGATGAATGTTTCTCCATTCCCTCCCTTTCAATCTGCAGGTTGTCTTCAGGTCTAAAATGAATCTCTTGTAAGCAGCATATAGATGAGTCTTGTTTTTTTATCCATTCTGTCACCCTATGTCTTTTGATTGGTTTGTTTAGTCCATTTACATTTAAAGTAGTTATTGATAGATGTGTATTTATTACCATTTTATTACTAGTTTTGTGGTTGTTTTTGAATATTTTCTCTGATCCTGACTTGTCTTGTTGTCTTTCATGGTTTATTAGTTTCCTTTATTGGTACCTTTGGATATCTTTCTCTTTATTCTTTGTATATCTATTAGTGGTTTTTGATTGTAGTTACCATTATGTTTGCATATAACATCTTTTGAATACAGTGTCTGTATTAAGTTGATGTTCATTTAAGTTGGAAACCATTTTTTACTGCTCTTCTCCCCACATTTTGGGTATATGGTGTCGTATTTTACATTCTTTTATTTTTGTGAACTCCTTTTTTCTTTTTTATACCAAAATGTTCATTTTTACTGCTTTTGTGTTTCCTTCTTTCATACTGTCATTTTTGGCCTTCCTTTTCCATTCAGAGTCCCCTTTAATATTTCTTGCAGGGGTAGTTTTGTGGTCATGAACTCCTTTTGTTGTTGTTTGTCTGGGAAAATTTATCTCACCTCTATTCTGAATGATACCCTTGCTGGATAGAGTATTCTTGGCTACAGGTTTTTCCAGTTATTCCAGCACTTTGAATATATCAGGCCACTTCTCATTACTGTGGTTTTGTAGTATATCTGAAATATGGGATTATGATATTTCCACTTTTCTTCTACATTCTTAAGGTGCTTTGGCTATTCAGGCTTTTTTTTTTTTTGGTGGTTTTGTAAAATTTTAGCACTATTTGTTCTAGTTTTGTGAAAATACTACTGATAATTTTCATAGGGATTGCATTGAATCTGTACATTGCTTTGGGTAGTATGAATATTTTAACAGTATTAATTCTTCCAGTCCATGAGCATGACATATTTTTTTACATTTATTTGTGTCATCTTCAATTTCCTTTATCAATGCCTTGTAGTTTTCAAAGTATAGGTCTCTCACCTCCTTGATTAAATATATTCTTAAGTATTTTATTCTTTTTGTTAACAATTGTAAATAGCATCATTTTCTTAATTTATTTTTTGTACTTCATTATTACTGTTTAGAAATATAACACATTTCTGTGTATTTATTATATTAATTTTTATCCTGAAACTACTGAATTCATTTATTAGTTCTGCCAATTTTTTGGTAGGGTCATCAGGGTCTTCTATATATAGTATCATGTCATCTGCAAATAGTGAGTTTTATTTTTTCTTTCCAGTTTGGATGCCTGTTATTTGCTTTTCTTATCTGATTGGTGAAGCTAGAACTTCTAGTATTATGTTTCTTTTCTTGTTCCTTATTTTAGAGGAAAAGCTTTCAGTTTTTCACCATTGAGCACCATCTTAGTTGTGGGTTTGCTGTATATAGTCTTTATTATGTTGAACTTTGCTCCCCCTAAACCCCCTTTATAGAGAGTTTTTATCAACATTGAATTTGTCAGATGTTTTTTCTGCATTTATTGAGATGATGGTATGGTTTTTAACATTCATTTTGTCAATATGATATACAACATTCATTGATTTATGGATATTAGACCACCCTTGCATCCCTGAGATAAAACCCACTTGACTGAAGTGATTGACCCTTTTATTTTCATTATTGAATTAGGTCTGCTAATATTTTCTGGAGGAATTTTACATTTATATTCCTCAGGGATATTGGCTATATTTCTTTTTCTTTCTTTCTTTTATTTACTTTTTTTTTTTTTTTTTTGATAATGTTTTTGCCTGGTTTTGTATCAACACAATGCTGGACACATAGAATGATATTGCAAGTTCTCCTTTCTCTTCTTTTTTTTTTTTTTTTTTTGGAAGAATTTGAGAAGAATACATACTAACTCTTCTTTAAACAGAAGGATCTGACGTTTTTGTCTTTTAAATGTGTGTGTTTGAGGCACCTGGTTGGCTCAGTTAGAAGAAAATCTGACTCTTGATCTTGGGGTAATGACTTCAAGCCCCTCATTGGGTGTACAGATTACTGAAAAAAATAAGCTTAAAAAATAAATAAAAATAAACTTTTTTGTTTACCAATCCAGTAAAGTTAATAGGGTAGATATTAATTTAGTGCCATTGTATTACCCATAAAGTCACTGTTTCTGGAGATTTTCTCTGTTCCTTTCTAATCTTTAATATTTTTGGTCTTTCCACTCAAAGAGTCACCTTTAATATTTCTTAGAGGGCTGGTTTAGTTGTCATGAGCTGATTTAGTTTTTGTTTGTCTTGGAAACTTTTATGTCTTCTTCTATTCTAAATGACAGTCTTGCTGGATAAAGTATTCTTGAATACATGATGCCACTCTCTTCTGGCTTGTCAGCTTTCTGTGGAAAGATCAGCTGCTAACCAGATTTGTTTTCCCTTGTAGGTTAAGGATTTCTTTTTCTTTACTGTTTTCAGGATCCTTATTTGTATTTTGCAAATTTTACTATGATATGTCTTGGTGTTGACTAGCTTTTATTGATTTTGAGGGGAATTCTCCGTACCTCCTGGAATTTGGGTGTCTATTTCTTTCCCCAGATTAGGGATGTTTTCAGCTACATTTTCCTCAGATAAACCTTCTGCCCCTTTTCCCCCCTCTTTTTCTTTTGGGACTCTATGATTCAAATGTTATTATGCTTTATGGAGTCACTGAGATTGAGCTGGATGTTGCATGTAAATGTGGAATTAATAAATTCTACTCTTGAATCCAATATTACACTATATGTTAACTAACTAGAATTTAAATAAAAACTTGGGAAAAAATAAAGTTAATAAAGTTAATCTTGCTATCCCTGCAAGAGAAAGATCAATCATTCATTAGTACAATTATGCTAACACCTTTATTAGTATGGTTCCCACAATACCAACCACTGCAGTTTTATATCTTTCTTAACATTGGCAGGCAGTTCAACTTTTGTCCTCAGTTGAATTAACTCCAAAGTTATTCCATAATCTAGACTGAAACACATTCACTTTTACTTTTTAACTTAAATTTTTCCCAGTCATATAGTAAGCTCAAATGATACACTAAAGATACCATGATAATACAAGACCAATAACATAAAAAGTCTCAAAATTGCATAATATTGATTCCATTTTATTGTTTTATTCCTATGGAGAAATGAAATTGAAAAAATCATGTTCCTATTCGCTATATAAGTTAAAGGCACAGCCCAAATTCTTCAATACACACACACACACACACACAAACCAAAAAACAAAAACCAAAACAAAAACAAAAACTAAAAGACTGTATTTCTTTCTTTGTAAATACTTTTCTTACACAGTGTTAAGTAGCAGCTTAAATCAGTTTCCTGGATACTTTAAGGGGTCCATTCAGCTACTTTAGCATGAGTAGAGTAACCACTCAGAAATAAAGGTAAGTTATTTGGGGGAGTCAGAAAATTAAAGAAATAGGGTGCCTGGGTGGTTTAGTGGGTTAAGCCTCTACCTTCAGCTCAGGTCATGGTCTCAGGGTCCTGGGATCAAGCCCACATTGAGCTCTGCTCAGCAGGGAGCCTGCTTCCCTGTCTCCCTCTGCCTGCCTCTCTGCCTACTTGTGATCTCTCTCTCTCTGTGTCAAATAAATAAATAAATAATCTTTTTTAAAAAAATTAAATAATATCTGAATATTTTCCAAATTTGATGAATATTCTACACCTATAAATACAATAAACTCAGTGTATCCCAAGCAAAAGAAACACAAAGAAAAAAACAGCAGGGCTCATTATAATCTAGCTGCTAAAAATCCATGAAGGAAAACCTTAAAGGCAGCCAAAGAAAACATTACATTTAGAGAGATAAAGACAAGAATGACAAAAGACTTCTCTTCAGAGGGTAGGCAGGCCAGAAGACAATAGAACAAAATGTTCAAAATGTTGAAATATAAAGAAAAAAATGTCAAGCTGTAACTCTAACAAAAAGGAGGAAACAAAGACTTTTTTGACAAGCAAGAATGAGAGAATTTATAAGAGTGAACCACAAGCAATGTTTAAAAAAAAATTTTTTTAAGAAGAAAGAATAACCGTGTAGAAATTTGGACTACACAGAAAAGTAAGGATGATTAGAGATGATACATATCTTTAGTAATTATTTTTCTCATTTGTTTATTTTTTTCAAAGGTGATGTATCATTTAAAAGAAAACTAATAATGATATATTATAATAAGCTTTTAATATATATACAAAAACAATAGCACCAAGGCAGGGGAAAAGTCATCTTAAACTATACAGAAAAAAATGTGTAATGTTATTTGAAGATACAGAGTGGTTAAGTGAAAGTTGTATATTATTAACCCTTGAACAATAATTTTAAAATAAAGAGGTATAACTAATAAGCCAATGGTGGAGATAAATGGATTCACAAACAACAATAACAGCAAACACTCAACTAAGAAAAAGTAAGTCAGTAAAAGAGGAGAAGAGGAAGAAAAAGAAAATTAAATAAAACAACTAGCAAAATGATTAATATAATGATAATTAAATGTAAATTGCTTGAAACTATATTATCTAAATGATAGCCACTAGCTACATGCGGTTATTGAGCATTTGCTATTTAGCTGGTCTGAATTGCTGGACTTTGAGGACTTAGTATGAACAAAGAATATTAAATATGTAGTTACTAAACTTTATAGCAATTACTTATTGAAATATTTTGTATGTATTGGGTTAAATAAAAATCACTTAATTTCTCCTCTTTTTACTTTTTTTAATGTGGATATTAGAACATTTAAAAATACATATATAGCTACCATTTCTTTCTGATAGCTTTGGCATAAGCATTTCAATTAAAAGGCAAGGATTGTCAGATGGGATAAAAAGTAAAACCCAACTATGTGCTATATGTAAGAACCCAACATTAAATGTTAAAAAGGAGGGAAATGCGTGGTAGTAGAGGCAGGTCTGTATTTCAGATGTGAAACCAAAGATTACATAGTTTTTACTAAGCCCTGCTCTTTCTAGTTACCTTTAGACCCTTTGTAGTTTTAGGTGTTTGAGATACAAAGTAACTTACAAAATGCAAATGTTACATAAAGGTCAGTATACACAATACAATACCTTAAGTGCCAGTAAAGTTGTGTGATAGGCGAAATTTATTCTTTCCTATCTTTCCAGTTCCTTCTTAGTGTCTTTGTGGGAGTGGTATTGTTGATACCTCTCATTTGCTCTTGTCTAGTTGTAATTTAATTCTGAATAAAGTGTCAGATGAAAAAAGTTTAGGATATACCTACACCAACTGACTTATATCTTACTAGAGAACTCTAGAAACATCTTGAAGGAAAAAAATTAAAAGCCTTAATATAAATAAATTGAAGTCTCTTTGACTGAAAACATAGTATCTCTAGTGATAGATGTACAGATCCCTTGAAAATCCATGTTTGGGGATGAGAAACCTTCCCTACGTCATCAAATAAGACTATGCAATGTGATACAGCTAATAAAAAAGTTAATGTCATATTCCTTTCACCAACAAATGCTTAATACCCAGTTCATTAATGGTTATTTACTGGACTCTGTTCACTGGAATAGCCGTAACACATTTGTATCAATTTTCTGAAGGACATTGAAAAACAGAAATGTGTCCAGAGGAAAGTCATCAGGATGGTAATGGGACAGGAAAGTATTTCAATCAAGGAATACTGAAACAATTGGGAATATTTAGCCTGGAAAAGCCTCAGAATGAGCATAATACTCCTAAATATTTAATATATAATCACATAGAAATGGGGAGAGATTTATGCTTTGCTGTTTCATAGAAGGCCATTGAGAATAAGAAAGACATTTTAAGAGATAGTTTAGAGGTGCCTGTCAATGGAATGATGAAATGAAATTGGATATGCCTCACAAGAAACATTCAAGTAGAGATAAATGAAGGATAATTGGTCAGAGATGATAAAGAGGTATCATGTGCCTTGGTGAAATATTTAACTAGATGCCCTCTAAAGTTTCTTCCAATAGTTATGATTCTGTAAGTCCAAGACTTAGATGTTAATTTTTATCCTAGAAGAAGCCATATATTTTAATGAGAAAAAAAATCAGTCTCTTTTTGACATTTATACAAAATAATTTTATTTCCAATGTACATAATATATAGATTCTGCTCCTTCTACCCATGCTATAACATATGACCCCTCATTATATAGTAGTCAGCTGGACCCCTGCATAGTAGTAAGAGATCTTGTAATAAGTAATAAGACTCATAGTTCCTGCTTTTGTTGCATTAATGTAAATATTGTATCAACATTTTCAAGTACAAGTAAATATTAAAATCCTATTTTTAAATAACCTCTTATTAAGAAAAATATGTTCTTTATTCTTCTGTGAACTTACATATGTGGACAATTGTAATACCACCTTCACTTCTGGGCAGTAATATAGTGAAAACGGAGTGATGCCAAAATAATAGGAATTATCCCACAGAAAATTCTGACACCTTCTATCTTACAATATATTCAGTATCATGGCTAGTAGTAAACTACTGTGTTCCTAGTTATAAGATAAAATAGATAAGTGAGGTTGAGTTATTGATTAATGATTTGACCTTAATGAAAGAAATACTGGCTATCCCTGTAGACAGTGGTTTCTTAGTAATTCTGTGAATCATTGTACATTTGATTGAGTAGCATTAAGACAGGAAGTCTTGTACCTCTTTTTTTATATAATGCTGTTCCATCTAAAAAAATTTTTTTTTAATCTGTGTAGAACTTGGGTTAAAACCTCCAAGGAGGGGCAACTGGGTGGCTAAGTCAGTTAGGCATCTAACTCTTGATTTCAGCTGGGGTCATGATCTCAGCATTGTGAGATCAAGCCCCAAGGTGGACTCCGTGCTCTGTGCAGAGTCTCCTTAAGGATTTTCTCTCTCCCTCTTCCTCTGCCCCTCCCCCTGCTCATGCTCTAAATAAACAAATACATGCATGCATACATACAGATATATATAAAACAGTTTTTTAAAAAAGCCTTCAAGAAAATGTGAATGTTTAAATGAATTTTGTTTATGTTGTTTAGATAAAGGTTTTCTAAGTGTTAAGCAAGTTGCTATATTTTAATTGTTTGCATTATTCTTATACCTGGAAAAATAAATGAGCTTTTCTCTATCTGGCAAGGAAAAGGTTGTGCTGAAATAAAATGTAAATTCAGAATTCTGATTTTATCAGAACATGTTGACCTCATTGTGTCTGCATGAATATATATTTGCTAATCTGTCAATTTCACAATCTCTGGAAACTGGCACTAAAACCTGTTATCTTGACCATAGACTGAGTCTTTTTTTTTTTTTTAAATCTTTTTAGCTGAGCGATAATGCATATTGTTTATGGTGTACTGCTACCTGTTTCCCAAAATTTGATCTACCTTTTTCCTATAGAAATAAATTTAAACTGGGCCCATGGTCATCTACCTGTAGACTATATTTCCTAGGTTCACTTGCTGTTAGATGTAGCAAGTAAGTTAAGTTCTGTAGGGCTGGTTTCTCACTGATGAATTGTTTAAGCAGGTAGTTTTTTCATCCTTGGCACTTAGGACATAAAGTGTAGACAGGGCTTCATGGAAATAACATTTGTGTCATTCTACTTGCTAGATCCCAGAATATGTGTCTAATCTCTTTTAAGCCAGTGTTGTGATTCTCTACTATGTTCAATTCCCCCAGAGAACATTTTAAGTTTCAGCATATGAAAGAAAGTGATATATGCTACTTCCATGTTACTTGCTTTAAGAAGAAAAACCACTTGCCCTCCACATCCCAGGGGTTGGGACAGGAACAGGAAGTGCCCTAATTCCCCAAAACTGATGAGATCAATATTCTTAGGGGTTGTGAAACAATAAAATGGAAACTCTGAATAATAACCTGGGTCTCTGAACAACCATGTGGAACAGTCACTCCAATAGCAAAGATCTTTGAGGGACATTTGTGGATAATTACAATTAATGGGCATTTGTGTATCCATTTCTCTCCAGCAATAAAGGTAAATAAGGGCTTCATCTGGCATAAGGGCTAGTGACTATCACAGAAGATGTAGACACTGTTCTCTTGTTTGGTCAGCTACAACTCTCTGCTCATACTGAATGGTCACCTGAACACAGTTGTAGTAGTTTTCTTCGAGTAAAATTTGATATCAGGACTCATGTAAATGACTTAATATGCTAAGGTGCAGCTGTTCTTCATTCATTCATTTGCAGAATCCAGAGCAGTGGCGAAAAGTGGCTTTTAAAACAATTTGACCTCTAAATATATTTTCCTAGAGCCCATAACAGTTTATTTCAGCAGCAGTGAATGGCGGTGGGGAGAAGAGGAGTTGGCTCATGAAGGAAGAATATGTTATCACTGACATTGTTAAGAATGGCTGGTGCATTGTGATAATAAAAGCAGACAGACTTTTAATCAGTTTTATTATTGGTTTTTAGTTATCTACAATCAATTATCTTCTCACTGCATATACCAGGGAGCTCCGGTCCCAGTAGCCCACCCTTTGTATGCCACTCACTTATCTGAATATCACTGGATTCTTCACGACTGTTTTTCAGAATAGCTCAAACCCCTGGAAAGATTAAGTTAACTTTTAGTGGCATTTGATAAAACAAACTAAAGCAAGCTAATATACTGTTCTCTGCAAATACCTCACAGACATTTCCGGTGTCACTCCAGTATCCCCTTAGCCATTGTCTTAGAATGTTCAGGTTGCCATGTCGAAGTAGCTTAGACTGGATTGCTTAAATGACAAAAATTTATTCTCACAATTCTGGAAGCTGGAAGTCCAAGATCAGTGTGCCAGCATGGTCCAGGTGCTGGTCAGATTTCTCTTCCTGCCTTACAGATAGCGATCTTGTCGCCATATCCTCACATGGCAGAGAAAAAGAGGGTTTTTTTGGGGGGGGGGTAGGGACTGAGTGAAAAAGATAAAAGGGATTAAGAATACACTTATCATGATAAGCACTGAATAATATATAGAATTGTTGAATCACTGTAATATACACCTGATACTAATACTCCATGTAAATTATACTTCCAGGAAAAAAAAAAAAAAAAAAGAGAGAGAGAGGGAGAACTATCTGATGACTTTCTTATAAGGATGCTAATCTCATCTTAAAAACTTCACCCTCATGACCATCTAACCCTAATTATCTCCAAAGGCTCCACCTCCAAATACCATCTCATTGGGGGTTAGGCCTTCAACATGTGAATTTAGGGGGGATGGACACAACTCAGTTCATAGAAGCCATTTAGTATTTTCATGCATGCCCGTCCAACTTCCAACTTCCCTTTATTTCCCTAGCCCCAGGATAGTCATTGCTTTCTGCAGTTATTTCTGTATTGCTTTTTGTTCTCTAACCCCCTATATTAAACTATCTTTGTCAAAATAACTTGTACAGTTTCTGTTTTCCTAAGTGACTTTAATTGGTAAAGCATTAAAATTTTGAATCAAAAATTTTAAGTCATTCAAAAGGTAGGCTTTTTCTTAATGCTTAAAAGAAGTTAGGAAGGATGTATTATCTCCCACAAATATATATTTAATAACTTTTGCCATGCAGAAAGCTTTAATGAAAAAAATGTTGAAGTCAGAAATCAGGGACTCTAAATAGAAGATCCATTTTTATTCATTGGTCAATATTAGGCATATCAACTAATTCTGAAGCCCTCATGAGAATAAAATCCCTGCCTCCTTCACAGAATTGGGATGCACTTCACATAGATACTAAATAGATACTAAATTGTTTTATAAACTATAATTCATTTTTAAATAAGTTATTCATTATTTGTTAATAATTATACCTCTAAGAATTAAGAATACTCAGTTTAAATTTCAAAGATTATTTTCTTTTAAAGCTTTACCTTCATTTTATGTAAATAACTTACTTTTGCAAGCTCTTTGGCCATAACAAAACTGTATTGACCTATATTAGTATTCTCTTTCTTACCTGTAGAGATGACTCTGTTAAATCACCATCAATAAGATTTGGGCTTCTGTGTATTTCCTAGTGGTAGGTGATTAGTTGCTTTGAGCCACTGAAGCACAGCAAATCAATTCTGATTAAACACTTGACTAGAGAAATAAAGGATGTTAAAGTGAGGTTATTGGCTCTGGTTTATTTTTCTTCTTGTCGATATTTTTTGTAATTTTTCTATCCTTTCTGAGCATATAATATTAGATTGTTAAATCCTATAAATGACTACTTCAATGTTCTCCCTTTCTAAAAATAAGGACTTCTGTGAGTCATACTTACAATTGCAGAAGAAAGCCAATGGTCCTGGAATTGAAAATAGAAAAATAACCAGTGGGCATTATCACATGGATGCCTCACCAGCCCAGACCCAGCATATTGTGAGAATAGCTCATTATTCTTCCAACCAGAAAGAGCCAAGTAAAAGCTATTTTTGTCTCCCAATCATTCACATGGTAAATTCGAAATCAGTCCTTCTCCGGAAACTCTAGCTGCAGGCAGTTGCCAAACTCAATTATTTTTCACTTTTTCATATCTACCATATGTACTTCTCTTTTCATCCTTTCATCTCACTGCCCAATTCCTGCCTTCCTGATGCCTGACTGCCACAGTAAATTTCTTCAACTCCTACCTTGCCTCCGCACTTTCCATGTTCTAACACAATTCATCTTCTACTGCCAAAGTGGTTTACTTGTATTCCTAGGTCCTTAAGAAAAAGCTGGGTCAAATTTTCATTAATAATCTCTACCCCCAAGAAGTTCTCTTCAGAAAGAGAGGGTAGGGAAAGCAGTGCCTTCAGATTCAACAGAGACAGTTAGTAATGTGACCTTATATAAGATGTACCTTCATCTGTAGAACCAGCCTCAATGCAATGTGGGAACCAGACTCCACCAAATAGGTCACCTCCCTGTATCCACCAATGATCAGGCAGAATAAATAGAAACTTACACAAGTTGGAGCTTCATGGTTCCCAGTGATTCAGTTACTATTTCTAGGAAGTCCGTCCTTTGTACCTGAGACTTCAGGGTTCAGAATTAGACTAAGGTACACTCCAAAGATCAGGAGTTCAGGTTAATTGTATTCCAACACATGACTTTGATTCTTTAGTTTACAAGCTTCAACAATATTGTGGGAGTGGGTTTTGTAAACACCACGATCTCAGGAACTTCTAAAAATTAGCTTTGTGACTATGATTAAAAGAAAGACAGTTTTCTTTTAGAAGCCAAATAAAATAGCTATGTACATGTTGGAAAACATGAATGACCACCACTACCCAATCTGTGGGTATCACATATATTGATAAACAATAAAAAATAGACACAAGAATCTTATTTTTAATCATTGCACTTATATTTTGTAAGAGGGAAGGAAATGCTAATTCCAAATATTTATCAAGGTATACCTTGTTCATATCTAATTGTTACTTCATTTTTTTCAAGTTTTTATTTAAATTCCAGCTAACATACAGCATAATACTGCTTTTAAGTGTAGAATTTAGTGATTCAGCTCTTTCATACTGCATTTTAAAAATAAACAAATAAAACAAAGGGCACAATGAATGAATGTATGGCCAAGGTAAAAACCTATTTTGTGTTTGATTTCTTAAAACAGTTTTTGGGGGAAAATACCCCAGAATGTTATGGTTGTTAAACATGTGTTATACAACTTTGTTATTCTGTAATGTACAATAAGTGCTCTTTGGGAGTTTTAAAAAGAAAGGAAAAGAGGCAGGGAGGGAGGGAGGGAGGAAGGAAAGAAAAAGAAAGGAGGGGGGGAAGGATGCAGGCAGGAAGGAAGGAAGGAGCTGTGTGACCATTTAGTTAAGAAGTAAAGGAAACAGTCAACAAAACAAAGAAGCAACCCACAGAATGGGAGAGGATATTTGCAAATGACAGTACAGACAAAAGCTTGATATCCAGGATCTGTAAAGAACTCCTCAAACTCAACACACACAAAACAGACAATCATATTAAAAAATGTGCAGAAGATATGAACAGACACTTCTCCAATGAAGACATACAAATGGCTATCAGACACATGAAAAAATGTTCATCATCACTAGCCATCAGGGAGATTCAAATTAAAACCACATTGAGATACCACCTTACACCACTTAGAATGGCCAAAATTAGCATACAGGAAACAACGTGTGTTGGAGAGGATGTGGAGAAAGGGGATCCCTCTTACACTGTTGGTGGGAATGCAAGTTGGTGCAGCCACTTTGGAGAACACTGTGGAGATTCCTCAAGAAATTAAAAATAGAGCTTCCCTATGACCCTGCCATTGCACTACTTGGTATTTACCCCAAAGATACAGATGTAGTGAAAAGAAGGGCCATCTGTACCCCAATGTTTATAGCAGCAATGGCCACGGTCGCCAAACTGTGGAAAGAACCAAGATGCCGTTCAACGGACAAATGGATAAGGAAGATGTGGTCCATATTCACTATGGAGTATTATGCCTCCATCAGAAAAGATGAATACCCAACTTTTGTAGCAACATGGACAGGGCTGGAAGAGATTATGCTGAGTGAAATAAGTCAAGCAGAGAGAGTCAATTATCATATGGTTTCCCTTATTTGTGGAGCATAACAAATAGCATGGAGGACAAAGGGAGATGGAGAGGAGAAGGGAGTTGAGGGAAATTGGAAGGGGAGATGAACCATGAGAGACTATGGACTCTGAAAAACATTCTGAGGGTTTTGAAGGGGCACGGGGTGGGAAGTAGGGGGAACCAGGTGGTGGGTATTGGAGAGGGCACGGATTGCATGGAGCACTGGGTGTGGTGCAAAAACAATGAATACTGTTACGCTGAAAAGAAATAAAAAATTTAAAAAAATAAAATAAAATAAAAATGTAAAGCATGTTTAAAAAAATCCTTAAGAAAAAAAAAATAAAAACTATTTTATAGAAATCTGCAAAAAAAAAAAAAAAAGAAGTAAAGAAAATGCAAACAATAGATCTCTCCCAAAACTCAGATTCTATTACCTTATGATTCTAACACATCTTTTTACATTTCCATGTATCTCCCTTTAATTTCCTTTTCCTGACTTTTTCCAACTTAAGATCTATTATATGTTACTTTTGGCTAAAAAGTAGAACTTCCCAAGTTGGAAGCTTCTTCTTAATTGAATTTAAAATTGTATCAATTTCTTTTTAAAATGCTTACAGCATGCATCTTTATTAAAATCTTATTAAGAAAATATTTAAGTTATTATTTTTTCAGTTGTGTCATATATTAAAACTGAGTTCAGAGAATTTATCAAATAAGACTTCTTTTTTGTATTTAAGCAGATTCATATGTTGGGGACTTTCTGATTGGGTTTTCCTATTCTATTTAATTTTTATTCAAAGCTTTGGAATTAATTAACATAATTAAAATGTTACTAATAGTAGGAAATTTGGAACTCCTGAAGGCTTTGGGCAATCACTTACTTAGTTCTAAAGTTTTTGATAAATCTCTTAGGAAACCAAATGCTTTTGAGTCACCACTTTTTTTGGTACAAAGTATAACTATAAATAAAACTTCAGTAATTCTGTTTTTTTCCCCTTTGTGTTTAACTGAAAGAATTGAAGCAACTCCTCCTTATGAAAATAAATAAATTTTTTAAATTTTACAAAACTTTTGGCAATCTTGCTACTCTTCTCTCCTCCACTCATGGGCCCTTTGAGTGAGTGGGTTGGCCCCATTCTCCATGATTATAGCTGATTGACTATTGGAAGAGATAGACATCTGACACAAAGTGAGCCTGTCCATAGGGTGAGCCCGCACCTAAGACATGTGCATCCTGACTCAAAATAATAGTGAGATTGGCCACATTTTTCACTGAGAGAACTGAGCTAAGACACAAGGACATAAATTTCTAATTGGAAAGCTTAAGCTGAGGTATCATGGAGCTGAGGTACATCAATGATAACACTGGAGTCTATAAGCCTACTAACTTCTGATACTGGGTTAACATGAAATATTCCTTATCACTCTTATATTAAAACTCCCTTGGAAACCAGTGAGAAAAGCCTTTGGTAAACTTAAGTAAAGACAAATAACAGACAATTCTATGCATGTCACAATTCATAATTTGAATTTGAGAACACATTATTGATAATTTCTCAATTATAAATGCTTAGATCTTCCAAATAACTATATTAGATATGAGTTGGCCCCGTGTCTAGCACAAGGTAGATTCTCAATCAGTATTTTTGAATGACCCAATTAATGACTAAATAAACTATTATCCAACAATATTTGCCATGAATAATAATGGTTCCATATTGTAGAATAATTTCTACATAGTCCAAAACCTTTACAGGCCATTTTCACTATGTCTCATATAATTTTTTTTTACATCTCTATAGTATGGTCTACATCCTTGCAAAATGTCTTTGTAGCAGTATCTTTAGAATCGCCAGGAATATAATTAGCAATGTAGAATCTTAGGCCTCATTTCAGCTTGACTGAGTCAAAAATCTGCATTTTAACATCTCCAGTGATTTCTACATACACTAAAATATGATAAGGATTGCTGTAGAATATGGTGGCTACTTCAATAGTTCAGTGGTTCTCGTCTCTGGATACAACAGAAGCCCTAAAATCCTTTACAGAATACTAATGACCAAGTCCACCTCATACCAATTAAGTTAAACTCAGACCCACCAAGTTAGGTAATGACAATTTAAGCCCTACATTGCATGGGGACTGTACTACTAAACCATTGATGCATGGTGGCACTGTATATATATATAAATTATTATATACTTATCTCTATCTTTATATCATCCCCATTGGTATAAATTAAGAAGGGAGAAGTAAATTAAAGGAGGGATGACCCTAATAAGGGAAATCCTTCTGGAAAAACTAATAGCTTGGGTTGAGATTTAAAGATAAAAGGTAAGGTTTGGTTAAAGTAGAAATAATACTTTGGAGCAGACCGGATCAATGGCAATATAATGAGTTACAGTAAAGAAATAGAAATTGCAAAAAGGTAAAGCAATTGATGTAAGTTGGGTAGTTACTATTTATAAAACAAGAAACAGAAACCAGAGATTAAGACTCAATATTTAAAAAAATAAATAAAGCCAAGGGGCCTTGGGTGGCTCAGTTGGTTGAGTGTTCAACTCATGATTTTGGATGAGGTCATGATCTCAGAGTCCTGGGATCCTGCCCTGTATTGGGCTCTGTGTTCAGCAGTGAGCCTGCTTAGGATTTCTCTCCCTCCCCTACCCCACCCCACCCCACCACTTGTGCATGTGCACTCGCTCACTTTCAAATACATAAATAAATCTTTTTCAAAAAAGAAAGAAAGCCAAGTAGTAACTACATTATAGATCAGTTGGGAGTTTTCCTGTACTTAGACTAAGTTAAATGATTTGTAGATGACTTTGATCACTTAAAAAATACTTTTCTTTACCCTGGTTTTATAAAAGAAAAAAAATCATTATGCAACATTGGGATGGAGAACAAAGTAGAAAAAAGGAAACATAAAGTAGTTTATTATTCCATAATTCAGAGAATTATATTTAACATTTTATTGTACATCCTTCTAGGAACCTATCTCTGTGTGTATCATATTTCCTTGCTCTTGGACACTTTTATTTTAAGTCATATTACTGATTTAATAACATTTTTATTGGAAGAAGAAGAATGTACACATTTAAAAGAGTACAAAATTTGAACCTGGTTGTTTTTTATGTAATGCATGATGCATTCTTCTAATCCTTCTATATTATTTAGTCTAAATATGATTATAAATTGTTTTGAGGCATCAGCAGCTATTACTGGTGATATAGTGACATGTTGCTTTTCATACATAATCCATGCCTGTGATTATTACTTCTTTATCCCTTATAAAAATGAAAACATAATTTTGAGATATGTTGAAAAATATCAGGATCTTTCTACAGTTCCTATTTGGTTAAATGTAGTTCATGTTTTTCTTTCTTTAACTAGAATACATAGTTCCTTTTGGTCATCAGCAGAGCTTTCAACACACAGATATTCAGGCCTGAGTAAAAATCCTTCACCCTGCTTAAATTAGTAATGCCACCTCTCCTAGCTTTGAAAATTTTAAGATCAATGTCTATAGACCGTAATATCATTGAATAATGTGTGACCAACCAAGTGCATGACAGCAATATTCTGCATACAAAATAATTTTGGTTTGAAATATATACCTAGAGTAATTTTAAGGCATTAAAAGCAATATTTGCAATTCTTATTTATGTTAAATATATTGCTTGTACTACTCCAATAAAAATAACTCAACTGAGGTGGCAATCAGATGAACATATCTGTACATAAATTTTGATTCTGATTTTTGGTTATTTTTATGGCACATTTTTTGATAACTTAAACCCAAAGTACCTCATTATTTTGTTTTATTTCAGATGTCTTTGGTGATTAATCAATATTGGTTATTTGCATTTCTCCTTCCGTGAATTGTCCTGGAAATACTCTCTATTCATTTTTCTTACTGTTTTTGTTTTTTAATGTGTAAACACTCTTATATATTAAGGAGAGTAGCATTTTCTTATCACATTTCAGGCAAATGTTTTCTTAACAGCTTGTTTGACTTTTAAACATATGTTTGTGTGTGCATACAAAATGTATATAGGTCAATATGTCCTTCTGATGTCAGTAGTAGATGCTTTCAATTATTGTAGCATATCAGTTTTGACCATAATCAACTATAATAAAAAATCCCTATTATATAAAGGACATTATCATCAGGAACTCAGAAGTATCTTCTCTTCTTGCTTCAACAAGCTTAACAATGACTAGCTACTATAACCACAATTGCTATTCAATTGCATGAAGAAAGAAAGAAAAAAAGAAGGAATGACTGTCCTTTGAGGTTGTCTTTAGCTGCAAGAGGGTCTAGAATATTATCAGATTTGTTTTTGTTTGCTTCTTTTGCTTTTATAGCCTCTATAAGTAAAAGAAGATATGCAAAAACAATTGAATTAGCCAACATGTAGTATATGTTGCATGTAGCTTTATACTTTGTTTGATATCTTTTAGGAAAACTGTTTTTTTCCTCTTTCAAAATTTCATACCTTTTCTTTGTTTACCCTTCATCATTGACTGTGGAATTAAGATGTCTGATTTTATTAGGTCTGTGATTAGAATTTCTAGCTCAAGAATATGGCATGTCTTTATATGTTCTTAAGTATCTTTCAGTAACATTAAGGTCTGTTGAGTTCTTTTTAAGTTATTCTTAGAAATTTAGTGTTTGGGGTTGTTTTGTAAAAATTACCCCTTTTTTGAAGATTTTTTTAAAATTTATTTGTCAGAGAGAGAGAGAGAGAGCGAAAGAGCGAGCACAGGCAGACAGAGTGGCAGGCAGAGGCAAAGGGAGAAGCAGGCTCCCTGCTGAGCAAGGAGCCCGATGTGGGACTCGATCCCAGGATGCTGGGATCATGACCTGAGCCGAAGGCAGCCGCTTAACCAACTGAGCCACCCAGGCATCCCAAAATTACCCCTTTTTAAATATAACTTTTAATTAGTTACCAGTTTAACAGCTATTGGTTTAAAATCATTTATCTTGTATATAGATATACAGCTGTACCCTTATTTGCTAGAATTATTTTTCCTTGATTTGATACTGCTTTTCTTTTCCAGATATGCTATATAGAATGTTTTGCTTAAATTATTTTTGGCATGCATTTGGAACATGGGCATCTTGCTTTTAGTTTATCTTTAAGCATGAATTTTATCAAGAAAGTTATTTGTGTACTGAACTAGATTTCAAGCTTGAAGAGAAAAATTATGTGATGGTTAATTTTTTATGTCAGTTTCGCTGGGCCATGAAGTACCCAGATATTTGGTTTACTGTTTTTCTGGTTATATCTATGGGGGTGTTTCTGGATGAAATTAACATGTGCATTGATAGACTGAGCAAAGCAAATCACTTTACCCAATGTAGGTGGGTCTCATCCAATCCATTAAAGGCCTGGATAGAACAAACAGACTGAGTAAGAGAGAAATTTCCTCACTCTGACTTACTGTTTTCATGCTAGGACATTGGTCTTCTCTTGCCTTTAGACTGTGACTGGAACTTACCCTATTGGCTCTCCTGTTCTCAGGCATGCAGATCTGGACTGGAATTATACCATTAATTCTCCTGGTAGTTTGCTAATTGCAGGTTTTGGGGCTACTCAGCTTCCATAATCCTATGATTCAATTTCTAATGTGTTTCTATAAACTAACAATGAACTATTGGAAGGAGAAACTAGGAAAGCAATCCCATTTGCATTTGCTTCCAAAGAATAAAATACTTAGGAATAAATTTGACCAAGGTGGTGAAAGACCTGTGTACTAAAAACTGTGAGACCTTCATGAAAGACACAAAAGAATGAAAGATATCCTGTGCTCTTGGATTGGGAGAATTAACTGTGAAAATGTTTATACTACCCAAAATGACCTACAGATACAATGCAATCCATATCAAAATTCCACTGGAATTTTTCACAGAAATAGAAAAAACTATCCTAAAATTTATAACAGCAAAAGACTCTGAATAGCCAAAGAATCCTGAGAAAGAGGAACAATGCTGAAGGCATCACACTCCTTATTCAAATTATATTACAAAGCTATAGTAATAAAACAGTATAATACTGACATAAAACAGACACATAGACCAGTGGAACAGAATAGAAAGCCCAAACATAGATCCAAACATATAGAGTCAACTCAGTTTTGACAAAGGTGCCACATAATGGGGAAAGGATAGTCTTTTTAGTAAATGGTGTTTGTAAAATGGATATCCAAATGCAAAAGAATGAAACTGGATGCCTATCTTACATCACTCACAAAATCAAATCAAAATGGACTAAAGACTTAAATGTAGACCTGAAAGTATAAAACCAGAAGAAAACAGAAAAAAAAAAAAGATACTCACCACTGGTCTTGGCAATAATTTCTTGGATAAAACACCAAAATCACAGTCAAAAAAAGGTAAAATAAGCAAGTGGAACTGTGTTAAACTAAAGAGCTTTTGCACAGAAAAAGAAATGATCAATAAATTGAAAGGGTAACCTATAGAATGATAGAAAATATTCACAAACCATATATTTGCTAAGGAGTTAATACCTAAAATATATAAATAACTCATACAACTTGAGCAAAAAAAAGGAAATAAGGTAATTAAAAATGAAAAGAGGAACTGAGTAGACATTTTCCCAAAGAAGACATACAGATAGCCAACATGTATATGCAGAGACATTTAACATGACTAATCATCAGAGAAATGCAAATCAAAATCACAGTGAGATACCACCTCACACTTGTTAGAATAGCTGTTATCTTTTGGAATCCATTGAGAACTGATTTGTGACCCACTATGTGGTCTATTTTGGAGAAAGTTCCATGTGCACTCAAGAAGAATGAATATTCTACTGCTTAGGATTCTACTACTTAGGATGAAATGTTGTCTATATATCTACAAAGTCTATCTGGTCCAGTGGGTCATTCAAAGCTCCTGTTTCTTTGTCCATCTTCTGCTTAGATGATCTGTCCCTTGTTGTGAGAGGAGTGTTGAGATCTCCTACTATTAATGTATTATTATCAACATGTTTCTTTATTTTGGTTATTAATTGGTTTATATAATTGGCTGCTCCCATGTTGGGGGCATAGATATTGACAATTGTTAGATCTTCTTTTTTTAAAATTTTATTTATTTATTTGACAGACAGAGATCACAAGTAGGCAGAGAGGCAGGTAGAGAGAGATGGAGAAACAGGCTCCCTGCTGAGCAGAGAGCCTGATGCAGGGCTCGATCCCAGGACCCTGAGATCATGACCTGAGCCAAAGGCAGAGGCTTAACCCACTGAGACACCCAGGCACCCCAATTGTTAGATCTTCTTATTGGATAGACCCTTTAAGTATGATATAGTGTGCCTCTACCTCTCTTACTGTGGTCTTTGGATTAAAATCTAATTTGTCTGTTATGAGGATTGCTACCCTAGTTTTCTTTTGAGGTCCATTAGCATGGCAAATGGTTCTCCATCCCCTCACTTTCAATCTGAAGGTGACTTTAGGTTCAAAATGTGTTTCTTATAGACAGTATATAGATGTGTCCTGCTTTTTAGTCTAATCTGAAACCCTGTGTGTTTTGATAGGAACATTCAGCCCATTTACATTCAGAGTAATTATTGAAAGATATGAATTTAGTGCCATTATATTGCCTGTAAAGTCCCTGTTTCTATAGATTATCTTGTTACTTTCTGGTCTATATTACTCTTGGGGTATCCCTTTGTTTACAGAATCCCCCTTAATATTTCTTGCAGGGCTGGCTTGGTGGTCTCTTCTGAATGACAGCCTTGCTGGATAAAGTATCCTTGGCTGCATGTTATTTTCATTTAGTACCTTGAATATGTCTTGCCAGCCCTTTCTGACTTGCCAGGTTTCTATGGACAGATCTGATATTATTCTGCTGTTCCTCCCTCCATATGTAAGAAACCTCCTCTCCCTGGCTATTCTCAGGATAGTTTCTTTGGCTATAAAATTTGCAAGATTCACTAATATATGTCAGGGTATTTACTGATCTATTGTTATTGATTTGGGGAGGGGTCCTTTCTGCCTCTTGCACTCAAATGTTTGTTTCCTTCTCCAGATTAGGGAAGTTCACGGCTATGAGTTGTTCAAATATACCTCCTAGCCCTCTTTCTCTCTCTCTCTCTCTCTGTCCCCTCAGGGATCCCAATAATTCTAAAATTCAAATGTTTGGGGGGCATCATTAACCTCCTTTTTTCATATGTTACTAGCAGCCTATCTCTGTTTTCCTCAACTCCCTTCATTTCCATCAGCTTATCTTCTAGATCACTAATTCTCTCTTCTGTCTCACTTACCCTGTCTGTTGAAGTATCCGTTTTAAACTGCATCTCATTCATAGCATTTTTAGTTTGGCCTGATTAGATCTCAATTCTGCTCTTAGAGATTCGATATTGTTACTAATGTTTTTATCTGGAAAACCCAAAAGAGTCCACCCCGTTACTAGAATGTATACAGGAATTCAGCAATGTGGCAGGATACAAAAATCAATGCACAGAAATCAGTGCATTTCTATACACTAACAATGTAATTGAAGAAAGAGAAATTAAGGAATCAATTCCATTTATAATAGCACCCAAAACCATAAGATACCTAGGAATAAACTTAACCAAAGAGGTAAAGGATCTTTACATAACTACAGAACACTTATGAAAGAAATTGAGGAAGACACAAAGATATAAAAAAATATTCCATACTCATGAATTAGAAGAATAAACATTGTTAAAATGTCTGTGCTGCCCATAGCAATCTACACTTTTAATACAATCCGTATCAAAATACCATTGACATTTTTCACAGGTTGGACAATCCTAAAATTTGTATGAAACCAGAAATGACCCCAAATCACCAGGGGAATGCTGAAAAAGAAAACCAAAGATGGGGCATCATAATGCCTGATCTCAAGCTATATTACAAAGCTGTGATCATAAAGACATCTTGGTATTGGCACAAAAATAGATACATAGATCAATGGAACAGAGTAGAGACCCCAGAAATGGACCCTCCACTCTGTGGTCAACTAATCTTCAACAAATCAGGAAAGAATATCCAATGAAAAAAAAGACAGCCTTGTCAATAAATGGTGCTGGGAAAATTGGACAGCTATACACAGAAGAATGAAATTTAACCATTCTCTTACACCACACAAAAAGATAAACTCAAAATGGATGAAAGATCTCAATGTGAGATAGGAATCCATCAAAATCCTAGAGGAGAACACAGTAACCTCTTCAACATCCGCCACAGCAACCTCTTTCATGTTATGTCTCCAAAGGCAAGGGAAACAAAAGCAAAAATGAATTTTTGGGACTTCATCAAGATAAAAAGCTTCTACACAACAAAGAAAACAGTCAACAAAACTAAGAGGCAATCCACCAGATGGGAGAAGATATTTGCAAATGACATTTCAGATAAAGGGCTGGTATCTAAGATCTATATCTCAACACCCATAAAACAAATAATCTAGTCAAAGAATGGGCAGAAGACATGAACAAACACTTCTCCAAAGAAGACATTCAAATATAAAAAAAATGGGCAGAAGATACGAACAGACACTTCTCCAAAGAAGACATACAAATGGCTAACAGACACATGAAAAAATGTTCATCACTAGCCATCAAGGAAATACAAATCAAAACCACAATGAGATACCACCTTACATCAGTTAGAATGGCAAAAATTAACAAGATAGGAGACAATAAATGTTGGTGAGGATGTGGAGAAAGGGGACCTCTCTTACACTGTTGTTGGAAATGCAAGCTGGTACTGCCACTCTGGAAAACAGTGTGGAGGTTCCTCAAGATGTTAAACATAGAGCTACCTTACGATGACCTAGGAATTGCTCTACTAGGTATTTACTCCAAAGATATAGATGTGGTGAAAAGGGACACATGAACCACAATGTTCATAGCAACAATATCCACAATAGCTGAACTATTGAAGAAGCCAAGATGTCCTTCAACAGATGAATGGATAAAGAAGATGTAGTTCATATATACAATGAAATATTACTCAGCCATCAGAGAGGATGAATACCTACCATTTGCATAGACATGGATGGAACTGGAGGGGATTATGCTAAGTGAAATAAGATAAGTAGAGAAAGACAATTATCATATGGTTTCACTCATATGTGGAATATGAGGAATACCACGGAGGTATGACCACAGGGAAAGGGCGGGAAAACTGAATGAGAAGAAATCAGAGAGGGAGACAAACCATGAGAGACTCTGGACTCCAGGAAACAAACTGAAGTTTACAAAAAGGAGGGGAGTGGGAGGATGGGATAACCAGGTGATGGGTATTAAGGACATGTGTTGTGATGAGCACTGGGTGTTATATGCAGCTAATGAATCATTGAACACTACATCAGAAACTAATGTTATATTGGCTAACTAAACATAATAATAAAAAATTGGCTATTATCAAAAAGACAAGAGATAAAAAGCACTGGCAAGGATGTGGAAAAAGGCAACCCCTATACACTGTTTATAGGAATATAAATTGGTGAAGCCATTCTAGAAAACAACGTGGAGTTTCCTCAAAAAGCTGAAAATTGAACCAGCAATTTCACTTCTATATATTTATCTGCATTCCCATGTTTATTATAGTATATTTATATTAGCCTGGATGTAAAATCCACCTAAGATTAGCAGTTGAATGAAGACAATATGAGATGTATATGTCATATAATATCCATTACTGAATAGCCAGTCATGAAAAACAAAGAAATCCTACTATTTACTACAACATGGATGAATTTTGAGATCTTTATGCTGAGTGAAGCCAGAAAGGGAGAGACAAATACTTCATAATTTCACTTAAACAACGTCCTAAAAAAACTGAGTTCATAGAAACAGAGAGGAGATTGGTAGTTGCCTAGGGAGATAAGTAGAGACAAGAGAAATGGGTAAAGGTGGTCAAGGGTGGAAATGTCCAGTTGTAAGATGAGTGAGTTCTGGGACTATAATGTGCAGCCTTGTGAATAAAGCTAACTATACAGTATTGCATACTTGAAAGTTGCTGAGAGTAAATCTTAAAATTTCTTACTATGCTGGGGCACCTGGGTGGCTTAGTCATTAAGTGTCTGCCTTTGTCTCAGGTCATAATCCAGAGTCCTGGGATCAAGCCCTGCATCAGGCTCCCTGCTCAGTGGGAAGCCTGCTTCTCCCTCTACCATTTCCCCTGCTTGTGTTCCCTCTCTCACCATATGTCAAATAAATACATAAAATCTTTTTTTAAAAAGTTCTCACTACTCACATATAAAAGAAGTAACTCTATGAGGTGACCAGTGTTTTAACTAACCTGAGTATGTTAATCATTTTGTAATATATATGTTTATTAAGTTATCATTTTGTATATTAGAAAGTTATACAATGGTATATGTCAGTTATATCTAAACAAAAGTGGAGGGAAATGGAAAAAATAAAACAATTGCCACATCTACTTCTATATCTTCAACTAAATTCAAATTTTCCTGCTAATCCTTTCCAGCCACTTTTGTTTTTTATTTTAACACTCTTTAAATCATTGTTTAAATGCGTAGTCTCTGCCATAAAACATTTAAGGACAGTGTTCTGTGGTCCTCACATGTAAACTTTGGTCACAGTCTTTTTCTACTGGAAACTATGGGTGTTGCTCCATTATTTCTAGCATTTATTGTTTTGAAGAGAACTCTGAGGCCAATTGACTTGCTTCTCTTTGTAGGTAACCTGCACATGTTCTCCTAATTGTTTTTAAGATTGTTAATCCTTGAAAATTCCACCAGAATGTCTTTTATCATTGTTTTTGTCATAACGGGAAATATAATCTCAAATTTTAGATTATATTTATTTAGATCTACAAAGCATGCTTTTATTTGTTTGAGTATTATTTCTGTCTTGTATTTCATCTTTTGGAATTCCTTTTTCTTTAAGATTTTATCTATTTGAGAGAGGGAGTGAGAGCATGATGGGAGAAGGGCAGAGGGAGAAGGAGAAGCAGATTCTCTGCTGGGCAGGGAGCCCAGTGCCAGGCTCCATCCCAGGACTCTGAGATCATGACCTGAGCTAAAGGGAGAAGCTTAACTGACTAAGCCAGCCAGGTGCCCCTGGAATTCTTATAAAATGTAGTTTAGGCAACCTTCTTTTATATTTTTTTAATACTGTTTCTGTTTCTGGGAGGTCATTTTTCTCTCAAAAGCTTAACAGTGGGATGCCTGGATAGCTCAGTTGGTTAAGCATCTGCCTTCAGCTCAGGTCATAATTCCAGAATCCTGGGATTAAGTCCTGCAATGGGCTCCTTGCTTAGTGGGAAGCCTGCTTCTCCCTCTGCCTGTTGCTCCCCCTGCTTTTGCTCTGCTCTCTGATAAATCAATCAATCAATCAATCAATCAAATCATTATTTTTAAAAAAGCTTAATATTTTCAGTATCATATCTTTTATTCATATCTTAAATCAGTTTTTAATTTGCTAGTTGTATTTGCCATATCCTTCCAAATTGTGGGTTATTCTTTAATTAAGACTGATTGTTTCAACTTTATTGAAAAATTCTCTCCAACCATGTTGAAAAATGTAACTCAATATTTTTCTAAGATTTCTGTCTTTTGTTAAATATATTTCAAAGGGAGGTAGACCTTGTGATTCCTTTGAACCACAGTACTTCTTCAGTAACACCATGAGTTTTCTCTTCCTTATAGAAGCGAAGGCTTATTTGGTATTGTGTATCAGCTAACGGTTGCTGTATAACAGGCCACTCCAAATGTATTGACTTAAAACAATAGCCATACTTAGTTCATCATTCTGTGGAAAAACAGCTTAGGTTGGACTCTACTGGACAGTTTCCTCTGGATTTTATTTGTGTCCCTCGTGTATCTGCAGGCAATTTCAGGACAGCTTCGTGGCTCTGATCCTGGAAGTTGATTAGCTGTTAGCTAGGGTACCTCAGTCATAGTCAAATGACCTCTCATTTTCCAACAAGGTAGCCTGAGCCTATTCTCATGTCAGGATGAGGGGTACAAGAGGACAAATAGAAAAAAAGAAACACCTTTTCAGATCTCTTCTTGCATCAAGTATTCTACCCCCTCATTAATCAGAACAAATCAGAAGGCTAAGCTCAATAGCAGAGTAGAAAATGACGACAGAGTTATAGGACAAGAATGTGCATCTAGGGAGAAATATGGTTCAAGAACATCAGTGTAATCAATATACTAAATATTGACCTATCTGTATGATATTATTGAGCTAAAGTCAGTAAGAGGTTAATTGAGATGCATGCAAGTCTTCATAGAAGCAACTTGAGGCCCAACCACTTTCTGTGAATAAGGAGGTATAGATAGTTATAATCAAGATATATTCTCTTGCTTTTACCTTGCCTCTCCATGACTCAGTCTTTCTGAATGTCTGCACAATATGGTATCCATACGTGAACTGAGCTCTGGTACCCCTAGAGCTGCTTGACTTAGCAAGGTAAAGGTTAAATCTATGAAGGCTTCAAAGTCTATTCTTACCAATATTTCTAGTAGTAACCAGGTAAGAGTAGAGGCCTACCAGTACCCCACCCCACCCTGCAAAATTACTTTCTTTCTAGAGAAGAGAATGGTGCATAAGGTCTTTATGACCTATATGTTGTCTCATTCAAATTATATATTGGGGCAAAAATTCCATAAAGTTTGTGAGTATGCCAGTGTTGTTATCTCTCATTTCTATCTCTGATGTAGGTTTTTCCAAATTTGCATGTTCTACTGCAGTTGTAGCTGTTGATGATGTGCAGTTTACACACAATGCATAGATTGTTAGTGTTCATTTCAGTGAGTTTTAAGAAATTTTCATACTTATATAAATATCACCCCAAATCAACATACCAAACTTTTCCCTTATATAAGAAAATGCCTTTGTACCTCCTTCCATGCAATCAGTCTTCCTTGTGCTAAAAACCTTTTGACGTCTATCACTAGAAATTATTTTGCTGCTTCTTATAAGTTATACAAATGGAATCAGGCTCTGTCCCTCAACATAATGCATTTGAGATTCATTCATGTCATTGCATGTATCATTAGTTTGTTCCTTTTAATGGCTAAGCAGTTTTCTAGTATTCAAATAAACCACAATTTGTTTATTCATTCTCCTTTGATTCGTTTCTAGTTAGGTGCTAGTATGAATAAGGCTCCCAAAACATATTTCCATGTTAGTCTACTTGCTTCAGATAGATTTCTATGGGACAACTGCCCTTGGAAGATCTTTCAGTGTTAAAAAAAAAAATGGAATACAAATTTTCAGGATGCCTTAACATTGACCATTAATTTTAAAACATTGCTACCATCAATTTCAAAAGTAGGATTTAGTGCCTATTAAAAGTGGAAAATATGTTTGTAGAAAACTTATTATTTACCCAGTAAGCATTAACAATGACAACCTGAAGAGATCTCTATGGTGTGTGTGTGTGTGTGTGTGTGTGTGTGTGTTCATTCATTCATTCTTGATCCTGTCAGAGATTGTGTTTTAGAAACAAAACAAAACCCTCATTTATTATCTCTGTAGATGATACAAAGTTGTGGTTAGAGGAGCAGATAGTTAATATAGTGGGTAATACCATCAAATTAGGGGCAATATATGTAATAGACAATATGTAAATCTGCCAGAGGCGTTTGTGGAGGTGATTCCAGAATGAGATAGGAACTGAAATTTGATCAGTAGTTCACAAACTGGGATTGGAACAATCTGGTTAGTTAAATACCATGAGAGAGGTAAAGTGATGTGAGGAAAATGATGTTTTAAAAAATTAAAACTTGTGCTCCACTGTAATCATGGGTATTACAACTCAGTAAGTTAAGAATGCAGTTAAGAATCAATATTTCTAAGAAGCACCTCGAGCAATTTTGAGGCATTTGTTTGGATGAGAATCTATGACTCTGAGTTGGATAACTTCTAAGGCCTCTTCTAAACTGAAGGTACTATATTTGTATTAATAGTTTGAATGCCTCCTGATGTCCTTGAATTATGCTGGAGCCAGATGTTATCTTAGGTATGCCAAAAAGAATTTATGATGATGTGATAATACCTCTTTCAAAAGACAAGGGGAACAACATAAAGGACACAGGTAAGGATAAGGGTAGGGAAGATTAGAGGAGATGCACGGATAGAGGAATTAGGACCAAGAAAGGATGATGACAAAATAATTCCCAGGGGTTTGACTTCAGCTTTTATAGATTCCCAAAGTTTCTAGATGCAGAAAATATGAATGAATTTCCTGTCATTGTTTGAAAAATGAGTGGGCATTGTTATTAAATGGATGAAAATGGAGTGAAGTATAGATTCTGTGCCAGCAGTCTAAGCTATAAAAATGTAATTGCTCCCAAATTGAGATACATTATCAATTCCTAGTTTAATAGTGATTCAGAACTAAAGGTCATTAATCAGCATGTTTGGCACAAGCAGAAGTATGGTGTAATAATAATTGGTTTCAAAAAATAGAGAATCTAAACATTATTTTTAAAAAATTACCCATTATGAGATAGGGTTTGTTTTAGGCATCTTTCTTACCTTGTCCCTGTTCCTTACAGTCGTCCTGAAAATTAAGGGTGGAGTCTAGAATATCACTAGAACAATATTATAGAACTTACTTCTATGGAAATTGAACTTGTGAATTTTATGAAGACAGGATTTTAGTCCAAGCTCTATCAGTAATTGGGTGATCTCTATCTTCTATAACTACTTAACTCTGAATTTAAGGTCTGTAGAACGAAGAGTAACTTCAAACCTTAGAATAGTAGTGAGGATCACTTACACTATGCAGTTATTGCTACCCCATTATCTCAGTGCCTTACACAAATCAAGTTTTTCTCTCATAAAAAATCCACTATGGATCTGGATGACTCTCCGTATAAGGTGTTACATATATGTTGGTGTTCAGTAATCCAGTTCTCTGGTTCTACCTATTCAACATGAGAAAGAGGATCTCCAGGGGCTTTTCACCACCTCTAACCATAGTAATGTCTCATTTCTAGTCTCCGTCATTGGGTAAAACAAGTCACATGGCCCTATCTAGCTTCAAGGTAGCTAGAAAATCAAGTCTTCTATATGTTCAAGAAGTAAAAACTAGGTTTTATAGGACAAGGTCTAATAAGGCCCATTACAAATTCCCTCTTTAAGTGCCTGAGGTATATAGCCTTGAGAATACTTGGTTAGGATCATTTGATTCTAAAATTTTATAAATGGATGAGGGGGAAAGGTCTTGGATAAATGGATAAAGCTCTTTTAATCAGTTACCTCTGGTGGTTGTTTATCATCATCATCATCATAACAGCCAATCTTTAGACATTATGACAATACGCTAAAAATTGAAGTAATAATAATAATATTTATGAGCACTTACTTTGTCTAGGCATCAAAGTTAAGTTCTTTAAGTGAACTAAATTATTCCAATCTCACAACTCTATGAGGTATGTATTTTTATAATTCTCATTTCACAGCTTGAGAACAAAAATAAAAACAAACACTTAAAAATGCTTAGGTTAAGTAATGTATCCATATTTAAAGCACTAGTATATGGCAGAGCCAGATTTTAACTATGTCTGACCTCAAAGCTCATGTTCATAACAAAGTTATACTTTTGTTTTGTTAACAAACATGGAAACTGAGGCTCAGAGATGCAGGTATCCTGACCAGTGTTATTCATCCTAAGTGTTGTGAAACTAGAACACAGGCACCCTTTGGGGGTGAAATATTTATTCTATATTTTTTCCATGCCTGGGTCACTTAAGATAAAACAGGGTACTGTTGAAAATAGCCTCTAAAGCAGAAGTTCATCTGTTACTGTTCATCTGTTCATCTTAATTCACTTTTGGCTGCCAGCAGCTTGGCCATGACTCTTGGATCTTATAGTCTTTCCCAAATTTCAGAGGTTTTTTTTGAGGTATTTTTCTTTATGCCTACTGTATTGAAGCACACACAGAGTCAATTCAAGGGCACATCTCTTTTGACTATAGCACACACACACAAAAAAATCTTAGAGTATAAATCTTCTATTTTTAAAAACTACAGAACCTATTTTTTTGATCAAGGTGTTTCTCCTTGAGGAGCAACCATATCACCAGTCAGTAAATGTTTGTTGAGATAAATGAATTTGAATTATTCAGTGAGAATTCAGTTGAATGCATTAATAACTTCTTCTGTGTTAGGTCTAAGAAGTTGTTAAGCAACTTCTTAGGACACAGGTAAGGATAAGGGTAGGGAATATTGAAAATGAATATTTTTCCATTATTCAAGAATAGCTGGAGTGAAACAAAAGAGAAGAGAAGAGATTTAAATTGCTATTTATGGAATCACCATAGCAGTAGTACTCTAGAGATAGCCCTTTTCTTTCTTTTAGAACTTCCAAGGAAATCTCATGTTTCCCTCTATTTACCTTAGGAAACTAAAAATTTTCCTAGGATCTTTTTAAAAAAAATTTATTTATTTATTTATTTATTTATTTACTTACTTACTTACTTACTTATTTGGGGCAGGTGCAGAGGGAGAGAAAGAGGGAACTCCGCTCTGAGTGCAGAGTCCATACAGGGTTCAATCCCGTGACCCTGAAATCAGGACCTTAGCTGAAATCAAGAATTAGGTGCTCAATCAACTGAGCCACTAAGATATACTCTTAAGATCTCTTGAATACAATATCAGAATGAGATTCATAAAGAAACTTAATTACATCCTAAAATATTTTCCCCTTCCTTCTTTTCTTCCTTTCTTCTATAGCTCTCTCCCATTCTTCCTCCCCCCTTTTCTCCTCCTCCTTATCCTCTTCTCTCCCCCCTTTTTACTTCCTAAAATTTACAATTATTTTTTAATCAATTTCCAAATGAAGTATGGCAATTACACACTCCTCTTTGGTGATGGACTGGAAAATGCAAGACAGTAATATAATATGTAAAAAATGTGAAATTTATTGTCTGGAATGTTCCTGAGGGGGGAAATATTTTCCAAAAGTGATTTTAAAAATGGTTGTGATGTAAGGTTAAGTGGGCCCTGTCAGCTTAAACACTTTTTTAAAAAAGGGAAAATTTTAAATAGAAAGGAGGAAATATAAGAAGAAAGAAAAGAAAACAGAAAGAATAGAATGCAAGAAGCAATGGTCAACATGGTCAATTTATGGGTAATTATTAACAAATACTGTCTCTAAAAATAATCATAAGACTGATGAATGGTTATTACAAACAAGAGAATTAAAATCAGAGCATCAGTAATGTGAGACAGTATCTGAGCTAAAACAGTCAAGAGTCTTACGTTGTTTGGGAGAAAGATAGAAGTACTGAACATTTCATAGGATCCCAGGTACAGAGGAAATAGAAGCACCAATCATCTCTGGGAATGGGGGTACAGAAGGAGCTAAAAGTGGAGACTTGATCATAAATCTGCATCAAAAGCAGTTAGTCCCCATATCCTCTTCTTTCTCCCCTATAGCTACATAACTACCTTTCCCAGGGCAGGCAGAAGATTAGAGATTTACTCTCTGAAGAGACTGGACCAGAGGTACAATATCCTTGGGGACATTACACCCAGTGAGTGCAGAAGTACTATGTGAGAGTAAGAGGAAAAGTGAATTTTACATACTAAATAGGAAAGCCCTCAGTTCCCTTGACCAGGCCCACTTTCAGGCAGGAAATTAAAGATCTCCTTTCAGGGGAAATTGACCAAGAAAATAGACCTACTAATAATTGATACTTCAGATACTTGAATGGTCCCCTATGGAAAACTTTCAGCACACCACTCTCAATGTCCCCACCCATAAACAAGGAGCATGAAGTTACATGGTAAACAGTTTAACGGTTTCTTAAAATGTTAAATTTTCATGTGACTCAGCAGTTTCACTCCTAAATATCTAGTTATGACAAATGAAAACCTATTATCCACTCAAAGACTCGAATGCAAATGTTCATACAGTATCATTATTCATAAGAGCCAAAAACTGAAAGCAAACCAAACGTCTATCAACAGATGAATGATTAAACAAAATATGGTATATATCCATCCAATAGAATACTATTCAGGAATAAAAAGGAATCAACTACTAATACTTGTCACAACATGAATTAACCTCAAAAACATGCTAGTGAAAGAAACCCAATACAAAAGACTACATATTGTATGATTCCATTATATGAAATGTCTATAAAATGCAAATCTTTAGAGACAGAAAGATTAATTGGCAATGAGGATGAGAACAGAGATTGACTAAAAATGGCCAGAAGGGATCCTTTTAGGGTGATGGTAATGTTCTAAAACTGCACTGTGGTGGTGAATGTACAACTCTATAAAATTGTTAAAAATTATTAAATTGTACACTTAAATTGGGTGAATTTTACAGTATGTAAAATTGTACCTTGATAAAGTTGTTTAGAGAAAGAGCATATCCCATTCATTAAATATGAACAGGATGCTATGAAATAGAAACAATAAGAAAGAACACTTAAGTAAACATGGTTTTGAAAATAATTTTTTAAATATAATAGAAATTTGAAATTAAAGTCCACTAATCCCCCAAAATATGGAACTGAAAAGCTGAGGCATAAAAGATCAAAGAGCCTAATCCAGGAATTACAATTTCTGACCAATATGTGTTCCAGATACAGAGGGGGGAAAAATAGGGGAAATTTAAAATAAATAAGAGCAAGTTTTCCAGTACTGAAAAGAAGCATGAGTCCTTCACATGTTAAGTCTACAGAGACCCAAGAAAAAAGAATGAAAAAACAAACAGCTCTTCCTAGACAAATTGCCATGAAATTTCATAACATTAAGGAAAGGGTATTAAAATTTTCACAACACAAAACAAAATGAGAAACAGATGGGCATTCGTTGTCTCACAACACAAAATGCCATAAGACAATGAAATAATGACATTTAAGTTCTAAGAGAAAATTACTTTAAACCTAGATTACTAGACACAAATTCTCAATGAATGGACAAACAAAAGACTTTTTAGCTATCAAAGGGCTCAGGACATTACTGGCCATATATCCTTTCTGGAAAGAACAATGGTGAAGAGGAAGGAAATCATGGGATACAAGAAATAGTGAACATTGAGCAACTCAATGAACATGTTTCCCAGCATATGATCGTTATACAGAATATCTAATAAGCAACTGATCCAAATAAAAGTAGGAAGCCACTAGACTCAAAGAATAAAAGGCATTAGGTTCGATTCCAAGCAATATATGATGACTACAGAGCCATTAGTAAAAAAAAAATGATGAAAATAAAAACAGATGAAAATATGTTTCTATTTTCAATAAGAGGGAAGTAAAACAATTAAAACAGCTAAGAAAGCTATAAAATATGTAAGAAAGATGGGTCAAAATACTTTTCAAAGTAAACTATGGCATGATTTTGAACAATAGAAGTGAAGTAAAGAAATTCCTTTGAATTGACTCTTTCAAGTAACACAGCATCAGAACATTATACCCATGGAGAATGAAATAAAATCTTAGCACTTTATTTTGCATATGGTTCTACTTTTGAAAATACTATCATTTTTTCAACTTTAAGAGATAATTCATTGAAAAATAATCTCCAAGTCTTCAATGTAGGTATGAAGCAATATAAATGCCATTGTCATAAAGAGTAAAAGAAAGGAGGATATAAGTAGATACTAATATCCTTATGTAACATTGTGGGAAGCTGAGACACAGTATTTAAATTTGGTGAAATAAGAAAGAGAAGTTTTAAAATGACATATAAAGTTATAAAGATAAGCAACAGAATTAAAGAACTAAAGTGTTGCTATCAAAAAATTAGAGCAAGGTAAGTTATGGAGGCAAAGCCTTATCTTTCACAGTAAGGGGTTACATGCTAAATGTAAGACCAAGTAATAGTGATATAAACATATTAATCAGAATATAGGGAGATAACCCCATTAGAATGTTAAAAAGCATTTCTCTTGATTCAATGCAATCCCAGTTAAAATCCCAGAAAGTTATTTGGAGGATATTGACAAACTGATTCTAAGGTTTGTGGGGAGAGGCAAAACACCCATTGTAGTCAACACAGTATTGAAGAACAACAAAGTTGGAGGACTGATCCTACCCAACAGCAAGACTACTATACAGCTACAGTGATCAAGATATAATGGTATTCACAAAAGAATAGACAAATAGATTAATGGAACACAACAGAGAGCCCAGGAATGAACCCAGATAAATATATTCAGTCGAACTTTGACAAAGGAGTAAAGGCAAAACAATGAAGCAAACATCTTTCCAGCAAATGGCACTATAACAACTAGAAATCCATGTGTAAAAAAATAAATAAATCGAGGGAGAGGAGTCAAGATGGCGGAGAAGTAGCAGGCTGAGACTACTTCAGGTAACGGGAGATCAGCTAGATATCTTATCTAAAGATTGCAAACACCTACAAATCCAATGGGAGATCAAAGAGAAGAAGAACAGCAATTCTAGAAACAGAAAATCAACCACTTTCTGAAAGGTAGGACTGGCGGAGAAGTGAATCCAAAGCGACAGGAAGATAGATGGCGGGGGGAGGGGCCGGCTCCCGGCAAGCGGCGGAGCAACGGAGCACAAAATCAGGACTTTTAAAAGTCTGTTCCGCTGAGGGACATCGCTCCAGAGGTTTAACCTGGGTGAAGCCCACGCGGGGTCAGTGTGGCCTCAGGTCACAGGGTCACAGAAGGATCGGGGGTGTCTGAGTGTTGCAGAGCTTGCAGGTATTAGAACAGGGAAGCCGGCTACAGAGACAGAGCCGAGGAGTTACTCTCAGCTCGGGGTTACCTTGAACCGGTCGCAGGCTCGGTCAGCTCGGAGCGCAGCCGGAGGCCAGGCAGACGGGAGTAATTGGGTGCTGTTCTCTGAGGGCGCACTGAGGAGTGGGGCCCCGGGCTCTCGGCTCCTCTGGGCCGGAGACTGGGAGGCCGCCATCTTCATTCCCGTCCTCCGGAACTCTACGGAAAGCGCTCAGGAAACAAAAGCTCCCGAAAGCAAACCCGAGCAGATTACTCAACCCGGCCCCTGGTAAGGGCGGTGCAACTCCGCCTGGGGCAAAGACACTTGAGAATCACTACAACAGGCCCCTCCCCCAGAATATCAACAAGAAACCCAGCCAGGACCAAGTTCACCTACCAAGGAGTGCAGTTTCAATACCAAGGAGAGCTGCGGAATTCCAGAGGAGGAGAAAGCAAAGCACGGAACTCATAGCTTTCTCCCCATGATTCTTTAGCCTTGCAGTTAATTTAATTTTTTTTTCTTTTTCAATTTTTTTCTCTTCTTCTGCTAAATTTTTTTAACTTTTACCCTTTTCTTTTTTAACGTTTTTTAACTAGTTTATCTAATATATATATATTTTTTCCTTTTTATATTTTTTCATTATTGGTTTTATTTTTTTATTTGTTTCTTTTTTTTTTTTTTTCTTTCCTTCTGAACCTCTTTTTATCCCCTTCCCCACCCCTCACGATTTGGGATCTCTTCTGATTTGGCTAAAGCATATTTTCCTGGGGTTGTTGCCACCCTTTTAGTATTTTACTTGTTCCTTCATATACTCTTATCTGGACAAAATGACAAGGCAGAAAAATTCACCACAAAAAAAAGAACAACAGGCAGTACCAAAGGCTAGGGACCTAATCAATACAGACATTGGTAATATGCCAGATTTGGAGTTCAGAATGACGATTCTCAAGGTTCTAGCCGGGCTCAAAAAAGGCATGAAAGATATTAGAGAAACCCTCTCGGGAGATATAAAAGCCCTTTCTGGAGAAATAAAAGAACTAAAACCTAATCAAGTTGAAATAAAAAAAGCTATTAATGAGGTGCAATCAAAAATGGAGGCTCTCACTGCTAGGATAAATGAGGCAAAAGAAAGAATTAGTGATATAGAAGACCAAATGACAGAGAATAAAGAAGATGAGCAAAAGAGGGACAAACAGCTCCTGGACCACGAGGGCAGAATTCGAGAGATAAGTGACACCATAAGACGAAACAACATTAGAATAATTGGGATTCCAGAAGAAGAAGAAAGAGAGAGGGGAGCAGAAGGTATATTGGAGAGAATTATTGGAGAGAATTTCCCCAATCTGGCAAAGGGAACAAGCATCAAAATCCAGGAGGTTCAGAGAACCCCCCTCAAAATCAATAAGAATAGATCCACACCCCGTCACCTAATAGTAAAATTTACAAGTCTTAGTGACAAAGAGAAAATCCTGAAAGCAGCCCAGGAAAAGAAGTCGGTAACATACAATAGTAAAAATATTAGATTGGCAGCAGACTTATCCACAGAGACCTGGCAGGCCAGAAAGAGCTGGCATGATATATTCAGAGTACTAAACGAGAAAATCATGCAGCCAAGAATACTATATCCTGCTAGGCTGTCATTGAAAATAGATGGAGAGATTAAAAGCTTCCAGGACAAACAAAAACTGAAAGAATTTGCAAACACCAAGCCAGCTCTACAGGAAATATTGAAAGGGGTCCTCTAAGCAAAGAGAGAGCCTAAAAGTAGTAGATCAGAAAGGAACAGAAACAATATACAATAACAGTCACCTTACAGGCAATACAATGGCACTAAATTCATTTCTCTCAATAGTTACCCTGAATGTTAATGGGCTAAATGCCCCAATCAAAAAACACAGGGTATCAGAATGGATAAAAAAAAACAAAACCCATCTATATGTTGCCTAAAAGAAACTCATTTTAAACCCGAAGACACCTTCAGATTTAAAGTGAGGGGGTGGAAAAGAATTTACCATGCTAATCGACATCAGAAGAAAGCAGGAGTGGCAATCCTTATATCAGATCAATTAGATTTTAAGCCAAAGACTATAATAAGAGATGAGGAAGGACACTATATCATACTCAAAGGATCTGTCCAACAAGAAGATCTAACAATTGTAAATATCTATGCCCCTAACGTGGGAGCAGCCAACTATATAAACCAATTAATAACAAAATCAAAGAAACACATCGACAATAATACAATAATAGTAGGGGACTTTAACACTCCCCTCACTGAAATGGACAGATCATCCAAGCAAAAGATCAACAAGGAAATAAAGGCCTTAAAAAACACACGGGACCAGATGGATATCACAGATATATTCAGAACATTTCATCCAAAAGCAACAGAATACACATTCCTCTCTAGTGCACATGGAACATTCTCCAGAATAGATCACATCCTCGGTCCTAAATCAGGTCTCAACCGGTATCAAAAGATTGGGATCATTCCCTGCATATTTTCAGACCACAATGCTCTGAAGCTAGAACTCAATCACAAGAGGAAATTTGGAAAGAACCCAAATACATGGAGACTAAACAGCATCCTTCTAAAGAATGAATGGGTCATCCAGGAAATTAAAGAAGAATTGAAAAAATTCATGGAAACAAACGATAATGAAAATACAACGGTTCAAAATCTGTGGGACACAACAAAGGCAGTCCTGAGAGGAAAATATATAGCGGTACAAGACTTTCTCAAGAAACAAGAAAGGTCTCAGGTACACAACCTAACCCTACACCTAAAGGAGCTGGAGAAAGAACAAGAAAGAAACCCTAAACCCAGCAGGAGAAGAGAAATCATAAAGATCAGAGCAGAAATCAATGAAATAGAAACCAAGAAAACAATAGAACAAATCAACGAAACTAGGAGCTGGTTCTTTGAAAGAATTAATAAGATTGATAAACCCCTGGCCAGACTTATCAAAAAGAAAAGAGAAAGGACCCAAATAAATAGAATCATTTATGAAAGATGAGAGATCACAACCAACACCAAAGAAATACAGACAATTATAAGAACATACTATGAGCAACTCTACACTAACAAATTTGACAATCTGGAAGAAATGGATGCATTCCTAGAGACATATAAACTACCAAAACTGACCCAGGAAGAAATAGAAAGCCTGAACAGACCCATAACCAGTAAGGAGATTGAAACAGTCATCAAAAATCTCCAAACAAACAAAAGCCCAGGGCCAGACTGCTTCCCGGGGGAATTCTACCAAACATTTAAAGAAGAACTAATTCCTATTCTCCTGAAACTGTTCCAAAAAATAGAAATGGAAGGAAAACTTCCAAACTCATTTTATGAGGCCAGCATCACCTTGATCCCAAAACCAGATAAGGATCCCATCAAAAAAGAGAACTACAGACCAATATCCTTGATGAACACAGATGCAAAAATTCTCACCAAAATACTAGCCAATAGGATTCAACAGTACATTAAAAGGATTATTCACCACGACCAAGTGGGATTTATTCCAGGGCTGCAAGGTTGGTTCAACATCCGCAAATCAATCATTGTGATACAACACATTAATAAAAGAAAGAACAAGAACCATATGATACTCTCCATAGATGCTGAAAAAGCAATTGACAAAGTACAGCATCCCTTCCTGATCAAAACTCTTCAAAGTGTAGGGATAGAGGGCACATACCTCAATATTATCAAAGCCATCTATGAAAAACCCATCGCAAATATCATTCTCAATGGAGAAAAACTGAAAGCTTTTCCACTAAGGTCAGGAACACGACAGGGATGTCCGTTATCACCACTGCTATTTAACATAGTACTAGAAGTCCTAGCCTCAGCAATCAGACAACAAAAAGAAATTAAAGGCATCCAAATCGGCAAAGAAGAAGTCAAACTATCACTCTTCGCAGATGATATGATACTATATGTGGAAAACCCAAAAGATTCCACTCCAAAACTGCTAGAACTTGTACAGGAATTCAGTAAAGTGTCAGGATATAAAATCAATGCACAGAAATCACTCACATTTCTCTACACCAACAACAAGACAGACGAAAGAGAAATTAAGGAGTCAATCCCATTTACAATTGCACCCAAAACTATAAGATACCTAGGAATAAACCTATCCAAAGAGTCTAAGAATCTATACACAGAAAACTATAAAGTACTCATGAAAGAAATTGAGGAAGACACAAAGAAATGGAAAAATGTTCCATGCTCCTGGATTGGAAGAATAAATATTGTGAAAATGTCTATGCCACCTAAAGCAATCTACACATTTAATGCAATTCCTATCAAAGTACCATCCATTTTTTTCAAAGAAATGGAACAAATAATCCTAAAATTTATATGGAACCAGAAAAGACCGCGAATAGCCAAAGGAATATTGAAAAAGAAAGCCAGAGTTGGTGGCATCACAATTCCGGACTTCAAGCTCTATTACAAAGCTGTCATCATCAAGACAGCATGGTACTGGCACAAAAACAGACACATAGATCAATGGAACAGAATAGAGAGCCCAGAAATAGACCCTCAACTCTATGGTCAACTAATCTTCGACAAAGCAGGAAAGAATGTCCAATGGAAAAAAGACAGCCTCTTCAATAAATGGTGTTGGGAAAATTGGACAGCCACATGCAGAAAAATGAAATTGGATCATTTCCTTACACCACACACGAAAATAGACTCAAAATGGTTGAAGGACCTCAATGTGAGAAAGGAATCCATCAAAATCCTTTAGGAGAACACAGGCAGCAACCTCTTCGACCTCAGCCGCAGCAACATCTTCCTAGGAACATCGCCAAAGGCAAGGGAAGCAGGGGCAAAATGAACTATTGGGATTTTATCAAGATCAAAAGCTTTTGCACAGCAAAGGAAACCGTTAACAAAACCAAAAGACAACTGACAGAATGGGAGAAGATATTTGCAAACGACATATCAGATAAAGGGCTAGTGTCCAGAATCTATAAAGAACTTAGCAAACTCAACACCCGAAAAACAAATAATCCAATCAAGAAATGGGCAGAAGACATGAACAGACATTTCTGCAAAGAAGACATCCAGATGGCCAACAGACACATGAAAAAGTGCTCCATATCACTCGGCATCAGGGAAATACAAATCAAAACCACAATGAGATACCACCTCACAGCAGTCAGAATGGCTAAAATTAACAAGTCAGGAAATGACAGATGCTGGCGAGGATGCGGAGAAAGGGGAACCCTCCTACACTGTTGGTGGAAATGCAAGCTGGTGCAACCACTCTGGAAAACAACATGGAGGTTCCTCAAAATGTTGAAAATAGAGCTACCCTATGACCCAGCAATTGCACTGCTGGGTATTTACCCTAAAGATACAAACGTAGTGATCCGAAGGGGCACGTGCACCCGAATGTTTATAGCAGCAATGTCTACAATAGCCAAACTATGGAAAGAACCTAGATGTCCATCAACAGACGAATGGATAAAGAAGAGGTGGTATATATACACAATGGAATACTATGCAGCCATCAAAAGAAATGAAATCTTGCCATTTGCGACGACGTGGATGGAACTAGAGGGTATCATGCTTAGCGAAATAAGTCAATTGGAGAAAGACAACTATCATATGATCTCCCTGATATGAGGGAGAAGCGATGCAACATGGGGGGCTAAGGGGGTAGGAGAAGAGTAAATGAAGCAAGATGGGATTGGGAGGGAGATAAACCATAAGTGACTCTAATCTCACAAAACAAACTGAGGGTTGCAGGGGGGAGGGGGTTGGGAGGTGCGGTGGGGTTATGGACATTGGGAAGGGAATGTGCTATGGTGAGTGCTGTGAAGTGTGTAAACCTGGCGATTCACAGACCTGTACCCCTGGGGAAAAAAATATATGTTTATAAAAACTAAAATTTAAAAAAAATAGAAAAAAGAAAAAATAAATAAATCTAGACACATATCTTACACCCTTCACAAAAATTAACTCAAACTGGATTGCAAACCTCATGTAAAATGCAGAACTATGACTCCTAGAAAATAACATAGAAGAAAACCTAGAGTTTTTGATCACAGCAATGACTGTTTAGATAAAACACCAAAGGTATGATCCATGCAAGAAATAATTGATAAACTGGACTTCATTAAAATTTAAAACTTCTGTGAAAGACAATATAAAGAGAATGAGAGTTCAAGCTACAGCCTGGCAGAAAATATTGCAGGGGTGCCTGGGTGGCTCAGTGGGTTAAAGCCTCTGCCTTTTGGCTCAGGTCATGATCCCAGAGTCCTGGGATCAAGCCCCACATCGGGCTCTCTGTTCCATGGAGAGCCTGCTTGCTCCTCTCTCTCTGCCTGCCTCCCTGCCTACTTGTGATCTCTGTCAAATAAATAAATAAAATCTTAAAAAAAAGAGAAAATATTGCAAAAGACACATCTAGGGGCACGTGGGTGGCTCAGTGGTTAAGCCTTTGCCTTCGGCTCAGGTCATGATCTCAGGGTCCTGGGATCAAGCCCCGCATCAGGCTCTCTGCTCAAGAGGGATCCTGCTTCCCCCTCTCTCTCTGCCTGCCTCTCTGCCTACTTGTGATCTCTCTCTCTCTCTCTCTCTCTGTCAAATAAATAAATAAATAAAATCTTTAAAAAAAGATACATCTAATAAAGCACTGTTGTCCAAAATACATAAAGTACTCTTAAAATTCAACAATCAAAAATAAACAGCCCAATTTAAAAATGAACCAAAGACCTTAACAGACACCTCACCAAAGTAGATACACAGATTATTGGTAAGCATATGAAATATACTCCATATCATATATCATCAGGGAAATGCAAATTTAAAAAAAAAAAAAAAAAAGAACAATAAGATACCACTACATACCTATTAGAATGGCCAAATCCAGAACATTGACAGTGCCAAATATTGGTGAGGATGTGGAGCAATGGGAACTTTCACTGATTGCCAGTGGGAATGCAAAATGGAACAGCCACTTTGGAAAACATTTGGATGGTTTCTCACAGAACCAATACTCTTGTAGTCCTTGAAATTACCCAAAGGAGTTGAAAACTTATGTCCACACAAAAATCTGCACATAGATGTTTATAACAACTTTACTAATAATTGCCAAAACTTGGAAGCAAGCACAATGTTCTTCAGTAAGTGAGTAGATAAACTGTGCTACATCCAGACAGTAAAATATTAGCACTTAAAGGAAATGAGCTAGCAACCCATGAAAAAGACATGGAGGAATCTTAAACGCATATTACTAAATGAAAGAAACCAGTGTGAGAAGGACACAGACTTTCTGGTTCCAGCTATATGACATTATAGAAAATGCTAAATTATGGAGACAGTAAAAAAACAAAAAGTGGCTGCCAGCAGTTAGGAACTAGGAGTGGAAAGGGAGAAAAATGCATAGGTAATGCACAGAGGATTTGGGGGGCAGTGAAAATATTCTGTATGATACCACAATGATGGACATATGTCATTCTACTTTTGTCCAAACCTATAGAATATATGACACAAAAAATGATGTGAACTGTAAGCTTTGGGTATTTATGATATGTCAGTGTAATTTCATTAATTGTAATAAATGTACCGTCCTGATGGGAACACATGGGTGGTAGTAAGGGAAATCTCTGCATTCTCAACTTTGCTGTGAGTTTAAAACTTCTCCAATAAACTTAAGTCATAAAGAACAGATTTTTTTTTTTTTTTAAATACCTGTCTTTGGGAACTAAAATTAGGGCTAGGGCTGAAAAAGGGCTTATAACTGTTTAATTCATGAATTCACTCAGCAGAAACTTATTGAGTATGAACTGTGTGCTAATCTTCATTTATTATTTTACTTTAACATTGTAAATATCTTAAGAAACATTAAAAATTGAAAAAGCCAAATAAAATCAAAATGAAAATAAGTGATAAATATAATTTAACATTCACAGTATGAAAACCTCTTCTATAACTGGAAATGTTTTAAAAAATCATCTTTATGTAGTTTCATATTGTATAACTTTGATTCTAGCTAAGTTACCACTTAAATTGCTTTGTCCCTGACTGACCAGAAAGACTCTAATTAGAGCATTCATTTTTACTCATGCTTTTCACTACTTCTCACTTTCTTTGTTCGTTTAGCACTTATACCTAATCAAGTATTTCTGACTCAGAGCCTAAACCAAGAAAGAAAAATCATATGGCATAAGATTTGGATTGAGTATTTGTGGACTATTTATATAATCTTTTACTTCTAAAAATAACTGAAGGGCTTTTATAACTCTAAAATAAGATTGTTAAAAGAGAGAAAAGAGGGAGCAGAAATTATGTAGAAGAGGCAATTTTTTAAATACCTAAAGCATAGAACCCTACTCTGGCTTGCTTGCAGCAATGTGGGCAGATTAGGTTACATATCAAATCAACCTTTTTTGAACTATGGCTACTTGCAGAAAGGATCCATGCAACATGCTTTTACGTATACATCCAGGAAATTCATAGCCAGGAAAATATTTTCACTGATATGCATTAAGAAATGTGTTTGAGGAATTCTTCCACAATGAAGAAGATGGATTTGATCTTACCTCAGGTTTCCTTGTGTCCCACCCTTCCCAATTCCTCCCATTTTTATGTAGAGAAGTTCCAAGCAGGGCATGAGATACCATAACAATAAACATTTCTGCACCACAGAATACCACCCCTGTAGTAGTTAATAAAATGAAGTGGATCTCAGCATCCATATTCATCAGGATATTGGCCTGAAATTCTCCTTTTTGGTGGGGTCTTTGCCTGGTTTGGGGATCGGGGTAATGCTGGCTTCATAAAAAGAATCTGGAAGTTTGCCTTCTGCTTCAATTTTTTTAAACAGCTTCAGGAAAATAGGTGTTATTTCTTCTTTGAAAGTTTGGTAGAATTCTCCAGGAAATCTGTCAGTTCCTGGGCTCTTGTTTTTTTGGGAGGTTTTTGATCACTGCTTCGATATCGTTACTAGATATTGGTATATTCAGGTTGCCAATTTCTTCCTGGTTCAATTTTGGAAGTTTATAGTTTTCCAGGAATGCATCTATTTCATCTAGGTTGCTTAACTTATTGGCATAAAACTGTTGATAATAATTTCTGATGATTGTTTCTATTTCCTTGGTGTTAGTTGTGATCTCTCCCTTTTCATTCATAATTTTATTAATTTGAGCCTTCTCTCTTTTCTTTTGGATTAGTTTGGCCAGTAGTTTATTGATCTTATTAATTTTTTCAAAAAAACAGCTTCTAGTTTCATTGATGCATTCTACTTGTATCTCTAGTTTCTATCTCATTGATCTCTGCTCTAATCTTGATTATTTCCCTTCTTGTGTGTGGAGTTGGCTTAATTTGTTGTTGATTCTCCAGTTCTTTGAGGTGTAGAGACAGCTGGTATATTCTGGATTTTTCAATTTTTTTGAAGGAGGCTTGGATGGCTATGTATTTCCCCCTTAGGACCTCCTTTGCTCTATCCCATAGGTTTTGGACTGAAGTGTCTTCATTCTCATTGGTTTCCATGAATTGTTTAAGTTCTCCTTTGATTATCTGGTTGATCCTAACCCCACCAAAAAGGAGAATTTCAGACCAATATCCCTGATGAACATGGATGCTCAGATTCTCAACAAGATCCTGACAAATAGGATCCAATAGCACATTAAACGATTATCCACCATGACCAGGTGGGATTCATCCCTGAGTTTCAAGGATGGCTCAATATTCACAAATCAATGAATGTGATAGAACAAATCAATAAGAGAAGAGAGAAGAACCATATGGTCCTCTCAATTGATGCAGAAAAAGCATTTGACAAAATCCAGCATCTGTTCCTGATTAAAACACTTCAAAGTATAGGGATAGAGGGAACATTCCTGAACTTCATAAAATCTATCTATGATAGACCCACAGCAAATATCATCCTCAATGGGAAAAAGCTCACAGCCTTCCCGTTGAGATCAGGAACATGACAAAGATGCCCACTCTCACCACTCTTGTTCAACATAGTATTAGAAGTCCTAGCAACAGCAATCAGACAACAAAGAGAAATAAAAGATATCCAAATTGGCAATGAAGAAGTCAAACTCTCTCTCTTCGCAGATGACATGATACTTTGTATGGAAAATCCAAAAGACTCCACCCCCAAACTACTAGAACTCATACAGCAATTTAGTAATGTGGTAGGATACAAAGCCAATGTACAGAAATCAGTTGCTTCCTTATACACTAACAATGAAAATACAGAAAGGGAAATTAGAGAATTGATTCCATTTACTATAGCACCAAGAACCATAAGATACCTGGGAATAAGCCTAACCAAAGAGGTAAAGGATCTGTACTCAAGGAACTACAGAACACTCATGAAAGAAATCGAAGAAGACACAAAAAGATGGAAGACCATTCCATGCTCATGAATCAGAAGAATAAACATTGTTAAAATGTCTATACTGCCTAGAGCAATCTATACTTTTAATGCCATTCCGATCAAAATTCCACCGGTATTTTTCAAAGAGCTGGAGCAAATAATCCTAAAATTTGTATGGAATCAGAAGAGACCTCGAATTGCTAAGGAAACGTTGAAAAAGAAAAACAAAACTGGGGGCATCACGTTGACTGATTTCAAGCTTTACTATAAAGCTGTGATCACCAAGACAGCATGGTACTGGCATAAAAACAGACACATAGACCAGTGGAACAGAATAGAGAGCCCACATATGGATCCTCAACTCTATGGTCAAATAATCTTTGACAAAGTGGGGAAAAAAATACACAGTGGAAAAAAGACAGTCTCTTCAATAAATGGTGCTGGGAAAATTGGACAGCTATATGTAGAAGAATGAAACTCGACCATTCTCTTGCACCATACACAAAGATAAACTCAAAATGGATAAAAGACCTCAAGGTGAGGCAGGAATCCGTCAGAATCATAGAGGAGAACATAGGCAGTAACCTCTTTGATATTAGCCACAGCAACTTCTTTCAAGATATATCTCCAAAGGCAAAGGAAACAAAAGAGAAAATGAACTTTTGGTACTTCATCAAGATCAAAAGCTTCTGCATAACAAAGGAAACAGTCAACAAAACAAAGAGGAACCCACGGAATGGGAGAAGATATTTGCAAATTATAGTACAGACAAAAGGCTTATATCCAGGATCTATAAAGAACTTCTCAAACTCAATACACACAAAACAGATAATCATGTCAAAAAATGGGCAGAAGACATGAACAGACACTTCTCCAATGAAGACATACAAATGGCTATCAGACACATGAAAAAATGTTCATTGTCATTAGCCATCAGGGAGATTCAAATCAAAACCACACTGAGATACCACCTTAGAATGGCCAAAATTAACAAGACAGTAAACAACGTGTGTTGGAGAGGATGTGGAGAAAGGGGAACCCTCTTACACTGTTTGTGAGAATGCAAGTTGGTGCAGCCACTCTGGAAAACAGTGTGGAGATTCCTTAAGAAATTAAAAATAGTTTCCCTATGACCCTGAAATTGGACTATTGGGTATTTTACCCAAAAGATACAGATGTAGTGAAAAGAAGGACCATCTGTATCCCAGTGTTCATAGGAGCAATGGCCAGGGTTGCCAAACTGTGGAAAGAACCAAGACACCCTTCAATGGACAAATGGATAAGGAAAATGTGCTCCAAATACCCTATGGAGTATTATGCCTCCATCAGAAAGGATGAATACCCAACTTTTGTATCAACATGGATAGGACTGGAAGAGATTATGCTGAGTGAAATAAATCAAGCAGAGAGAGTCAATTATCATATGGTTCCACTTATTTGTGGAGCATAAGAAGTAACATGGAGGACGTGGGGAGATGGAGAGGAGAAGGGAGTTGAGGGAAATTGGAGGGGGAGATGAACCATGAGAGACTATGAACTCAGAAAAATAATCTGAGGGTTTTGAAGGGGCAGGGGGTGGGAGGTTGGGTGAACCTGGTGGTGGGTATTATGGAGGGCACATATTGCATGGAGCACTGGGTGTGGTGCCTAAACAATGAATTCTGGTACACTGAAAAGAAATTAAAAAATAAAAAATAAAATTTTTAAAAATGAAGTGGATCTCTATGAGGTCTGTTTATGCAGTTTTTTCAGCTGTTTCCTTGGTAGAACTGACCTATGGCTTAGCCTTTCATAACTTCTGCTCTGCCATAAAAATTATCTCCAGTCCACACTCTTCTGTACTCGGTAAACCGTGGTTCATTAAAAACCAAACCTCCCTCCCAAATCCCCACCACGACCCCTTTTCCCAGTCTCCTGAGCACTTTATGTTTACTTCATTCTTCTCTTGGTCTGGCAGCTAAAGAAAAAAAAAAATATGAAGTTCTATTTGTAGGAAATTCACAATAATGTAAAAAATCAAAGCCCAAGTAAGAAAACTTTGTTTAGGGTCAGAGACAGAAACATTGTATAGATAGTAAAAAGCAAGAAGAGCTCACTTTATGTAATAGGATTGTATTATACTGTTTATTTCAATGGTTTTGGAGAAAACACTCTACCCTGCTCTATTTCAAGTGCAGGGAATCTTGCAATTACCACATGGAAATAATAGTCTAAATTAAGATTAGATGATGAGATGAATATCTGAGCCATTAGTAGAAACCAATTAGCATCCTCTCTTAATGTGCAGAATTTTTCACTAAGTCTTCCTGCTGTAAAACCAAGGGTAGAAATGGAAATAACTGTGTTGTGATAAATGCTACTAGCTGTTCCCATTGGTAGAATAGGTTTAAAGACATTGAAAAAATTAATTTATATCAATGATCTGCTAAATTAGGTAGTCCACAGAGAAATGGAAGCTCATATTTGGTATTAAATGCCCCTGGCTGACACCAAGTTGCCTAGGATTGTAGTTTTTTTTTTTTTTTTAAGATTTTATTTATTTATTTGACAGACAGAGATCACAAGTAGGCAGAGAGGCAGGCAGAGAGAGAGGAAGGGAAGCAGGCTCCCTGCTGAGCAGAGAGCCCAATGCGGGGCTCAATCCCAGGACCCCGGGATCATGACCTGAGCTGAAGGCAGAGGCTTTAACCCACTGAGCCACCCAGGCGCCCCTAGGATTGTAGTCTTATTCCTTTTGCCTGCCATGCACTTGGGCTTCAATTTCCTGCTATATAACATGGGCAAAATAATTACACATCCACACAAGGTGGTTGTGAGGATTAGAAGAATCAATACACATGAAATGCCAGGCATATCATAAGTATTCATTAAACATTAGCTGTAATAATTTCTTTATCTGAATTTCACTTAGGATGCAAAGTATTTAAGTGGGAGGAGATTTCTGCAGCCACTGAGTTCTACCTGGGCATCCACAATAAATCTTATTTGTTAGTTATTGCAAAACAGAAAGAGAAGCAAGTATTTTTTTAAATCAATGTGTTGATTTTTAAAAAGATTTTATTTACTTATTTGAGTGAGAGAGAACAAGAGAGAGACAACACAAGTAGGGTGAGGGGCAGAGGGAGAAGCAGACTCCTGCTGAGCAGAGAGCCTGATGAAGGGCTTGATCCCAGGATTCCAGGATCTTGACCTGAGCTGAAGGCAGATGCTTAACTGTCTAAGCGACCCAGGTGCCCCAAAGTGTTGATTTTTTTTTTAAGTATAACTGGCATACTATTATATCCTGTTACTTTGAGGTGTATATCATAGTTATTTGAAAGTTGTATACATTAGGATATGATCCCCACAATAAGTCTAGTTACCATCTGTCAGCATACAAACTCATTATAATAATATTTTCCTATGTCTCCTATGTTGTACATTATATCACCATTACTTATTTGTTTCATAACTGGAAGCTTGTATGTCTTAATCCTTTTCACCTATTTTACCTGCCCCTCTCTGGTAACCAACAGTTTGTTTCCTATAATGATGAGTTTGTTTCTCTTTTGTTTCTTTGAGTCCACATATAAGTGAAAACATATGGTATTTTTCTTTCTTTGTCTGATCTATTTCCCATAGTATGATACTTTTTAGGCCCATTTGTTGTCACAAATGGCAAGATTTCATTCTTTTTCATGGCTAAGTCATGTTCCATTTCATGTGTGTGCACACATGTGCATGTGTTTATACACATGTAGCACATTTTCTTTATCTCTTCATCTATCCGTAGGTGCTTAGATTGCTTCCATATCTTGGTTGTTGTGAGTAATTCTTCATTGCATGCAGAGGTGCATATATTTCTTCAAATTGCTATTTTCATTTTCATTGGGTAGACACCCAGAAGTGGGTATTCCCACTCCCGTGGTGGATCCTATAGTAGTTCTATTTTTAATATTTTGAGGAACCCCCATATTGTTTTCATAGATGCCATACCAGTTCCCATTCCCACAAACAGTATAAGGAGGTCCCCTTTTCTTCAATCCTCAACAAAACTTGTTATATCCTTTCTTTTTTATTCTAGCCATTATGATGGGTGTGGGGTGAAATCTCATTGAAATCTCATTGTTGTTCTGATTTGCACTTCTCTGATGATGAGTTGATGATGTTGAGCATCTCTTCATGTGTCTATTGGCCATCTGTATGTCTTTTTTGGAAAAAGTGTCTATTCAGGTCTTTTGTCCAATTTTAAACAGGTTGTTTGGTTTTTGATATTGATATGTAAGTAAGTTCTTTATATATTTTAGATATTAACCCCTATCAGAAATGTAATTTGCAAATATTTTCCTTCCTTCAGTAGATTGCTTTTTCATTTTGTTAATGGTTTTCTTCACAGTGCAGAAGCTTTTTTAGGTTAATGTAATCCCATTTATTTATTTTAGCTTTTTTTGCCCTTGCCTAAAGAGACTGGTCCAAAAAAACTTATTTCTAAGACTAATATCAGAACTTACTGTCTGCTTTCTTTCAGAACTTTTATGGTTTCAGGTCTTACATTCAAGTCCTTAATCCATTTTTAATTTGTTTTCATATATGATATAGTGGTCCAGTTTCACTCTTTTGCATACCCAGTTTTCCCAAAACCACTTATTGAAGAGATTATTTTTTTCCCATTGCAAATTCTTACCTTTCTTATCATCGATTAACTGATCATATATGTGTGGGTTTATTTCAGGTCTCTCTATTCTCATGCATTGATCCATGTGTTTGTATTCATGGCAGTATCACACTGTTTTGATTACTGTAGCTTTGTAACATAGTTTGAAATCAGGGAGTGTGATACTTTCAGCTTTGTTCTTTCTCAAGATTGCTTTGGATATTCAAGGTCTTTTGTAGTTGCATAAAAAAATTTAGGATACTTTCTTTGAGTTCTGTGGGAAAAATGCCATTGAAACTTTGCTAGGAATTGTACTGAATCTGCAGGTTCCTTTGGCTAGTATGGAAATTTTAACATTAAAATCCAATCCATGAGCATAATATATCTTTCAAAATATTTGTGTTTTCTTCCATTTCATTGATCAATGTTATAGTTTTCAAAGTACAAATCTTTTTCATCTCCTTGGTTAAATTTAATTCTTGGGTATTTTATTCTTTTTTTTTCTTCTTTTATCTTTTACTTATTTTTTTTAACTTCTTTTCAGTGTTCCAGAATTCATTGTTTATGCACCACACCCAGTGCTCCATGCAATACGTGCCCTCCACAATACACCACCAGGCTCACCCATCCTTCCACCCTCCTCCCCTCCAAAACCCTCAGTTTGTTTCTCAGAGTCCATAGTCTCTCATGATTTGTCTCCCATTCCGACCTCCCCCATCTCTCTTCTCTTCATCTCCCAATGTCCTCCATGTTGTTACTTACACTCCACAAGTAAGTGGAACCATATGATAATTGACTCTCTCTGCTTGACTTATTTCACTCAGCATAATCTCCTCCACTCCCATCCATGTTGATACAAAAGTTGGGTATTCATCCTTTCTGATGGAGGCACAATACTCTATAGTATATATGGACCATATCTTCTTTATCCATTCGTCCGTTGAAGGGTGTCTTGGTTCTTTCCACAGCTTCGCAACTGTGGCCATTGCTGCTATGAACATTGGGGTATAAGTGGCCCTTTTTTTCATTACATCTGTGTCTTTGGGGTAAATACCAAGTAGTGCAATTGCAGGGTCATAGGGAAGCTCTATTTTTAATTTCTTAAGGAATCTCCACACTCTTTTCCTAAGTGACTGCACCAACTCGCATTCCCATCAACAGTGAAAGAGGGTTCCCCTTTTTCCAGATCCCCTCCAACATTTGTTGTTTACTGTCTTGTTAATTTTGGCTGTTCTAACTGGCATAAGGTGGTATCTCAGTGTGGTTTTTATTTGAATCTCCCTGATTGCTAATGATGATATGGAACCAGAAGAGACCCCAAATTTCTAAGGTAATGTTGAAAAAGAAAAACAAAACTGGGGACATCATATTGCCTGATTTCAAGGTTTACTACAAAGTTGTGATCACCAAGACAACATGGTACTGGCACAAAAACAGACACATAGACCAGGGAACAGAGAATAGAGCCCAGATATGAACCCTCAACTCTATGGTCAAATAATTTTCAACAAAGCGAGAAAAAATATACCATAAAAAAAAGACAGTCTCTTCAATAAATGGTGCTGGGAAAATTGGACAGCTATATGTAGAAGAATGGCACTCGACCATTCTCTTACACCATACACAAAGATAAACTTGAAATGGATGAAAACCTCAATGTGAGGCAGGAATCTATCTAAATCCTAGAGGAGAACATAGGCAGTAACCTCTCCGACATCGGCCACAGCAACTTCTTTCAAGATATGTCTCCAAAGGCAAAAAAATTAAATTAAATTAAATTAAATTAAATTAAAATAAAATAAAATAAAATAATAAAAAAGTGAAAATGAACTTTTGGGACTTCATCAAGATCAAAAGCTTCTGCACAGCAAAGGAAATAGTCAATACAACAAAGAGGCAACCCACGGAATGGGAGAAGAAATTTGCAAATAACACTACAGACAAAGGGCTGATATCCAAGATCTATAAAGAACTCCTCAAACTCAACACACACAAAGCAGATAATCAAGTCAAAAAGTGGGCAGAAGACATGAAAGACACTTCTCCAAAGAATACACACAAATGGCTAACAGGCACTTGAAAAAATGTTCATCGTCATTATTTTATTCTTTTTGATGCAATTGAAAATGGAATGGTTTTCTTAGTTCTTCTTTCTGATAGCTCATTGTTAGTGTACAGAAATGCAACTGATTTCTAGATGTTATTTTTGTATCCTGCAACTTTACTGAATTCACTTATTAGGCCCAATAGTTTTTGGTAGTCTTTAGGGTTTTCTATATATAATATTATGTCATTTGCAAATAGTGATGATTTTATTTCTTCCTTTCCAATTTGGTTGCCCTCTTTTCTTTTTCTTGTCTGATTGCTGTGACTAGGACTTCCAGTACTATGTAGAAAAAAAGTGATGAGAGTAAGCATCCTTGTTTTGTTTCTCAGAAAGAAAGCTTTTAGGGGAATCTGGGTGACTCAGTCCATTAAGTGTCTGCCTTCAGTTCAGGTCATGATCTCAGGGTCCTGAGATTGAGCCCTATATTGGGCTCCCTGCTCAGCAAGGAATCTGCTTCTCGCTCTCCCTCTGCCTTTCCCCCCCAACCCATGTTTGTTCTCTTTCTCAAATAAATAAAATGAAATAAAATAAATGAAATGTTAAAAAAAGAAAGACTTTAGCTTTTCACCATTGAGTATGATGTTTAGTGAGTTTGTCATATATGGCCTTTATGAAGTCCATTCCATCCATATCCACATTATTGAGAGTTTTTATCATAAATTCATGTTGAATTTTGACAAATGCTTTTTCTGCATCTATTGATGATCATATGATATGATCCTTTGATTTATTAATGTGATATTTTTATTGATTTGTGAATGATGAACCATCCTTGCATCCCTGGAATAAATCCCCTTTGATCATGGTGTATGATCTTATTAATGTATTTTTGAAATCAGTTTGCTAATATTTTATTGAGGGATTTGCATCTATGTTCATTGGAGTTCTTGGCCTATAGTTTTGTGTTTGTGGTGCCTTTGTCTGGTTTTGGTATTAGAGTAATGCTAGCCTCATAAAATATGTTTGGGAGCATTTCATCCTCTTCAATTTTTTGGAATAATTTGAGAAAAATAGAAACTAACTCTTCTTTAAATATTTGGTACAATTCCCCTGGGAAGCCATCTGGTCCTAGATTTTCATTTTGGAGATTTTTTAGTTAGTATTTGCATTTTATTTCTCGTAATTAGTCTATTTGGATTTTCTATTTCTTCATGATTCATTCTTCAAAAGTTGTGTGTTTGTAGGAATTTATATATTTCTCCCAAGTTTTCCAATTTGTTGGCATGTAATTCTTCATGATAGTCTTTTATTATCCTTTGTGTTTCTCTGGTGTCAGTTTTAACTTCCCTTTCACTTCGATTTTATCTATTGCTCCCTCTCTCTTGATGAGTCTGGCTAGAGATTCAATGATTTCATTTTTTCAATGAATGAGTTTAGTTTCATTGATCTTTTCTTTTTTAAAAAAATTATTATTTTTTTTTTTATTCATTTGAGAAAGAAACAGAGAGACAGAGAAAGCACAAGTGGTGGGCAGTGAGGGAGAGGTAGAAGCAGACTCCCTGCTGTGCCAGGGGCTGGACATGGGTCTTGATCTCAGGACATGGAGATCATGACCTGAGCCAAAGTCAGATGCCCATCCATCTGAGCCACCTAGGTGCATCTTTATTGATCTTTTTGATTGCTTTTGAGTATTCCTTTTATTTTCACTTTGATCTTTATTATTTCCTTCTTCTACTGACTTTGGATTTTGTTTCTCTTTTTCTAGTTCCTTTCGGTGTAAGGTTGTGTTATTTGAGATTTTTCTTATTTCTTGAGGGAAGTCTGTATTGCTATAAACTTCCCTCTTAGAACTGCTTTTGTGATGTCTCTTAGATTTTGAAAAATTGTTTTATTTGTCTCAAGGTATTTTTGAATTTCCTCACTGATTTCTTCATTGACACATGATTGTTTAATTTGTTTAACCTCCACATATTTGTGTTTTTCCCAGTTTTCTTCTCTTGATGATTTCTAGTTTCATACTATTGTGGTCAGAGAATATACTTGATACAACTTCAGTCTTCTTGAATTTATTGAGACTTGTATTGCAAACTAACATGTGATTTATCTTGGAGAATGCTGATGTGCACTTTAAAGGAATGCACAATCTTCAGTTTTGGGGTGAAATGTTCTGTATCTATCCATGAAGTCCACCTGGTCTAGGTGTCATTTTAAGGCCAATGTTTCCTTACTAATTTTCTTTTTGGACAGTCTATCCATTGATGTGAGTGGGTGTTAAGTCCTTTATTATTATTGTACCACTGTCAATTTCTCTTTTTAGGTCTGTTATTACTTGTTGTATATAGTTAGGTGCTCCTAAATATTTTTATTTAGGGTGCATAAATATAAGTGTTATGTCTTCTTCTTGAATTAATCCTTTTATCATTATGTAATGCCTTGTTTTGTCTTTTGTTACAATTTGTTTGTTTGTTTGTTATAAAGATTTTATTTATTTATTTGACAGACAGAGATCACAAGTAGGCAGAGAGGCAGGCAGAGAGAGAGGGAGGAAGCAGGCTCCCTGATGAGCAGAGAGCCCGATGTGGGGCTCGATCCCAGGACCCTGAGATCATGACCTGAGCCAAAGGCAGAGGCTTAACCCACTGAGTCCCCGGGCACCCCACAATTTTTGTTTTAAAGTCTATTTTGTCTGATATGAGTATAGTTATCTCAGCTTTCTTTTCATTTCCATTTGTATGGAATATTTTTTTTTCCATCCCTTCACTCTCAGTCTCTGTGTATCTTAAATCTGAAGTGAGTCTTTTGTAGGTAGCATATAACTGAGTCTTGTTAGACTCAGTCTATTAAACTTAATAGTCACTTATGTTTATATGCATTCCAAAAGCAGTACATTTTACCCCCACCAAGCTTTGTTTTTGACACCATATTTTACATCTTTTTATTTTATTTCTTAACTATTGTATTTATAGCTAATTTTACTACTTTTGTTTTTTAATCTTTATATTAGTTTTTTAAGTGACTGTCCACTGCCTTTACTATATATTTACTTTTGCCAGTAAGATTTTTTTTCATGTATTTTATTTCTAGTTATGGCCTTTTTTTTCCACTTAAAGAAAACCTTATGTCTGGTTTGGTGATGATAAACTCTTTTAGTTTTTTCTATCTGGGAAAACTTCAACTCTGAATGATGATGTTACCTGGTAGAGTATTCTTAGCTGTAATTTTTTTTTTTCCTTTAAGAACATCAAATATATCCTGCCACTCTGTTCTGGCCTGTGATTTTTTTTTTTTTTTTTTGAAAAATCAACTGATAATATTTTGGTTTTTTTTTGGGGGGGGGGTATGTGATTATTTTTCTCTTGCTGCCTTTAAACTCTCTTCTTTAAGTTTACATATTATAACATTAACGTATACAGTTCAGTAGTTTTTAGTATAATTATAGAATTCTTTAACTTTTACCATTTTAAGTTATGGTGTGGCTCTTTTTGGGTTCATCTTATTTTGGGAATCTCTGTTTTTCGTGGAACTGGGTATTTGTTTCAGGCTTCCTATCTTCTTTCCTTCCTCAGGTTAGAGAATTTTCCAGCCATTATTTCTTCAAATGAGTTTTCTGCCCCTTTCTTTATCTCTTCTCCTTCTGGGATTCCAAAATATAAATGTTAGTATGCTTGGTGTTGTCCTAAAGGTCTCTTAAATTATTCTTATTTTTTATAATAATATTTTCTTTTTGCTGTTCTGTTTCAGTAATTTCCACTATTCTGTTTTCCAGATTGCTGATCTGGAACTAATTTGCTGTTGATTCCCTCTAGTGTATTTTTCATTTAAGTTATTGTAGTTGTCAACTCTACTTATTCTTCTTATATTTTCTGACTCTTTTTGAAGTTCTTACTGTGTTTCTCTACTCTTTTTTCTAAGTTCAGTGAACATTTTTGTGACCATTACTTTAAACTCTTCAGGGAAATTACTTATCTCTACTTCATTAGGGTCCCCCCACCCCCACCCAAGGGTTTTATCTTATTCTTTCTTTGGGATGTATTCCTCTGTCTCCACATTTTCCTTTATTTTCTGTGTCTGTTTCCATGAATTAGGTGGAATAAGTACCTCTTCCAGTCTTAAGGAAATATCCTTATGATGGAATGCCCCCTGTGTAAACTGTGTGTGCCTGACAGTTTTGTTTTATTTTGTTTTGTTTTTTTAAATTTTATTTATTTCTTTGACAGAGACAGATCACAAGTAGGCAGAGAGGAGGAAGCAGGCTCCCTGCTGAACAGAGAGCCCGATGCGGGACTCTATCCCAGGACCCTGAGATCATGACCTGAGCTGAAGGCAGAGGCTTTAAACCACTGAGCCACCCAAGCACCCTGCCTGACAGTTTTGACAGGCAGGCTAGAGCTGGTACAGGCCAGAGCTGGTACAGGCCTAGGCCAGGGAATCTCAGAGAATGCTATACCAGAGCCATCTTGACAGGATGGCTGAAGCTTGGGCTGATGTGGGCAGGGAGCCAGGGTGCATGGCTCCAGGGCTACAATGGGGTAGGGAGGAACAGTCAGCTGGAGCTGGTATGGGCTAGAGCCCAGTGTATGCAGAGGTTGCTTTCACAGGCTGGTTAGAGCCCTTGGACTCTTCTCCTATCCCACTATCAAGTTGGAAAGGAACTAAAAAATAGTAACCAATAGTGTCTCTGACCTCAAAACAAGTTTTAGCAATTTCCTGTCCACTTGATGAACAGTCTAGGATTAGTAAATGGATTTCTTTCACTGATAGTCTAATTGCCATTTAAACTACTCTTTTTTTTTTTTTCCCCATACCCCAGGGCAGGCAAGTCCATGTACAGGCCCCTCAGTGACATCCCTCCCTACCCCAGGTCACCATGTTGGAGATGGGGTTCCCATCATTATTATGTTACCTTCTTTCCTCTTCTTTATTTGGTTTCTTTATTGTTGTTGGGTTGTTTTGTTTTGTTTTGTTTTGTGCAGAAGCTATTCAATCAGTCCTTAGTTTTTCAGGAACAATTGTTCTATATGTAGATATAAGTTCATAGATTCAGTATGTCCACAGGAGGACTTAAATTCAGGAACTGCCATCTTGGACCCTGTCCAATGTGTTGATCTGTTTCCCTTGCATCCATGGTGTTTCACCCTAGAACACAACATAGAAATAACAGTAGAAGGATTTATATGAGGGTTAGAAGTAATCTTCACTTTCTCATACTGAAAATGACTGATTTTGGGGTGGGGAGATAGTGTGTTATATTCTAATGACCTGACTTACTATGTCAAAGTAGCAGGCTAAAGTCATCCTATATCAAGAACCAATTGTTAATAGTTAAGAGTTTTCAAGCTGGTTGTTAAACAATTGATAACTTTAAATCAATCATGGTAGGAGTATTTACACCACAGAGATCAGTAAATGCTATAAATTGGGTCTTTTTTTTTTTTTCTCCCCAGAGAGTCCATTTATCAGCACACTGCTGAGTACCTGTGTCATATACAACACATGGAAGAAAATTAGGTTGCTTCAAAGGTAATGGCTTTTTCTTTTTGAAGCATGTTTGCATCCTATCTAAATAATCTTCCTACCAATTGTATGACAGTGGCAGAATATTTTTATTATTCTGCTTTACATACCTGGAAATTGAAATAATGATGCATAGTCATTAAGAATGCAAAGTAATGTCTATCAGGATAAATCCAGGACTAAAACCTAGGCTTCCTGGCTTATCACAATATTTATTCTATTCTGGTTTTGAGATACAGTATCACAGGATATTGCTTTTTGCAATTTAGGACTTCCAATTAATTTTTTTAAAGATTTTATTTATTTATTTGACAGAGAGAGATCCCAAGTAGGTAGAGTGGCAGGCAGAGAGAGGGAGGGAAGTAGGTTCCCTGCTGAGCAGAGAACCTGACATGGGACTCAATCCCAGGACCCTGAGATCATGACCTGAGCCAAAGGCAGAGGCTTAACCCACTGAGCCACTCAGGCACCCGGACTTCCAATTAATTTTAAGAGATGCTATAATGTTTTCTAAACTAACAAAAGAAAGAAATCATTAGAATTAAATATTCCATATATCACTTAGTGGGGAGTGGTTGGAAATGAGGAGAAAGTTGAAGAGATGGTAAATATTTCCTACCAATGTATTTATTTGTCAACATTAGGTGAATACTCTGCTGGTTGCCTTTGGATATAGAAAAAGGATATCAAAGAAATGGAATGTGTACATATTTCCCTGAAAAAGATTTCATTATGACTAAGGAATCCTGAACAGACGTGAAATGCTCAAGAATGTTTACAAAGCAAAGTAACAGAAAATGAAGTACAGTTTTGTCCAAACTGGGAACCTGTGCACTGAGAGGTTGATCAAAGGAGGCCTCCTAGAGAGAGAGAATTTTGAGGTGTGTTTTTCAGGAAGTGTCAGATACAGCTGAATTGCTCAAGATGACAGGAGAGGATGTTGGTACCTGGTGTACTAGAACAGCTAAGCAAGGACTTCCTTCCCCAAAGGATTTCCAGACTTCTGGACATCGCTCTAGATAATGTACCTCTCCTAGGGATGGGGAAATGCAGCTCAAACCAGACAATTTCATTTTACCTTTTCCAGTCTGGTAAGAGAACCAAGCTTGAATATTAATAACAAAATAATTAAAGCCTAGGATTTTCATTTTCCTTTCTATCACTTTCTTTAGTCATCCTAGTCATTTCCTTTTGACATTCCAGTACATAAATCAGGTATGAAAATATCTGAGAAAATTTTCCAATTGCTTTCTATAAAGCTACATGACATATTGTTGTACCACAATTAACAAAAACCTAGAAGACAAATATTTAAACCTATAAACCAAATGGATTGGAGTATGCTTATTTGCATCACAAAAAGATTCTTTCTTTTTATAAAAGGATTCACTACTGTTTTATTAGTTCATTTTTTATGTAGGCATTTTTTAAGTGTAGTCTGTATTTTAGGCACTATAGACACAAGGTTGTATAAAACAGGATCCCCTGCCCTCACAGATCTCAAAGTGTACAAGAGGAGACCAACATGTTCTGACATAATTATAGTCACGCTTGATGTAGAAAAATGTTGGGGTTTGGGGCCAACAGCCAAGAAAGAATTCTTGAGACATCTTTGATGTAAAAAAAAAGTGGTTTTATTAAAGCACAGGGGCAGGACCCTGGGCAGAAAGAGACGCACTGTGTTTGTGATGGGTGACTGATTATATGCTTCTAAGTTGGGAGAGGGTTAGGGGTTGTACAAGCTTCCAAGGTATTTTGGAAACAAGCTTTCCAGGATTCTGAGGGGGCTATTGGTAGGAAAATGTCATTTGTTTCTGTTTAGTAAAAACTCAGTCAAGAGATTCTTCAGATATGTATATAGTGGGCCATACACTTGGAGGATGATTGCTAATATTTATCTTAGGGTGTGGAGATAAAGGAAGCTTCCAAAGGAATTTTTATACGTTAAAGAAGACTTAGAGGATCCTGGGGGCTTGGGATAAGATTGTCTCTTGACCTTAGCAACGTATTAGCATCCAGGCCACTGAGTTCCTAGAGCATTGTCACTCTGACTATTTGGAGAACTTGTCAATGGGCTATAAGTAGTAAGGAAATTTAATTTTTCTTTTGCCTTTATTTTCCACATTAACACCCAGTTGTTATAATAGAAGTCCAAATACCATAGGAATACAATGATTAGGACAGTTAACTGTTGCAGCTGTTGGGCAAGTCTATAAATAGAAAGTGATGGTTCAAGTGGAAATGAATGGGTTTACCAGATAAAAAAGAAGAGCTTTCCTAAAGGATGACAAAACAGAAAAGTAAGCAAGTATTTAAAAAAAAAAAAAAAAATGATGTGTTGCCATGGTTTCCACTGTGTTCATGGTGTCAGTCTAGACCACTTAGACATAATAACTGAAAGGCTCATGTGAGATTAGGAGTAATCCTCGTATTATGTCACAGTCGTGAAAGGTGGTTGTTATGATTTTAATTGGAGTGGGAAAATTGAAGTTTCTGGAGACAGATTAGGTATACATGATGGGAAATCACTGAACACTTTCAGCAAAAACCACAATAGTATGCTCTGAATTATGCCTTTTTAAAAAGATCATTTTAGAGATGGTATAGAGAATGGATTGAAGGTAGAATTTCTTAAATAGAAGTTTCCTCATTACATTCAAAATGTAATTTTATTTTCAGAACTTCTGCTTGCATAGAGCAAACCCTTAATCCATCCCCTGTAACAAGTGGGCCACACCTCAGATAGGGCAGGTGAAGTCCAAAAACCACAAGTGTTTTAGTGTCACGATCTTCTGTTTTTCAGTGACACAAAACTGTTCTACTCATAGCAAGTACCACCCACACTATAAATATTTTCAAAATATCAAAACAATGGCTCCAAATAATTCAGATGTATAAGTTTCCAGTTACTTATCATCCATTTCTTGACCAAAAATTTTAAGATTTTGAAACCTTAAGGTTCCCTTTTCCCTTGCTTTGAGATGTTGCCAGTTGAAGCTAAACTATCTGCAAAGCTGGTATAGGATTCACTTCATCCCTTAAGATAAACAAGGGAAAGCTTATAAGGAAACTTCTCAAAATGAGGACTCAGTACAAAATATGTAGGCTTTACATATTTTTTCAAAGGAATTTTGGGAAATTGAGCTCAGAGCTTGCTTCTGTTGGCTAGCATCCTACTGAGTTAAAGATTTTCAAATTTGGAGAAAATAAAATAATTAAAACTGCTTCTGAGGGTACTGTAAAGGACTGAAGAAATCCATGATTATTCAAATTAATGCTCTGGAACACTTTCTGATATAGCTAGGGGTAATGGCAGGCAGTTGTGTTTTCCTTTTACTTTAAAAACATCTTAATTTGAAAATCATCTTTTAGCATTTATGACCTCAATTCTACTGTGTCAACATAGCACATTACTATTCTCTTTTTCATTTTTTACTTTTTAAGGTGAAAGACTTTATAAAACTCAATCTCAAACTTCTTGAACCGAAGAATCCAGGAAATTGACGCCCTACCTGCCATTTATAAATAACCAGGTAGATCATATTGTAGGTAAGCCTGAAAATCAGTTAACTCCATTTTTATGTTTTGTTTTGTTTTCTATCTGTTGTTATAGTTCTTTATACTTTCTTAGCCAAGGATGGAAGAAAGAGTATCTGGTAACGGCAATTTATTCAGGATTGACTCAGACTGTAGACTGCTGAAAATTTTTCAGCCATTGGCTTTTAGAAAAATAGATCTATCTGTAAGGCTGCTTGCATTTGTAATTTTGTTTCAGTCACAGTTTGATTTATCACAGCTCAGCTGACATTAGGCTATGACTAATTCTTTCAGTACCTTAAAGCCACTGAGCTTTTGTTGCCCAGGAACTCAGGAAACTGTCCAGGTGGGTGGTTAGCAAATTGTCAGGCAGTGATATTGAGGGTGGGAAAGAAGTAGCCTGGTCTACATAATGGTTCAAATCATTATCTAAAAACACTATTTCGGTGCTTCTTATTGGATCAAGACTAAATTCTCTACCCTAGGATCCAATCCATTCAATTTAAAGGCCTCACTAGCTCTCTTTGAACTTCTCTCTCACTCTTGCCAGCTAGTGCCCTGTGGTTTGCCTATTTCTTTACTATTATTGCCCATATTTTGTAACTTTGACTTTGTTACTCATATCCAACTTGGATATTTTCTTAAATTCTCTCCATTAAACTAAATCCTCAAATTTCTTCAAGACCCACAGTTTAAAAATCACCTTAGCAAACTTACACCATCCCTCAAAGATATTTTGGTACTCACCAAGGCAGAAAATATAATACTCTAAACCCTTTATCATGTATTTTTAGTCCTGGCGTTCATGCATCACAGGGCTTTATAGCTGGAAAGGACACTAGAGATTGTTTATAGAAGGGGATGGTGAGGCCCAGAAAGATTGAGAGATTTTTTCCAGTTAGAGTTCGGTGCATTGAAGACTGATGCTCCTGAAGATAGTCTTGAGACCCAGTGGTATCATGAGATGACCTTAAAATCATCAAAGGATGGTTGACTTGTGTTTATTATAGCTTCATAGTTAAATCCGAATCTCAGAAAACAAGCATTCCAGGTAATTCTTGTGTGGCATCTCCCAGTCTTGCAGCATAGGTATTCCTCAGAACATCATATTACGTACTCACTCCGAGAGCAGAAAGAATGTGTTATATTTTGGAAAATTTCCACAGTTGTTTTGTGTAAAGTTTCCTCTCACTTTCCCATAGCATCCATTTCCTTTTGCAGAGCAAATATCTACCCTCTTAATAACTGAATTGGATTGTAGTTATCATATTGTTATAATAATGATCTTATCATTGGATTATTAAATCATAAAGGCAGGGACTGAGATTGTTTTGTTTCATTGTATCCCTGTGTCTAGAACAATGCCTTGAACATAGAAAGTACTAAAAAACTGTTGAATGAATGAATGAATATTTATGCCTTTTTCCAGCTTAAATGTACAGTCTACAAGACAGGGTTTAGTTCTTATTATCTTAAAGCAATTCATTTAAGTTATTTAAAGCTTAATCAAGATTTTTCAATAAAAATCTACTAGAACATAAGTCACATATTTACACGCAAGCAGGGAGCACAAATGAGCAAAGTCAGTTGGGTGTGGAAAAAAAACAACACAACAATGCAAGCACAATCTTAGAAAAGGATACTAATAATGATTAGAAGTGTGGCAAAGAGCATAAGTCTCATCTAAACTGGTTAATTACTGCCTGTCAGAATGGACATCCAGTGATTTTTATAGAGAGGCTAAGATTCAGATTTAAATATCAAATATCACAATATTAAAATACTGATAATTTTTAAAATATTGATAATTCAGGGCGCCTGGGTGGCTCAGTGGTTTAAGCTGCTGCCTTCGGCTCAGGTCATGATCTCAGGGCCCTGGGATCGAGTCCCGCATCGGGCTCTCTGCTCAGTGGGGAGCCTGCTTCCCTCTCTCTCTCTCTCTCTCTGCCTGCCTCTCTGTCTACTTGTGATCTCTCTCTGTCGAATAAATAAATAAAATCTTAAAAATATATATATATATATAGATAATTCATTTTAAAAGAAAAACACTTTGTGAACAAATCTTTCTATGGGTATCCCAATGGCTATCAATTGCTAGACTTCTGTTCTAGAATCAAGGGAACACATCTGGGCAGCTATGTATGGGTAAATGAACCCAGTACTTCCCATGTTTCTTGTTGGGACCTCCAGTAGTGTGTGGACAGCATCACACTCTAAACATCATGCCACCATGAGAATCAGATTAATAGAGCCCTTTACTCCAATCCAGGACCTACAAGGGCTAAGAAGATATAGCACAGATGTATGCTGCTGGCAGGCTCTGCAGCTTCACAAGCCAGTAATTGGCTTGACATTTTTAAAATAGGAAAGCAACAAGACTTATGCACTCTAAATTGACCATGAAATGCTCTCAAAGTGAAATTACCACCAAGCCTGTCTGAAACATCTTCCCAGAAAAGCAGGAAGGGGGAGGACCAGAATGGGTGAAGTTACTTTCTTAAGCTTACAGAGACTGCTTTGCCTACGTATTTGAGAAAATTCTTATAAAAGTAGTGTGTAATTTGATCGAGATCTTTTGTATATTGTACAGAAAGCATGTGCACAAAAAAGGATTCTTTCATAAGAATGATATTGTTTAGAGTATACAATATATTACGTATTACACTGCATTATTCAGCAGGTCATGCCTTCATGAACCAAAACCATTTTCAACTAGAGAAAGTTAGTCAAATCTCTTACTTGTATGGGAACCCATTTTTTTTTAAATGAAGACAAACCAAACCACTCAAGCAGCTAACACACACACACACACACACACACACACACACATATGCACACATGCATGCACATACTCACACACACACACCATGAGCTAGGTCAATAGAATTATTTAGTTAAAAACAGAATTTCATCAAACTGCCTTGTGTGTGCCTGGGCCTAAAACGATATTCATTCAACTACAAGTTCATTGATCAGCCCGGTGTGAAATGGAGAAAATTGGCTGCCAGAAGTAGCATCCTATGGAAGTTTTGGAACTCAGAAAGAAGCTACTAACTGTGCTCATGTTGGGCTGGCTAGCAAAGCATGCTGCCATCACTCGCTCAACATCCTTTTGAGCTCCTGCTGTGTGCCAAGACACTTTGTGGACACCAACAGTCATCTCTCACCCATCCTGCTTCCAATTTGCTCCAGAGACATACATTTTCAAGATTAGGTACTTAAGGTACACTGCTCCTCAAAGTGAAGAATGTAATCATTTCAAATATATTGACATTTTCTCTGATCCCTCTGGTATTATTTGACAAACAAAACATAGGCAGTCTCAGCACAAGCCCAGAGAACAAATATTTTTGATGAAACAGCTGAGCTAGGACTCAGTTTCATTGTCTGGCTCCTGACCAGGTGCCTTCTGCTCTTCCTCTGAGCCTCTCTGCCTTAGTCACAGACAGCAGCCATTTGTTTCCCACCTGGCCCATTTCCAGCTTTTGAGTTAGCAGAGATACAAGAGCATTAAACTGGAAAGAATTCTCAAAACATGAATCAAATATCCTGGTTCTAATATACCCTATACAACTCACTTAACCTTTCCCTTCTGTAAAATAATTGGATAATATCTGCCCATCTAAACACAGAGGACTATAATGAGAATAACAGAATTTACACACATGAAGTCAACATATACAACTTAATCAAGCAGAAATAAACCTTCTTAACTCAGAATTCCTTATCAGTGTTTACCTAGTTTTGCTCACTCCAAGATCTTAATGACTACTTGTAAAGTGGGGGACTCAAATCTAACTATATAGAGCAGGTGTTCTTTAAGATGACAAAAATAACAAAACATATATCATTGGAAATGACCAACTTTGCTCTGGGATTAAAGTATACCATATTTATATGGTATTTATATATTTTTTTTCATATTTATATACAAAGAACTGTTTTTTTATATTATTCCTTAGTTTACTCCCACTAGGGAATGAGTGGTAACCATAACCAGTATGGCTAAAAGATTATTTCTGGTCTGTTCTAGTCTTGGTCTCTGAAGTTATAAACTTCAGCATCATCTCTCACTCCGCATCACCAGTCCTGTCAGTTCTGCCTATCCTCTCTCCTCTCCTGAATCAGTAAACTGCCTCAGCCCAGTATGGATCTCCTTCTTTATCATCTGGATTATTGCAATGACCACACCAGTCTCCGTGCTCTAGGCTTGCTCTGCTCTAATCCTTTCATCCCACAACCACTCTAGTTCTCTTCCTAAGGGACACATTTGACCAGGCCACAGCCCTGCCCAAAACCCTTCAGTGACCTTCTATTGCCTTCATATGTAACAGTAAGCTTGCTCTCTAGCTTTCAAACTCCTCTACCTCCCCTTGCCTCCCCTTTTGCTTTTAGGCCCTCCTATGTGCTATTATTCTTTCAACCTGTAATGCTATTTTTCCACAATCCAGGTGACATCAGCATGTGACTGAGCAAAATCCTAGTCATCCAGCTAAATTTCACTTCCTCACAGGACCCTGCTGATCCCCCAGAATGGATGAGAACACCTTTCACTTTCCCTTTAGTAGTAGTCATTATGCATTATTGTGTAATGTCTGTCCTCCCCACTACACTATGAGCTCCACGGAGATGGGATCTACTTCATATAGTACTATATCCCCACTGCCTAGGATAGTGAGGACCACATACTAGAATCTACTGATAGAGTAAATAAGTGTCCGAATGAGTTAGTATCCTATGCTGTAATTTCCCCCACTCCCCACCCTTAGGTTGCCTGTAGTATATTACGGTATCTATTTCTTTTTTAGGGCTTTTATTTGTAATCACATATAGTTCTTAATTTGCTTATGTCTGATAAATAACCTGTAAGTACTGATTTTGTTTGCTGATTTCCACTCATAACTATACCTCACTGTACCCTCCACTTCTCAGCTGGCACTATGAAATATTAGCACTCAGTTCCAAAACAAAGAGGTAGATATGTTTCTAATATCAAAATCTCTAAGCCATTTTGGTGAATAAAGTAAGTGTTAAGAAGTACTTCCACAAAATAACACAATATATTTCCACAGGACTATATTAAGAAATTTGAAGGGAGCCCGAGTGGCTTAGTCAGTTAAGTGTCTGCCTTTGGCCCAGGTCGTGATCCCAGGGTCCTGGGATCAAGTCCTGCATTAGGCTCCATGCTCCAAAGGGAACCTGCTTCTCCCTCTTCCTCTGCATTTCTCTATCTCTCTCTGTTTCTCATGAGCAAATAAATAAAATTTAAGAAAGAAAAAGAAGTTTGAAGAGCCTAAACAATCAAATTTTGAAAGCACTGCTCCACCTAATTTGGGATATATTTCTCAAATTAAATGTAAATTTTTTTTGCAAAAATTAGGAAGGATTTTTCTAATTTTGCTTTTGGAAAGATTTGGTTACATGTAATTTATTTAATTTGTAATTAGCTATGAAAATCACAGCTAATTACAAATTAAATAAATTACATGTATTGATCATTCATACTTGGGAATATTTGTGAAATGACAAAAACCTAATGTATCTATTGTCTTCATATGTAATGACTTGTTAATGTTAGTGATTCATCACTTACATATATACAAAGCAGGAATAGAGGGAACATACCTCAACATCATAAAAGCCATTTATGATAGAACCACAGCTAATATCATACTCAATGGGCAAAAACTGAGCTTATCCTCAACAGTCAGAAAGAAGTCAAAGATGTTGACTTTCATGATTTTTATTTAACATACTGCTGTAAATCTTAGCCTTGGCAATCAGACAACAGAAAAAAATAAAAGGCATTCAAATCAGCAAGGAAGAAGGCCAACTTTCACTGTTTGCAGATGACATGAAACTCAATGTAGAAAACCTGAGAGACTCCACCAAAAAATTGCTAGAACTGATACTGAATTCATTAATATCATAGGATACAAAATCAGTATGTAGAAATCTGTTGCGTTTCTATGCACCAATAATGAAATGGCAGAAAGAGAAATCAAGGAATTTATTCCATTTATAATTGCTCCAAAAACCATAAGATACCTAGTAATAAACCTAACCAAAGAGGTTAAAGATCTGTACTCTGAAAACTGTAGTACACTGATGAAAGAAATCAAAAATAAAGAAATGGAAAAACCTTCCATGCTCATGGATTAGAAGAACAAATATTGTTAAATCTCTGTATTACCCAAAGCAATCTGCACATTTAATGCAAACCCTATCAAAATACCACCAGTATTTTTCACAGAACTAGAGCAAACAATCCTAAAATTTGTAGGGACCCACAAAAGGCCAAAGCAATCTTTAAAAAGAAAAACAAAGCCAGAGGCATCACAATTTCAGACTTCAAGCTATATTACTGTAGTGATCAAGACAGATGGTACTGTCCCAAAAACAGACACATAGATCAACAGAACAGAACAGAGAACCCAGAAATGGACCCACAGCCGTATGGTCAACTAATTTTGACAAAGCAGGAAAGAATATCCAATGGGAAAAGATGGTCTTTTCAACACGTGGTGTTGGAAGAACTGGACAGCAACATACAGAAGAATGAAACTGGACCACTTTCTTACACCATACCCCAAAATAAATTTAAAATGGATGAAAGATCTAAATGTGAGACAGGAGACCATCAAAATTCTTGAGGAGAACACAGGCAGCAACCTCTTTGACATCAGCCATCATGACTGCTTACCAGACACATCACCAGAGGCAAGAAAAACAAAATCAAAAATGATCTACTGAGGCTTTATCAAGATAAAAAGCTTTTGCATGGTGAAGGAAACAATCAGCAAAACTACAAGGCGACCTATAGAATGGGAGAAGATATCTGCAAATGACATATCTGTTAAAGGGTTAGTATCCAAGAGCTGTAAAGAACTTATCAAACTCAACACACAAATAAAATAATACAGTGAAGAAATGGGCAGAAGACATGAACAGACATTTTTCCAAAGACATACAAATGGCTAACAGACACATGAAAAGATGTTCAACATCACTCATTATCAGGGAAATACAAATCAAAACCACAATGAGATACCACCTCCCACCTATCACAATGACTAAAATTAACAACACAGGAAACAACAGATGTTGGTAGGGATGTGGAGAAAGGGAAATTGTTGCACTGTTGGTGGGAATGCAAGGTGGTACAGCCACTCTGGAAAACAATATGGAGGTTCCTCAAAAAGTTAGAAATAGAATTACTGTATGATCCAGCAATTATACTCCTAAGTATTTAAACATTATTTTTTCAATTGTTTAGTTTTCTTTTTATTCTTTAGAGGCAATAAAAAAATTTTAGGACTTAAATATTTTAAAGGCCCCTGAAAAGTGAGTAAGCATTAGTTATTATGTTTATCATGCCCAATAGATCAAATGGCTCTATGGCTCTAGGGTTAAATATAGATGGAAACACACAGAAAAAATAAAAGGTCTGGAATTATGAACAATGAACTTACAGTGGTTCTTTCTAGGAAGGGAATTATGATTGGAAGTAGAGGGTTAAGGAACACTAGCTTAATTTATAATGGCTAAATTTTGCACAGAGAATATGTTCCTATATTACTTTGAAAATACAACTTGAAAGGGGGCTTAATATTATTTTTTAATTAAGTATAAAGAGAAGACTAGAGTGATAGATGTCATAGACACTAAGGATTTTCAAGAAGCTTTGGGTAATTTTTAATGATGGAAATATCTTTAAACCTATTTTTACCAGGATGTGACATATTTGGGCAGATTAAATAGTGCTGATTTTTTTTTAAAACAAGTAAAAAGTCTCCAAGATAATTGTCCAAGAACTTTACTGTAGTATCTGACTATATCAAGTACTCTTGGAATGGATAATTCAATATATGACTTTTGTAATAAATCTTCCCCATTGTTTATATCTGATTTTGTAGCTTCTAGAAACATATAATGAAAAAAATTGATATGAAACTTTTGGTATTAAAATGATGATACTCCAGAGGTAAGAATAAGTGGACCATGTTTCATGCTACTTTGCAGTAGTTTGGTTTCACCTCAGCATTTATTCCAAGTCCTGGGTCAGTTGCAAAGGTTTTTCTAAGGACACTAAACCAAAGGCTATGTTACCACAGAGGAAGGTGTGGAAATTTCATGTAACAGGACCCCATTCTTTCAACATATATTTTAATGATTACTTTTATTGACATTTGCAAGCAAACATGGGGTATTTAAATATAAGCATAAAAAGTGCATATTTGTTTTTTTTTTCTTTCAGTACTTTGTTTATTTTTATTTTTTTTAAGATTTTATTTATTTATTTGAGAGAGAGAGCACCAATTGGGGGTTGAGGGGCTGGGGGAGAGGGAAAAGCAGGCTCCCCACTGAGCAGGAAGCTCCACAAGGGTCTCCATCCCAGGACTCTGATATCATTACCTGAGCCAAGGGCAGACACTTAACTGACTGAGCCACCAAAGCACCCCTAATTGTTTTTTACAGAGAAATAGAGACCATGAGCAGGGGGAGAGGCAGACTGGGAGGTAAAATCCCAAGTCAGCTCAGCGCTGAGTGTGGAGCCTGACGGGTTCAATTCCACAACCCTGAGATCATGACCTGAGCTGAAATCAAGAATTGGATGTTTAACCAACTGAGCCACCCAAGCACCCCTGTACTTTATTTTTTTTTAGTTGAAGTTTAGTTGATTTATATTATATTACTGTCAGGTGTACAACAAAGTGATTTGACAACTCTGTACATGATGCAGTGCAACCATGATAAATGTAGTTATCATCTGTCACCATACAATGTTATTACAATATAATTGACTATATTCCCTATGCTATACTTTTCATCCCCATGACTCATATATTTTGTAACTGGAATTTTGTACCTCTTAATCCCCTTCACCTATTTTTGCCAATCCCCCAAACCGCACCTGGGTGCCTGGGTGCCTCTAGCAGCCACCAGTTTGTTCTCTGTATTTATGAGTCTGCTTCTGTTTGCTTTGTTCTGTTGTTTGGATCCCGCATATAAATCATATGGTATTTGTCTTTCTCTGTCGGAGGCTTATTTCACTTAGCATGCTATCCTCTAGGTCCAACCATATTGTTGCAAATGGCAAAATTTCATTCTTTTTTATGGCAGAGTAATATTTCATTCTATGCATTTACTACATCTTCTTTATCAATTTATCTATCACTGAACACTTTATGCTGCTTCCATATCTTGACTATTGTAAGTAATCCTGTAATAAATATAGGAGTGAATTAGTGTTTTCATTTTCTTTGGATAAATGCCCAGCAATGGAATTATTGAATTGTATGGTATTTTTAGTTTTAGTTTTTTGAGAAACCTCCATACTGTTTTTCGCAGTGGCTATACCAATTTATATTCCCTCCATAGTGCATGATGGTTCCCTTTTCTCTAAATCTTTGCCAACACTTGTTATTTCTTGTCTTTTTTACTCTAACCATTCTGACTGTGGTTCTGATTTGCATTTTCCTAATGATTGGTGATGTTGAGCATCTTTTCATGTCTGTTGGCCATTTAAATGTCTCCTTTGGAAAAATGTCTATTCAGGTTCCCTGACCATTTTAATTGAGTTATTTAACTTATTTGGTGTTGAGGTGTGTGAATTCTTTATGTATTTTGGAAAATAATCCCTTATCAGATATACTATTTGCAAATATCTTCTCTCATTCAGTAGGTTGCTTCCTTCACTATGCAAAAGCTTTTTAGTTTGATGTAGTGCCAATAGTTAATTTTGCTTTCATTTTCTTGCCTGAGGAAACATATTCAGAAATATATTGCTAAAGCCAATGTCAAAGAGATTACTATCTTTGTTTTCTTTTAGGAATTTTATAGTTTCAAGTCTTACATTTAGGTATTTAATCCATTTTGAATTTATTTTTATGTATGCATAAGAAAGTTGTCCAGTTTCATTCTTTTGCATGTAGTTATCCAGTTGTCGCAACACTGTTTATTGAAAAGACTGCCCCTTCCCCACTGTGTATTCTTGCCTCTTTAATTGTACATGAATGGACCATATACACACAGGTTTTCTTCTAGGCTTTCTATGTGGTTCTGTTGATCTATGTGCCTTTTTTTATGCCAATATCATGCTGTTTTAATTACATAGCTGTGTAGTATATCTTGAAATCTGGGATGGTGATACCTCCAGCTTTGTTCTCAAGATTGCTTTGGATATTTGGGATCTTTTGTGGTTCTATACAAATTTTAGGATTATTTGTTCTAGTTCTATGAAAAATGCTCTTGGCATTTTGATAGGGTTTGCCCTGAATCTTGTAGATTGCTTTGGGTAGTATGGATGTTGTAAGAATTTTAATTCTTCCAATCCATGAGAATAATCTTTCAACTTAGGTTTTGTCTTCAGTTTCTCTCATCATAGCTTTCAGAGTATGGTTCTTTCACCTTCTTGGTTAAATTTATTCCTAGCTATTTTATTCCTTTTAATGAATTTGTAAATGGGATTGTTTTCTTAATTTCTCTTTCTGCTAAAAAGTGCATGTCTTAATGTGTCCAAGAACATTCTGTTTTCACCCATTCAGACAAGATAGTATAATTTTAAATGTCATAGTTTTTAATATAGTCTAACCCATTAAAAATTTATTTTTCTAATAATCTGGATACCACATGATTGTTTTCCTACATTACTTAACTTTTTTAAAAAAGTAATTTTTGAGATTTTTTAACAGTCTTCTTTTGTCCACAAATTTCCTTTATGTTTAGACATTATTTTCAAATCCAAAATCTGAATTGACCATGATGAACACAAGGACAATTTTGTGTTCCATTTCTTAGTGTGAGGAAAATTATTTATTATCTTTTTATTTCCAACATAAAGTCTAGAGAAAATGTTAATTGATTCCTTCTGGCAATAATTGAGAACTGGTAAAAGTATCATCCTAAAAACATGAGGTAGCAAGCAATGTTAAAGAAAAAAATGTTGGACAATATTAAAGCCAAATTTTCCTAACAGTATTATGAAAGAAGGACATTGAGCATTCAATACAAGGACAAGATATAAGAACAAAGAAATACATCAAACCAATGAGAACAAGATCATCAAAATGCCATAATATTCAAAAAGTGGCAAGCAGTAAGAAATTAAGGCATTACTGAAAAAAAAAAGGAGTGAGAACAGTAGATGTAAAATGGAGCTATGAAGAGGAAAATTGAAGAAATTAAGAAAATTAACAAATTGCAGTTTTTAGTACATTGTGTAATTTAGATAAGGACCAGTAATATAAAAAACAAGCTTGTTTTTAATTCCTGATTTTATTCTGTAACATGAACCAGATGCTACACAAAACCATTCAGTTCAACGGATCAAGTGGAAAATTGCCTTCTTTCCAGAAGAAACCCTTGGTCATCCAATTTAAGAACTTTGTTCTGTTTTGGCATTGTGTCAATATTTTAGGTAATGTAGAAAGAAACAGATCAAATTTGAGATAAATTCTAAGCCACTCCAGGTGGGTGTTCTGGTTTTAGCCAGAAGCATCTTGACATTGCTGTGCTTTGGGTTTTGGTTTGGCAGAGCCAGGTTTTTTGTGACCCCAGCCAGATCTGTTTCTCTGAACCTTACTGTTCATGCCATTCCAATTTCCCTCCTTCATTTTAGACTGACTGAAATAGCCATCCTTTATTTTGAGTAGGTCTTAACTCATTTTTAAATCTCCTGGAGAGAGACATAAAACTGAACCCCAAACATTGAAGTCATATATGCAGGGCCACCCAAACCCCTGTGCCCAGCTTGGCAACTGATGCATATTCCAGGCATTATTACTCCTTCAAAATCCCAGAGAGCAGTAAACTCCCTCTGTATTTTCTAATTGCAAGGTGGAGGAGAAGATGAATTTTGGAGGAAATAAAAATGTTTTCCAGCTCCTAACATGAATATATTAATGAAGTCCTAACCTCATCCTCTTGCATTTGGAGGCCAAGGAAATTACTCCAGAATGGAAGCCTTGGGACATGGCCCAATACCTGGGGATTGCGCATGCTCAGTAAACAGTCTCAGAAGGGGTTTCAGCACAACTCAGAGCTTATTATCTTCTTTCTCTCCCACACCAAATCTAAGAGAACATTTAAAAACAAATATCAACACTGCCTGATTCTGCTGAAATTAAGGTGGCTATTCAAGTTGTTTTAACTTACAGAAGGTTCAGTATGTCAAAAATATTCTTGCTCTGATACCAAGGTTATGAAAGATTAAGGTGGCTAGTTGACTTTTTTTTTTTCTTTAAATCCATCCTAAATCTTGGACTGTGTACAAAAGTTTACTTTTTTTTTTTTCTGTGTTCACCCAAATGAACTTGACGAGGAGCATCAGCCACATGTGGAAGTTTTGTTTGTTTTACCTCCTTTATAGCTTTCTCATTTAAATCACCAAAATACGCCAAAATTCTGTTTCCCTTTTCATAGGGAAAGATAAAGCATATTTCCCAGTGCTTGTGCGTCATCATTCCAATTTTATATTGCTGAATTCACTCAGGTGGATTTCCTGAGCACAGCATGTGTCAGGCCTTTCTGATGGGAAGGAATAGCCCTCAAGCTTTTCTCCTGTCCAGTAGTTTGGATATTCTTGTGTCCACTCATCTTAGATTTCCCAAAACAATCTCCACTTTAAATATTGTGTTCTTCTGTTGTCTTAAGACATTGAATGTGAAAGCCCATCCCAGGACACTTCCTGAAACATAATATCCACACATGAGTTATGTCAGTGTTTGGTACAGGAACTACTTTCTCAGTGTCTTCATAGTTACCTTATCCTACGGCAATCTGTGTTCTGCTATCCCAGGGCACCAAGCTTTTATCTGATAAAAGCTGATGTCGGCTAGCCATTTCTGCAGTAGATCAAAGGATAGACTGTTAGCAGAAAGAATCCCATCATACAGCCAGTCACAAATGTTCTCAGAGTGGAGAGGATGGTCTAAAATAGTTCTTTGCTGTTTCCAAACTAAGCAAATTCTTTCTTATATGGGCCTCCAGAATTCCCTTCTTTCTTGATATCCTTCCTTCCTTTCCTACCATCTGTCCACCTTCAAGACCCCCTTTGTGACTGACCCCGTGTATAAGCTCTGGGAAACCCATTCCTGGTTTCATCCAAAGAGGGGATGATGAGTTCTCACTTTCTTTGGAGCAGAGCCCTTTAAAAACCAGCCTATGTTATGCATAATATAAATGTGTTATTCTGTTAGAAAAATCCCTCCTGGGCAGAGGTCAGGATGCATGTGAATAGAGGTGGTGAGAAGTCCATTTGACCATAAAGGAATAACAAGAATTTAGGGAGAAGAAAATATACCTAGGAGACTCCCATTGATATAATTTTAAAATTATGATGATTGAAGTTGGCACATTGTCTATTAAGATAATGGTAGTTAATATCACTGAGTATTTTCTTTATGATAGACACTGAACTAAGTGCTTTGCTTGGATTATATATTTACCTCAAAATGGCTCTAAGTAGTAGGTGCTATTTTTGTTACAATTTTGTAGATGGGGAAACAGATTAAGAAGATTAAATTGCTTACTTATACTTAGACCATTCTGACTTTGGGTTCAAAAGATGATGTGCAGGGGCTACTGGGTGGCTCAGTGGATTAAGCCTCTGCCTTCGGCTCAGGTCATGATCTCAGGGTCCTGGGATCAAGCCCCACATCGGGCTCTCTGCTCAGCGGGGAGCCTGCTTCTCCCTCTTTGCCTCTCTGCCTACTTGTGATTTCTCTCTCTGTCAAATAAAATAAAATCTTAAAAAAAAAAGATGATGTGCCCTGTGCCCATTATAGTTACTTGAGTATAAGAGTCAATCCTAGATTAAATTAAAAGGACTTGGAGGTCAAAAAGTTTTATACCCACCCACCTCTCCATAGCACATACTTGCATAGAGCTTAGAACAGTGACCTGAAGACATTAAGAACTAACAAATGTTTGTGAAGTGCATGAAGGCACAGCAGGATTTTCATAGGTTAATGAAGGCATACACCACATTTTTGGAGTTATAGTCAAGTGTTCACTCTTTAAGTTTACACATATAGAAATAAGAAGTAAAATATAGCAATGACAGGGAACATATTTAAAAAGAGAAATGAAAGACCTTAGCCAGAAATGAAAACAAGATAAATATCACCCTGGACCAGAAATGGAATGGAGATCGAAAATGATGAGCTTGCTGAACCCAAAAGCCCATGACGCTCTGGCTCTGGACATAGGCAGTGGCTACCAGGAAGCAAGGTTCTTGGGGTAAAAGGGGCTGGAAGTTCTCCATCACACATGGGGCAGGAACCAGGTTTACAGCATGAAGACAGGGGTTCAGGTAGGGCTCTCCTTAATCATAAAAAGACACTAAACAAAAGAAAAATAATGTGGCAAGTGTCCTCCTGGAGCTCTGGTCTTTAGAGAGCTGAGGATCTGAGAAAGCAGAATGTCGACTCATCAGAATATGAGACCGTAAGCCAAGTTGCCTTCTGGCTCTGCAAAAGGATCTACTGTCTCCAGTATCTTGGTGGAACAGACATCCAACACTGTTCTAACTCTTCTTAATTTAGAGGCTCAGAGGGCCAGGAAGAGGCAGTTGGATATCTGCTACCCCGAGAGGGAGAGACAAAAATACTATGAAATCTAATATTAAAAAAGCCAACAAAATCAACAATGAAAACATTCTTATAGAATACTTTATAGACTCAATTTTATAGACTATTCTTAGCAAAACCTCTAAATAAGTATGCTAAATGTGTTAAAAAAGAAAAGAAGGCATTATTTCTTTTAACAAGAACAGGAAAAACTCCATAAAATAAAAACAAGGAAAAATGAAACAGGTACAATAGCAAAGAAAAAGAACCAACTATAAACTTGGAAATGAAACAACTATGATTTCAAAATGAAAATAGTATAAATTCCAGAAAGAGAAGAGTTGATGAAAGACTAGCTATTTGGACAAGAGTAGATAGAACACAACCTGCTTTTCAATTCACGTCACAAAGAAAATACTACTAGGTCTTGACATTTTCTTCCCAAAGGCCGTCTAACATCTGTGAGATGTGACTTTGAGCCTGCTTAAGCCCTTCCAGACTTAGTTTAGCAAACATCTCTGATGAGAGTTTTCCAGGGGTAAATGCATCCTGTTTCTATATATTAAGGACATTCAGTCACCATGAAAGTGAATGCAACCCCACTTTGCTAGAATAAGGATCTGGAAGCAATGAGAAGTGACTTGCCCCTTCCACTCTCTTCAAATCCATCTGGTGACCAAAGACAGGGATGGAGCATCCCTGAGTGATTCAGTGACCACACCTCCATGCTCTACTAGAGTCTAGAGTGTGAGGGGCTCAATCTGGAGGGCCCTTCAATCCTAAGATGGAAAGAACATCAATCTAGGTTGCTAGGAGTTGCAGAGGAAGGAGTTTGGGAATTAGAGGAGGTGTTGATTACCCTGTCTTAAGAAAGAAATGGTGCTCATGGGTTTTGTGTAGTCCAGGACAAAATCAATCTCCACCAGAAGGGTTGTGTATGTGACTGTGGGGAGCCCCCACTCCTGGTTGGGCTACTAGGTGTCTGGAAGATAAAATGCATCAAAAAAGGCACCTTATTGGGTACTGTGTTCTAGTGCTATAGCCCCTGTTCAAGGGGACTAGGAGGGCTTGTAGCTGAGAGTGGCATGCCGTACCCGAGATAGTGGCTCCCCTTAAAAGGAACCTTCTGTTAGAACCAGAGAAACTAGAAGTTCACTGGGAAACTGGGGGCCATTGTAGGACCTGAGGCTGCAGAACAGAACACATATGTGGAATTTTCTTTCAGTTTATTCAGACTTTTAAAAATACTGTGGACATTGCACTTGCCATTTGAAGCATCGATGCTTGCCATTATTGAGGCTTTGAGTAAAGTTCATATTCCCTGGGGTTTTTAATGCATGAGCATCTTCTACACAAAGCTGCATAAACAGGAGTGGCATCCTAAAAGTGGATTGAAGAGTTTGACTCATTTTATTTGGAGCAGCCTCTTAGTAGTGGTTGCACTGAAGAATCTTGCTTGTAGCTTTTAATCTTATATAGTCTCGAGCTGAGCACTACTTTCTCCTGGCTCCTCTGCAATGCCATGCTAGATCCAAAATGCATATGCTGGCCTCTGGAGGCCTCTTTCTTGTCCCTGCTCACATCTGGTTTGCTCACTCATCTCCTGGTCAAGCTTTCTTTCTGCCCTTTAGCAACTCTTACCTCCAGAAAATTCTGCCTCCCCTCATAACTATCTTGTGTAACAATTTCTTTTCATTTTTTCCCATCTCTGTTATTTGTTTTGTTTCCCTAGAAACACAGAGCTGGAAGATACTGTAGGGACTACCTAGTTCAGCACCCATATCTTACAGATGAGAAAACTGAGGCCCAGAAAGTATAAGGAGTGTGTGTGTGTTTGAGTGAGCCATGGGATCTGGCTCTTCTCAGAGAGCTGGCTATGTTTCTCGGACTTTACGTCAATAGGGTTTCTCAGGGTGGCAGACTCTTCCTGCAGCCCTTGAGAACACCCTAGAAGTCCAGCAATGCAGGTCATTCTGAAAGTATCTGCTCTGTCTTGGGAATAGACTGAGTCTGTCTCTGATCTTTTTGTACTCTTTGCGAAGTCTGACCCAGTGTGCTCCTTCCCAGCTTCCTGACAATCCTGCTGTCATCCAGAATGTTCTCCCCCAGCCTGACCTGGTTCTTCATCCTACTGCTTCTGCCTAATATTGATCTCCTTGCCATGGAATTTGGCTACTGGTCCAGCAGGAGGTTGCATCATGCCCCTTGGTGGCCATGAGCAAGGATTGGTTGCTAGGTTACATTGGGATCAACTCAGCCCCCAGCTCCCCAGAGATTGAAAAACGGTCCATCTGCACCTGCATGCCGTGCCTGCCAAGACAATGTGCTGAGGAAGATGTCTGCAAATTTTAGGGCTGATGAGGATGGGGCTCTCAGAGAGTTCTTGCTGGACATCTGTGACCCAGGGCTTCTCTTTAAGGAGAATAAAGTGAGGCAAACTTAAATGGGCTTAGAACCATAGAATGCTAGTCCTGAATGATAAGTAAAATTTAATGTAGACAAGAGCCCAGCGGGTATCTGATTTAAGAAGCGTCCACATCATCTTGGGGGATTATTAAAAATTCAGATTTGTGGGCCCTACCCACAGAGAGTAGGGTTTACTTGGTCCACAGTAAAGCGCAGGAAGATAACTTTCTAATAACCGCAAATGACTGCAATTTGGAACCCCTTAATATGCACACCCCTGTTGCTGCAAATAAAGAAACTGAGGGCCAGGACCTCTTGGTCCTCCACCCAAGTACAGTAGGTTGTGGCTCCCCAGCCCTGTAGAGAGAAGATCTCTAACTTGGATTTCAGGCTTCTACATGGCCATGACTCTTTCCTTGGCTCAGTGAGAGGTGGGCTACTCTCCCAGATGTGTACCTGGAGGAAAGAGGAAACCCAAGGCCATGAAGGAGAGTGGCACAAAAAGAGAATTGGAAAAGCAGTGAGGACAGCTGCAAGTGCTTCCTCACTTTGCTGAAGGAAATCACTGAGCGAGAGCACCCAGTCAACTCTGGAAAAAGAGCCATCAACCACCTGCCAAGCCATTAAATGTGTGGTCATCACTCACCTAATGAAACACAACATGAATGTCTACAGAAGCCTTTCTTTCTTCCAGCCTCATCTTCCTCCTTCTCCATCCTCCTCCTTTTCTTCCTTATTTTATTTTCTGACGTATAATGTGAAATACCAAGAATTTTTAAATGTGACATCATACAAATGCAAGTATGTCAAGATGTCCGCCAGTCTCCAAAGTCCATCAGGACTTTGCAGCAGCATAGTCCTGCCTTCTTGGCATTCCTCACACTTCCTTTTCTCAAAGGGTTGTCCGTGATTGAGTGTTACATACTCAGAGAGAGTGCAGAGGAGGAGGCATTAACAGTTTTCTAACAGAAATGCTTTTTAAAAAATGATTTTATCTTTCAATCTGAGTTCCTCTTTAAAATTAAAATAGCCATTCAGCTCTTTTGCGCCTAGTGTGCAATTTCAAATTACATCCTCTTGAAGTTTTCCTGGTGCTTGCCAAGACCTCGCAGATGAGAGGATGTTTTATACTTTCAGTATAAGTTTTGTTCCACTTACACACATTAATCACCAAATGCCAAGAAGTGGCAAATATATGGGACAAAACAGGCAGCATAAATTACATTTTAAGGTGTCCAGATAAGAGAAAAGTCAACATCTCCATGTATCACCTCAAATCTCTTTTGGAATTAGATGGTGGTATAAATTTGAAGCTATAAATAAGCAAGACATTTCTGCACTGTTATACTAACATCATAAAAATGAACCACTTTTTTTCCCATTCTGAATGTGCCTGAATTTGAACCAGAAGTCAGAATGGTTTTAGAGAGACACAAAAATGTGCTAAATAAAAGCAAATTTGAACTGGGAATTTTTTTCAAATCACTAAATGAAAGTCATCATCATCACACATTGTAGCTTCTTTAGAGCACCAGTCACACTGGGACAAAAATTCCTGGGTAAATGATCCTCTTCACTTTGTTGAATAACGTTCCCCACATGGTTTTACTTAAAATGTGACAGTTACAGTGCTAATCACTCCTGTAATGAGATATCCAGTTAAAAGAAAACAGTGGTGGAAACCCAATTGATAAAATAAAAGGAGGAACCCTGCGTGGGTTTGGAAAACCTCACACATACATGCGTTAAAAGTGTTAGCTCTCAAGATGTGCTGGACGATTCTGGACCCCACTGCTTTTGGAGCTGAGGTGTCTGTCATGGGTGATCCCCCAGGAGATACCAAGTCACCGTTCAACAAATGATGGTAAAGGTAGATGCATCCAACTCTGTGTAAGCCTAGCAGACACTGAGAGGACATGCCTACCAACTAGATACCTCTGGGTTTTATAGACAACTCTTGGGATAAATGAAGTACCATTTAGCATGCTTAAGTATCAAAAGTGATATCATTGTAGTTTGGTATAAGAAACATTATTTTACTCACAAAAATATCATATATTGTTTATTGGAACCCATGCCAAAATCATAATCTGAAGATGCAGCAATATTCCAACTATTCTGGGCAGAAGGTCTACAACTGTATGATTAAAAATAAATATGTTGACATCAATAAATATGAAATGCAATAAATTTGCTGATGAATAAACTTCTGCACCTTTCAGGTCATACTGTAAGTGCAAATAACAATTCTGCCTTTCAAAGAATGCCGGTACCTGAAAAATCAGCCATAATATAAAATGGATGTGAATGGATTTTTTTTAACACTTTGGACAAAGTAAATATATCATGGAGAATTCAAGATAGTGGCAAGACACAATAAACTAATTGAAAATAACCTATAGAAGGGCACCTGGGTGGCTCAGTGGGTTAAGCCTCTGCCTTGGCTCAGGTTGTGATCCCAGGGTCCTGGGATTGAGCCCTGCATCAGGCTCTCTGCTCAGTGGGGAACCTGCTTCCCTCCCCTCTCTCTGCCTGCCTCTCTGCCTAGTTGTGTTCTCTGTCAAATAAATAATCTTAAAAAAAAAAAAGAACCTATAGATATAGAGCCAAAGTGCATATAAACAAAAAATAATATTTATGACTGATAGAAAGATTTAAACTACATAATAAATTTGAAAGAATTCCAATATGCTTTTCCATGCAACAAAACCAAATAATTCCTTGACTGAGTAAACAATAGGAAACAAGGGGAAACAAGAATTCTAGTAGATACTACCTTGAACTTATTATTATGATAATGATTCTACTGGTTTTAAGTCATAGCTTACCTCGAGGCAAATATGTATCCCAAATGTTAGTAAAATAATACCAAATCTACCTCTCATCAGTTGTGTGGCTCCAGGTTTGTTATTTTTTTGTTTAACAAACAAACACCACCCCCTCCCACGTCAGGTCCCACCATTGTTGTCCTGATTGTCCACCCTTGAACAATGGAGGCCTGGCCTGACAATTGGCATAGGAGCTCACTGATATGGGAAAAGCTCCTTGTATCTGGAGGAGACCGAGGGAATGTGTGTCAGAGCGAACAAATCCAGGATTTTTGGATAACTATAGTAATGGCTGATTGATGTGTTTTTTTATTTTAATTTTTTCTTTAGCAAAAAAAGGCAACAGCGGCCAACATACTGCATTTTTGAGTGAAATACCTGAAGGTTTTACTAACCCAATACAATCGGTTGATTTGCTAAGCCAAAAGGAAAAGGGGACCATGACTGGCTTTGTAATAGTAGAGTCTTGTACCCAAAAGCAGAAAGCCCCGCAGAAGTGAGTATAAAGAGGGATGTCCACTAACAATGAGACAGAAGGGAAGGCATCCGCTGACAAGGAGCCTGTGGTCCAGGATGTAATGGTGGATCAAATAGTACTTAGAAGTGAAAGGACCTGAGAGCTGTAATTAGAAAGATCGTCTTAATTGGAACATTAATGTTCTGAGGGACAACTGTGCTAAAACTCCTCAGGAATTAATTTAGCTGTCATAGCCCTGGGCCAATGATGCATATTGATAATCAGCAACTTTCCAAAGCAGTAGTAATAAAAACATATTTCACGACCACAAGTGTATCTGCACTTCATCCCACAGTCTACCACGGTCTGTTTCAGCATCTGAGTCTAGAGCTACAAAATGAAAAGCGGACAAATTGAACACAAATTGAGTAACGAATGATACTTATATGCCTGAAAATTAATTATATTGAAATTGTATATGCACTTAGTTGGCTCTCTCTCATAAAATAAGGGAATACCCATTTTAGAAAATTTCCCATTAAAAATGAATTGTATGTAAGATTTAAAAGGTTTGAAGGTTTCTGAATGAGGTTGGCCATCCAGAAATTCATTCCCCAAGCACTGTGGATTGTGGAACACTTAAAATACTATGCAGATTGGGGTTCCTGGGTGGCTCAGTTGGTTAAGTGTCTGACTTCTGCTCAGGTCATGATGTGGTCCTGGGATCCAGCCCCACATAGGGCTCCCTGTGCAGCAGGGAGTTTGCTTCTCCCTTTGCCCTTCCCCTGGTCATGTTCTCTGTCTCTCAAATAAACAAATAAAATCTTTTAAAAAAATCAACTTCTTTCACCCCTTCACCTATCTATATGAGTGTTCATTTTGTTGCACACAGCTTTCCAACTCAACATAAATTTCCCTTCTTTTAAAAAATCACAAACTCTTTTGTTTTAGTCTCCCCCTCTTTTTCTCTCTTTTCTTTTCTTGTGGAAGCTATATTCACAGTACAGACAAATGTATAGCTACTGAACATTCTTTATTATAAGTTATAATGTATGTGCACATTGTCTCTCTGAGAAGGAAAAGAAGAGAGTCTGTGCAGTCCTACACTATGTGGCTTTCTGTGGCCTTCTCCACACTAATCCTCGAATTTGAGCTTGAAGAGACCATACACGTAGTCTGGCTTACTATTCTTATTTACTGGCTAAAGACAGTAAGTGTGTCAAGTTGTTTTCTATTAGCTCCAGCCCAGTGCTTGTCCCACTGCATGAGAATCCCCCACCCCCACTTCCTTTTCTTATTGATGGTAATGTGCCCTGGTAGTTCCATTTGCTTGTTTGGGGAGAGGGGAATGAAGTGGGTGCGACAGGCTCAGGTCATGATCCCAGGGTCCTGGGGTAGAGCCCCACATCGGCCTCTCTGCTCTGCAGGGAGCCTGCCTCCTCCTCCTCTCTCTCTCTGCCTGCCTCTCTGCCTACTTGTGATCTGTCTGTCAAATAAATAAATAAAAATCTTAAAAAAAAAAAAAAAAGAAAGAAAGAAAGAATCAGATATAGTTTGCTTAACCACAATATGGTTAACATCCAGATGTGAAATATGGAATTTAGAAATACATGCATTCAGAACTAATCTCTTTTCCTTCCTGAACATTCAAATTGGTATGCTATAGAATTTAAACATCTTCAGTCTCCCCGTGGCTATGCTTATGAACATTTCCAGCAGTGCTGTAAATATGTAAACAAAATGCTGTGGAAAAATGACTTCTTTTTCAGAAAGTGCATACAAAGACATCTACTGTAGATTTTTCTTCAAATCCAAAACAATGGATTGATATGCACAGGCTGTTCTTTATTCCTAATCTATGAGCCATGGTGATAGCACACTGATCTGGTCAAGCAGAACTCCAGGGGTCCACCTCTCCTTTCCCAGGTTTCCTTCTGTGTTCCCCAGTGGCCCCAAGGAGCTCCCCACCTCCTGGGGACAATACATTGCTGGGAAGGGCACTCTGTGAAACTTCAGTATAAAGGACCTGAACTTTGCACAGAGCCCCCTCATTGAAACACACCTACTTGGGTAACAACCTCTTTGAAATGTATATATAATGCCAATCAGAGCCAGCTGTAGCTAAAATTGTGACCAGGCATGAGTTTCTTCCAGAACATTTTGTACCCTTTGCCCTTTGGTGACTTGGGGACCTTCAGTATTCACATTATTACAAAGGAAGTTTTGAAGAGTCCCTGAAGTTTCTTTATCTTAAAGAGATTATGACAAATAAAAAAATCCGTGGTCCAGTTCAAAGCATGCTTATGGAGGAAAATGCTGAATAGCAGTTTGGATACAGAAATAAATTGAAGAATGATTTATATCCAAGCCAAAATCCATATTAAAAAAAATTGGGGGGCTTATGAAAAAAAACTGAGCTTAAAAAAAAAAAACACTTCTCTAGAGAAAGACAGCTTTAGTTGTTTTTTAAAAGGCAATATGGTTGAGTAAAAAACCCATTAAGTCAATGAACTATTACTTTCTGAGTTCAAAAAGTGGCACTCTTATTTGCATCATTGTCCTTGAATTTAGTGTTTTTAAACTGAAGATCTATCATTTATTTTTTTTAACACTTAAAAATTCCACTTCACTTTTCCAAATCTTTCCCTCTCCTCTTCATCTCATGTACTTAATTTTCCCCCTTTTACAAAAGCCTTAGAAAGGGGAAGGAGAAGAAAAAAGATTTAACAATTAGAGGCTTAAGTAAAATCTTGGTAAGTTTTCATCCAGCTTCTGCAGTCACAACTACAACAAACTGAGTGTTTTCAGATATTCTAAACAGCTTCTGACACTCTGAGAAAGAAGGGTGCCACTTAATCTACCACTCATTGAACTGGATTGGGTACTAAATGGGAACTAGAGGAAGAAGTGAACCAGTTATCAAATGTTTCAGGAGCATTCCTGTGGGAAGGCTCTGGTGTTGGGTGTTGGTGTCCTTCTTCCAAGCTGCCCACTGGCCCTCTGTAAGCAACTCACTGTCTGAATAAGCCCTTCCTCATCTCCCCACAAATATTTATTGAACAACTATTATATACCTGGTACTATTCTAGGTCCCTACCTTCATGGAATGTACATTATAATTAGGAGAGAAATTATAATATCTCATTATCCCAAGAGTTAAATGATAAAAAAGTACATATAAAAGACAGAGAATGACTTTGTTGGGTATCAAAAAGGGCAGTCAGAGAAGGACCCTAAGAGCATTTAATATTACATGTCAGCTGCCTTCTCTCTGAGATGCTACAGCTCAGAAATGGTCTTCATTTCTGTCTGGAAAGATGAAAACTTTTTTTACAAATATGGAATAATATGGAAGTGTTTACCCTTGGAATATAAACACTAAGAGAACACAAGGAAGCTGAGAAATAAGAATAACTATTCTAGACAGAACTGTTTGGTGATGTTTTATAAATGGCCTCCATTCTTAAAATATAATATCCTCAATTCTGTCCCCTTTTGCCCCAAGAGCCAAGAAGTTTCCTGCAGACTTACCAGGAGAGGTATGGTATCTTCACAGATCTTTGGGAAATGCTGCCATCAGCTTCTGCCCCTAAGAGATGTGGTGCCCTGTGAAGGGATGAGATGAGGTGTAATTCAAGGGAGATGAGTGGCAGAAAGGCCATCAGATTCTTGGTGAGATCTAGTCCCAGTCTTGAACGGTGGCCAGATGGCCTGAGTATTCCCCTTAGCCTTCCCCAAACTTGACAGAAATATAGTTCTCTAAGGGGAGAAAGGTTGTTTCCTTTGGTTATTGAACTTTGGTGTTAGAAATGTGGTTCTAATTTGTTTCAACTATGCTGTGTTTCCAATCTTATATTATACTTGACATTAATTTTTTCTATCCTTTTTTTTTCTTTTTGATCCTAAGCAGCTCAGAAAGGGAAACATTGTAGTAATCATACAAGCTTAATGTGCTGATCCCAGTCTTTACAACATCTCCTTTCTAAAAGTCTAAAATGTGGGCAGAGACAAGAGAGGATGGTTTAGGAGATATTCAGTAACCAAACATACAAGCCCACAATGCCCCTCCCCTCAGTATAGCGTATTTCATAGACCCTCACAGTGCCTTGTCACATATCATGCCCCGGAATCAGGACAGAGTTGCTAAAAAGGAGGGATTTCTCATTTTTAGTTCTTTATTTCTCATCTTTAGTTCCATCATTTGTGTTGATACAACCTTTTAGATTTTTTTTTTAAGATTTTATTTATTTATTTGAGAGAGAGAGAGTATGAGAAGAGGGAGGGTCAGAGGGAGAAGCAGACTCCCTGCCAAGCAGAGAGGCCGATGCGGGACTCGATCCTGAGACTCCAGGATCAAGACCTGAGCCAAAGACAGTCGCTTAACCAACTGAGCCACCCAGGCACCCCAACCTTTTAGATTTTAACAGAAAAAAAAAAAATAGGATAGACAAGGTTAAATTTCTATCTGAAGATTTATCTTGAGGGTAATTGTTTTAATCCCTAGTTTTCATTTTTTTTCTTGAGAACCTTAAACATTTTTTCCTTAACTAAAGAATCTTAAGAATAAATGCAAAGCACATTATTTAACATGTTGCAGAGGGAAAGTCTACACAAAGTGTTATAATTGTTTATCAGTTTGTAGGATGACCTACAGTAAAAGTTTCTACTTTTTAACCACTTCTAAAATTGATGTTATGTAAAGTACCAATATATAGAGTCAATAATATTTGGTTGTTCTCATTAAAATGGGGGTAAAAAGACCTAACTGTCCTCTTCTTTCACAAATGCACACCACACATGTAAGAGACACATTTAAGTGGTAGGAGAAGAGTAAATGAAACAAGTTGGGATTGGGAGGGAGACAAACCATAAGTGACTCTTAATCTCACAAAACAAACTGAGGGTTGCTGGGCAGAGGGGGGGTTGGGGGGGGTTATGGACATTGGGTAGGGTATGTGCTATGGTGAGTGCTGTGAAGTTTGTAAACGTGGAGATTCACAGACCTGTACCCCTGGGGGAAAAAAAATATATATATATGTTTATAAAAAATAAAATTATAAAAAAAAAAAAAAGAGACACATTTAAATGATACCCTGAGAAGGTCCTAATGTATGACCCCAGAATAGATGGCTCTGATGGACACACTCTTAGAGTCAGTTTTTGGGGGACTCCACTTCTAGCCTTACAATATCACATTTCATAGGTGACCATATTTGTTTATCTTGAATGTGATTACCTTTTTGGTGTGTCTAGCATTTGATTTTGCTTATTCAATCTCCAAACACCATCCCGGAAATTTAAAACGCACCCATTTAAAAAAAAAAATGAGTTTATTTTTTTATTTCTCCTTTTATACCCTTTTATGAAAATAGAAATAGGTAAGTTATAGTAATCAAGCTGCTTTGAAAGGAGCCTAAAAATTTTACCGGGACCTGCTATTTAATTTTTGTTTGTTTTTTGTCTGTTACTGTGTTAAATAGTCACCAAACTCCTTCTATACACAAGGCAGTTAATTGTCTAAACCAACCCCATTAAGACAGCACGGTTAAATGGAAAGAACATGGGCTTTGGAGTTATCCCAGTTCAATCAGTTAGCGAGCTGTCCCACTGTGCCTCAGTTTCTTCATCTATAAATTGGGGATAATGTCTAACTTGCCGCGTGGTTTTTGCAGTGGGAAGCTCAATGGGATAATGCATATGAAAATACATATCCTTGCACTTGGCCCAGAACACCCAATTCCCCTTCAAGTGGGAAGTAGAAGAGGGAGGGGTGTGGCTAAATTTTCTGTGGCTTAACCATAGAGTGCAGGGTAAAAGTCTGACATCTAGTGGTCAGAGTGACATTTGCACCTCATCTTGTAGGGTTGAGTCTCAGAAGTTCCCAACTTGAATCTGCATCAGAATCACCTGGAGAAAGAAGCCCCTCTCATAAAGATCCTGATACTGTAGGTCCATGCCAAGACAGGGGAAGATCTAGCTTTAAGAGCTCCTCCAAACGATTCTCACACCACCTGTTAGTCATAGATAGTTTGAGGTCAATAACCTGAAGGTTCAGAGAAGAGAGGCTGGTAGGTGAGAAAGGTCTTTATTTTAAGCTTTTCATAAAAAGAGATCTTGTGTCGCAGGAGTACAAAGGCAAGAAAGTACTTTATGAAAGAGTGGATTTCCAGGTGTTCCAAGTCAAGCAAACCTAAACAAAACTAAGAATGATCTTATAAAGAGCAGTAACCATAGCTCTTTCCATATCTATCTATATTTTTTTGAAGAAAACCTACCAAAAAGCACTACACTTAATCTCTCATTACAGTTTATTGAGAAACACAGAAAATCAATTATAGTATTTCTATACATTTGACAAACACTTATCGAAAAAATATTAATTTGCCATCAGCTATGTTCCAAGAACTGTGTTGACCCTTAAGAGCATAACTTGAGTAATACTGATTTCTACACATCTCATGGGCTACTGGGGAGATGAACAAGTAATCAGACTATTAAAAAGGCATCTTAAGAGTCGTAAGACACAGAAAGGAAAGAAAGGTATGGAGGTATGCAAAAAGCTATCTGTGTTAGTTTTCTAATTAGTTTTCTTCTGCAACAAATTACCACAAACCTATTGGCTTAAAACAATGCAGATTTTTTAATCTTACAGTTCTGAAGATTAGACATCCAAAATGAGGCTTATGGGGCTGTCATGGTGTCTACACAGCTGTGATCTTTTGGAAAGAATCTGTTCCCTTGTCTTTTCCAGTTTCTAGGAGCTCCTTGTGTTTTTTGGCTCATTGCTTCATCATTCTGACCTTGGCTTCCATTGTCACATCTTCTCTGATTATAACTCCCCTGATTCCCTTTTATAAGGACTCTTGTGATTACACTGGGCCCATCTGGGTAATTCAAGATCATCTCCCCACCCCAGTCTCCTTAACTTAATCACATCTTGCAAAGTCCCTTTTGCTACACAAGGTCATATATTTACAGGTTTCAGTGTTAAGACATGGACATATTTGGGGAACCCTTATCCTGCCTACCACATTATTTCACCCAGACTTGGGGAATCAGGGTGAGAAGGCCTTCCTAGAAGAAGAGATATCTGAACTGAAACTTAAATGATAAAATATTATATTTCCAGGAAGAAAAAAAAAAAAAAACAGTGAGATATGTGAAGAAGGTGATCAGTCATACAGTAAGATTTCCCAAAGTGGAAACATGTAAGAAGACCCAGAGATAAAAGGAAGTATGCCTGTGGCTCTAAAGACAGTGCTTTAGGGCTGTGTGGCAGGTGAGAGAGGGAGGAGATGAGAAGGTTCTAAAAATAATCAGAGGCCAGGATATGGAGAATAATGTCAAAAGCTGCATTATGCGACTTCAGAATTTTTCCTGTGAGTAGCAGGGAGTTAAACTAAAGAACTTTAATTGGAAATATTTCACTCTGGTGTGAAGTGAAGCTTGGAAAGGGGTATGGTTGGAGGCTGACATGCATTGAAATCCAGAGAAGAGTTGATATAGCTGCCTAACCTGATGGTTCAGTGGCTAATGACGCTGGTTCATGCTGCAAGTTTCCTTCACCTACCTTCTATGTGGTAGGTGCAAATGCTTAGCCTCTTCATACCTCATTTTCCTTATCTGTAAAAATGAGAATAACACTAGAGCCCACTGGAGCTTACCCAGCTGCATTATTCAGAGGAATGAATGCAGAAATACATTTAAAGCACTTAGGACAGAACCTGGTACATGACAAAGATCCAGTAAACATTAACCATTGTTATTTACTGGTCATTTCAGTAGGAATGGAGACAACTGAGCAGACTCAAGAGCTATTTTTTTTTCCATATAGTTTTTTTTTTTAATTTCTTTTCAGCGTAACAGAATTCACTGTTTATGCACCACACCCAGTGCTCCATGCAATCCGTGCCCTCCATAATACCCACCACCTGGCTCCCCCAACCTCCCACCCCCTGCCCCTTCAAAATGCTCAGATTGTTTTTCAGGGTCCATAGTCTCTCATGGTTCATCTCCCCTTCCAATTTCCCTCAACTCCCTTCTCCTCTCCATCTCCATATGTCCTCCATGTTATTTGTTATGCTCCACAAATAAGTGGAACTATATGATAATTGACTCTCTCTGCTTGACTTATTTCACTCAGCATAATTCAAGAGCTATTTAAAAGAAAGAATGAATAGAACTAGTGGCAAGTTGCTAAAGTGGGGTGAGGTAGAGCAGGAAGCCAAGACTAATGCTCTGATGTCTAGGTGGGCAATTGATTTAACGGTGCTGCAGATAATAGTGCCCTAGGACACAAGGAAAGAACTAAGGTGTAAGTATATGTGTGTGTAGGGGATAAGAGAAGTGATTGGTTCAGTTTTTGACATGTTGAGTTTGAAACTGATTGTGAGACTCTTGAGAGATCCAATAGACATTTGGTGGCTATGTTTAGAAAGATTTGAGCTGGATTTGGGAGTCATTAATTGAATCCAGGAGAGTGAATGAGATCACCTGGGAGCACATACAAAGTAAGGGAAGGAAGACCTAGGGTAGAAGATGTGGATGAAGGGGACTCTGCACTCTCCTTCTCATGGCATTTGTGACATTGAGTTCTAATAGTTGTTTATTGTCTCCGCCACAATGACTCTATTACACTGCAGGCTCCCTGAGGGCAATGATAGAGTCTAACTTGCTCACCATTTTACCTCCAAAGGTACAATGATATCCAAAAGGTAATATCTGGCTGGCATACAACCACACTCAATAAATACCTTCAGTTGACTTATTAAATTATAGGCATCCTTCAAAACCAAAAAAGGATAAGTAAAATATATAGTAGAAAGAAGCTGTGAAAGATCTTTGAAAGTCTGAGCATGAAGACAATTAATATTGTAGAAATATGCATAAGGTATTGGGTAGCTTTAATAATGAGGTATATGAGAAGTTGGTAAGTAAAAGTAGAACAATCACTCTAAGATGAACTATGTAGAAAGAATTGGTGGAAAGTGGCTGTTGGATGGTGATGAAGGTGGTGGTTGTGATGATAATGATGGTAGGCAAAAATGAGACCTGTGGATGACAATGTCATTAAAAATAGGATAAATTACCATTTATGTCCTTGGGTGATTCAAGTACAATCTTGTCTAGTGGCAGATCTTTTTCTGGTCCAATAGTTCTGGGGTAATGGCAGCCTTATAATAGAGATCCTAGGTCAAAACCTAAAATATTCCTTTTCATGTATTTACATATTCATTCCACATTCATTGAGAACCTACTGCATATCAGGACACAAAAATGAGTGAGATTGCCTAAGAGGGAGTGAAACGACACATCACTGGTATAAAAGGAAATGTAAACAGATTAACAAGCTACAATATTGATTTTATAATCTAGATATAAGACACTCTACCAAAATTGCTTTCTCAAGGTCAATAATGACCTACATGTTGCCAAACTAAATAATCAATTCTAAGTTCTCATCTTACTTGACCTATCAATAACATCTGAGAGAACTGAATACTCCCTATTCTTGTAATATTTTGTTCCCTTGGCTTCCTGGTTTGATTTTACTACCTAGTCCTCTTTAATCTTCTTCAATGATTATTCCTCTCTTCCATGACTTCTAAACATCGGAGTGCCTCAGAGTTGAGCACTTGGATCTCTTCTCTATCTATACTTTACTTCCTCAGTGATCTCATCTAATGTCTTGGCTTTAAATGTGCTGAAGAATTTTTACTTCAAGCCCAAAATTTTCCCCTGATTTCCAGGTTATGTAATCACATATCAAACTGACATCTCCTCTTGAGTGTCTAGGAGGTATCTCAAACTTAACATGTCCAAAATCCAATTCCTGACTATCCTTTAAAATCAGCTCTTACCATAGTCTTCCCCTCTTAGTCATGGCAACTTTATCCTTCTAATTGTTCAGGCCAATTTATATGGACTCATCCTTGACTTCTGTCTTTCTCTAGCACCCAACAGACAATCTTTCAGAAAATCTTCTAGCTTTATTGTTACATTATATCCAGGATCTCATTTCTTTCATTACTATCAAACTTCTCCACGCCGTGGGCATCTCTCACTTGGACAACTGCAAGAGTTCTAACTGTTCTCCTGCTTCTACACTTGTCTTCCTATAGCCTTGTCTGAACACTGAAACCAGATGATCCTGTTAAACATGTTGGGTTACTGCTCCACTCAAACCCTGCTTTTTGTTTCAGAGAGAAAGCCAGAATCACGATTACCTATCAGACCTTAGATCCTCTCCTTGCTCATTCTTTTGAGTCATACCAGCCTCCTTGATATTTCTCAAACATGCCAGACATTTGTTTGTTCCTTCCGCCTGGAACAGTTTACTCTCAGATAACTGAATGGCTCATTCCTTTACCTCCTTTCAGATCTTTGCCCAGTGCAAAGTTGGGAAGAGAGGCATAATCGGCTCTTGTGAACTGGTACTAGCAGACTACAGTGCACCAATGGGAGGCTAACTTGTGTGAGGTCAGTTTGTCACCCCTGTGAGATTAAAGACCTATCCCTCAAATGCCTGAAAGATTCTGATAGCACTTAAAAAAAAAAAAAAATCCACCTTGGGATTATGTCTCTTTCCTCAAATAGGCCTCTTCCCAACAAAGCACAGAGAGAGTGACATGATTGGCCATGCAGTCCTTTGGTTTAGGGTGTGAAAGTTGGACCAAAGGGAAAGTGAAGAGAAGGGCTACCCAGCGAACTTTACTTGTGCTCAGCTTTTAAAGACCTGCTCATTCCGGGCATATGCCTAGAAAACAAGAGAGTCCTTGTCCTCAGAGGTGCATAAGGTGCCTCATCCAAAAGTCCTGCTGGGCAAGAATGAGTCCCCAGTTAAAACAGCAAATCTGAAAAGAAAAATGAGAACAAGTTTAAATGGGCATATTTATCTAGCCCTCTATAATTGCAAAACTTACAATTCTAGGGCGACTGTTTTCCCTTCAAAAGAGTTAGAAAGAGAACATTTTTTTCTTGGAGAAGGATGTAAGATAATGAAATATATATTGCCAGCCCCAAGTAAACTGCCAATATGAACCCAGAAATAAGAATAAAGTTTGAAGGCAATAAAAGTCTTTTTTAAAGTGCTTAAAATGTGCCAGATATTGTGCAGACTGTTTTAAATAACTTAGTTCATTCAGCCTACACAAAAAGTTTCAAATTAGGTATTTTTCTCCCTATTGTGTAAATGGGGAAACTGACACCCAGAGAGTTCAGATAAATTGGCTCAGGTTGGTGGTAAATGACAAAGTTAAGTCTATTCACCTCCAAAGGTGCTTTCCACTATTCCAGGTACTGAAGACAGGTAAAAGGGATGTGGCCAATATCTCCTACAGAGGATGAGGCTGAGGACAAGGCTGATTTCCCTATTGAACTGTTCCTTACCCACCCAGACTTGCCTCCTTGGTTCCTCTCTGGCCACACCTTCCACAAAGCGACTCTGGATCATGGCCACAAGAGGGCAGACATGCCTGAAAAGTCAGGAGCACCAGGAGGCGTGAGGAACTTTATCCTGTCCATTTCCACTCTTGGTCTCCTTCACACCAGGATTAGAAGAGGCACTCCTGGGTCTGCAGAATAAATGGCAATAATTACCATTTTGTCCTTGACACAACCTCATCAACTAGTGCTTTTTATCATTTTCATTTTACAGAAACACTTAAAAAAGAATGAGATAGAGACCTGTGATGTCACTATTAATATTTTTCTAGACTGTAGGGTTTTATTGGAACTGTGGAAAGCACTGATCCCTCAAGACAAATTGCTCTGATAGGATAAGCAGCCCAAAGCATGGAGTGTAGGCATTTAGAGGGAACAACACTGTCTTCTTCAGCCCTGAGTTTCTCACAAACAAGAAATATTAATTAACTAATTTAAAAAAAGAAACTAAAAAATGTATTGTATTGGGTTTACTACCTTTAAGATTTTGCAAATGAGGCTCCTTGGCATTATTATCCCATTGTATAAGCAAGGTATCTTGAACTCAGAGACACTCACATCAAACCACAAAGTTTTTCAGCAAAAATAAGTATGACTTGCACTAAGTATTTACATTTAGAACTCTTTTTGCCAGACCTCATGATAATCTCTAGATCCAGAATCCACACAAAAATCAAAGTCAAAAGAGACATACCCTGATAATCAAGTTCTGGGAGGCCAGGCTGTCTGTCACTCATAAAAAGAATCAATGCTTAGTCTACGCCACTCAGTTTGACCCAAATTAGAGAAAACTGCTAACCTTACCCTGTTCGCAGGGTTTTTGTATCTTATAGATAACAACAAAGCATTGGAAGAATATTTTTGAAGGCTTATATTAAAGGAAAGCTTAAGAAAAGCGGAATCTAACTAGATCATTAAGATGACCCACCAGAGTAGCTACTAAGAACTTATACCAAGCCATGTTGATGATATCTGAACTAAGATGATGGCAAACGCTGGTTTGAAGTTTTACTAGATGAGGAAGAAAGTGTCACAAGAAGCTTATTTCACGTAATCCTTTAACCAGGTTCCAATATTTTTATTCCAGTGGCCTTGAGAAGACTCTTTAACTGTACTTTCTATCATTTCTCTGCCCAACCAGCTTATTCCATGCTGATGAACTCATGGTTGCTGTCTCTTTGGTTGATGTTTCTTTTGAATTATCTGTTTCATTCTCATATCTGGCTTCACCCTAAAATACTGTCTTGTGAATCCCCTTAGGACCATATTCTGCAACCTTAGAACCAAGTCCATACCACCCCCACTTCTAATGCAGCCCCAGGAATCCCGTGCTGTATCAAACTCTGGTCCTACCTCTCAGTAAAGGAGTACTCCAGAAAGGGAGCCATTTTTATAACATCAATCCTGTTTCATTCAACAACTATTTACTAAGCCATTCTGTGTGCAAGAGTAATACTATATACAGGCAAGGACCCAAAGAATGTTAAAGTAAATGTCCATATACCCTTAAATTTTGATAATATATTGAAAGTGGGCATTGATTAGGGCAAGATAACCCTAATATATGATGAAATAAGTTGAATTTCATCATAAGGAGAAAATGCTATAGATGTCCAGAGGAGGAAGAGATTAAAATCAAATTAGAAGGATGAGGAGAATATTTGAAAAGGAGTTGGCATTTAGTGAGCGTTAAAAAAGATCAAAGGGAATGATGTTTCACAAGAGAAAATGACACCCTCAAGAGCATGTGCAGAGAAAGCACTCAAAATACACCTAGACTTATGGACTGGCCTAGTATGGCCAAAGAATGGAAAAATGGGGTCCTGGAAAGAGTGGAAGGGTTAGCCACATGGCTTTCTGAAATTCAGGAAGGGGATACATGAAGTGGACTTCTCAAACAAAGTGTACAATATGTTCTAACATATCTAGTATTGAGCAATATTAAAACATGTTTCCACTGGGTGAGTTTATGCTGGATGGAGCTCCTTGGTCCTGAGAGTTTCACTTCATTAATGTTTGCCTGGAACATGTCTTCATGTCTCCCACCACAGTTTATTAAACTCTTTCCCTTTGCTCCAACAAGTTATAAAACTTCTACCTCTTCTTCCAAACCTTGACTCATTTCCTAGAAGAGAGGTAATAATTTCACCTTTTAACTAAATATATCTTCCCAGGCTGTCTCTCAGAGCTCACCTCCTACTCTCCCCCAAAGCCTCCAGGCCTCTTATCCCCTACCCCATCAGATATTTTGCTCATTATTTGTGTTAAACTTGATTTTTAAAATTTGGTTATGCCCATTTCCATCTCCACAGTGCTGCTTGTCTCCAGTGGTGAGATCTGTGTATGGTGGTTTTCCATATAGCAGGGATCACTGTCAATGTGTGGCTGGAAACAGAGCTCAGTAATAGCTCTGAGACTCACCCTGGTGCTCTATTGGTAGATGCTTTTTACAGCTAAAATATAATATGCTAATAGAAATCTAAACCTCATTTTATAAACTCTTTTGAGAAGTAGCTCAGGAATGATCTAAGATATGGTGCCCATGATGGATTCATTCTTTGGTGGCTTCCCTGTCCCTTTTCAAGTGATGATATTTTGGGTAGTGTAAGAATTTTTTATTCTTATTTCCTTCTTATTTATTCTTATTTCCTTCCTACTGAAGCTTACTTCCTTCAGTAAGACATTTAGAAATTACTTTCTCCATATCTCCACTAATGTATCCAGTGTCCTGAGATGAGAAGGATGAGAATGCTAAAGAAACATGGCCCTTCTACCTGTGTGTCCATTTCCATAGAATGTGTTGTCCCTGATAGCCAGGAAATCTTAGTGATTAAAGTTCAAATGATATTCAAAAATCTCCATTAACTTAAAATTCAGGCATTTTTGGAGGGACACAGAACTAAGATACACTTTTACGTCATGTGTAGGGGGAGAAAAGACTTTACTAAGTACACAACTTTGATCAGTGTATTTTTTTCCCTTTTCCATCTTAATGATTTTTTTCCAATTTCACATATATATTTTTTCTCCCATCTAATTGATCTGATTATTAGCTGAAATTTTCAGAATTAAAGATACACTGACTTGGGTGCTGAAATAATAGAACAGAGAGAGATCCTAAATATTCTGGTAGTATGTAGAAGTGGGGTGGGATTCTAAGACTTCTGCTCTGGATGAATAATCTTCACTGTTCTTTAGAAATCAGGATACCAAGGACCATGACCACAACATGGATATGGAAATATAGTGACGACATAATGATTTTATGGAATTTAGGAAGTATAAATGAGGATTTTGTATATTATTTTTCCTATAATTAACCTTACAAATTAAACTTCACTTCAAATGGGCATTTTATTTTATTTTCACTAAACATTCCTTTGCTCCTCAAATTGCATTAAAATTTAACAAATTTTAATAAATAAATAAATAATAAAATAAAATAAAATTTTATTTTCCCTAAACATTCCTTTGCTCCTCAAAGTGTTCAACTTTACTCATGTAGTCTAACATAAGGCCCAGGATTAGCCATTCGCACTTATGTGTATTAACACATACGTACATAACAATTCCTTATCTCTATAGCCGTGTGCTCATTTAGGCAAACTGGATACACAAGAAGGACGAATTTCATCATTCCCAGTTTGGATTAACATTCCCAGTTAATATCTATATGTTCTTATAATGAGCTTGAAGGCAGACACAGTGGGTTTGCCTGTCCCCATCCCACAAGGACTCATAAAGACTAGATCTGTTGAAACATGTCCAATCCTCCCTTGTTTGTGGAAATCATTCAGCCATCAGCACGTGCCTTCTTCTGTTTCTTCTTGTGGATCCCCAAACTCCAGGCTTTGCACACTGCGTTTATTCCTTCTCAGTCTATTCCAAAACCTTTTGGTTAACATACAAAAACAAACAGATCTAGGTTAGGCATTCCTCTGGATGCGCTTTTCTTCTTCTTGCATCCCAACCCACAAAAGACAGCAGCTGTCAACAACTACCAAACTCTGACCTTTAAAAGCATAGTGCCTGGTCCCAAAGCAAAGATTTTTTTATTTACTGGATGTTTGTGAGTATCCTGGAGCTAAGTGACCACACAGAAATGTTTTAAAGAACTATTCTCTAAGGAGAAACCAACTTATAGAGCAGGAAGTGAAGACTTTTACCATCATGGCTTCTCCCTGCCCTCAGGATACCTCCTGCCTCGTCTGGCATTCAAGGCCCTCCTTACTGAGGCCTTGCTGCCTCTCTAGTCCTTTTCCACAACTGCTCCATCAAGAGCCATCTACTGCCCTCTCTCTAACTTTGTTGTTGTCTTCGTCCATGCCTGGAAGGCACTCTTTTTGACTTGTCCAAATGTTATTTCACCCCCTATGCAAACTGCTCCTTATCCCCTCTAAAACCTTCCCATACCACTTGGATCTACTTCCCTTCTCTGAATTCAGACACTTACTTATCTGTATGGTTTATTTTCCAAATGTGATATACTTAATTATGACTTTGTTTTGTCTTATCATTGATTTTTCTTATATTTGACTTACAATGACCTTTCTTCTCAACTAGACGATACATTTCCTGAGGGCATGGGCCCTGTTTTTTGCATCTTTGTCTCCCAATAGCACCTAATGACACACAGTAGGAACTCAATATATATTCATTGATAACATATGGGGACAAACAGCTCAAGAACCTTCAGAAATCTTATTCTCATGAGAGACTGAAAATAAATATATATATATATATATATATATATATATATTCAGTGATGTCAACTCTCTGGAGAAACAAGAAAAAACCCACCTCTCCTCATGGCCTGAGTGTCATTTGCAGGCTCCAGCCCCTCCTCTCCACTCTGCCTCTGACCACCCCTGAAAGAGATTCTCTAAGCTGCCCCTGCTCTGCCTTCTGCCCTCTTTCAGCTCTACAACCTAGACTTCTCTGGGTCAGTGATTTAGCACCCATCTTTCACTCTTCTGTGTTCTTTCCCCCATAGAGAACCCATAAGTGGTGATCAAGTCTAAATGCCCTGTGCTACAAGTCTGCTTTTCCCCTGTTATTGCATAGCTATATGACACATCCCTCTGGTTATTCATGCTTTCCCACGGTGTCATCCTTGTAATGCTTTCACCACTCCCACTCAGTCCCCTTCCTCCTAAACCCTTAGATTCTGCCTTCTTGCACTCTCCACTATCTACAAACTCCCCAGTCCTCAGACCCCTCTGGGAACCTCCTCCTCCTTTGCATACCTTAACTGTAACCAGCTGTCTCCTGATGGCACCATTTCTCCTACAGTGCCAAGAAAGTGATCATTTTCTCACACCTTTGTTAAATGAGATAGGATCATAGCTTGGTACTGAGTAGGGGGCTTCAGAAATGGTAGCTATTAGTAGTCCATCATTATAATTATCATTGTTTTTATTCCTCAGATCAAGAAATGAGGTCATCTTCCTCCCCACTCCTCCATCTTCTGGAGAAGACCTTGCTCTTTGGAGTGCATGCCGCCTGGGAAGATCACCCTTGATTCCCTAATAGACTGTCAGTGGAGCCTCTGGTGCACAGATGTGGTCTTCCCTTTCTCCACCAGCCCCACCTCTTTTCACTTCCTTCCCTTTGCATTATAGATTTTTTTTTTTTTCATTGTAGATTTGATGACGTAGCATCTCCATCCCACTCTTGCCCAAACTCTGAATTCTCTTGTCCATCTTTCTTCTTTTCTGACCTGCCCAAACCAATCTCACTCCTACATGATATCAATTCTGCTTTCTCTGTGCCAGCACCTGAGCAACTAAGCCCCAGATTCAACTTGTTAATGTTTATACAGGAGATTTGTCATACATTTTGTACGATAGGTTATTCTGAAGTTTTCTTTCTGTGATATATTGTTCAAAGCAACATGTAATTTCAGAGAATCTGATTTGCCTCAAACTGTGATAGCAGTGAAAATATTGACATGGCCACAGGCTTCTTGATGCCTAATGCTAAAGCTACAGGTCTTGGAAATAAATTGGGAAGAATTTTATCTTTTTTATTCTGTTAGAGAGTTTTAACAGTACAGCAATTCACCTGTTCCTTAAAAGTTTGATAATGATTAAGGTTGATTGGTTTTCATGTGGAGTTTTCACCTTTGAAAGTGAGGATCTTTAAGAAATAGGAGTTATTTAAATTGACAGATTCAGGAATAGAACTGGGAAGGAATACTTCACTGTAAGAAATTCTTTCAGTTCTAGATTGTTCTCCAACTATTTACTCTTTGTTGAGAACATCTTCTGGGCCTTTCATATTGAATTTCCTGGTTACTGATTATAAATGAAAACAATTGTTTAAGAGATGGCTGAGTGGCTTACTTGGGCACAAAATTACATTCCTCTTACCTCAAGACTGTCTCAGACAGTTTTGTAACTTACAAATCCTGCCTGAGTTTTCAGCCTGCTGGTCTTCCATACAGATTTAAGACTTGCCAGCACCCCCAATCACATGAACCAATTTCTTAAAATAAATCATATACATATGATGTATATAAACAATACAGGTACATATTATATAAATACATGAATACAGACACACGCACGCACACACACACACACACACTCTCTCTCTCTCTATTGGTTCTGTTCTGGAGAACCCTTACCAACATACATAATCCAAAGTTTTTTGCATTTGCAATTGTCCCTTCACTTTCCGTGGACCATGGTCTATTGTTATTTTCTTTCCTTTGAAGTCCAAAGCAACATAATTTATCATTCAGTAGCTAACGTTTTATAAGCACTTTGGAGTACATAAACCCTCAGGTGCTTTCAAACAATAAACTCATACAGTTTGGGGAAGGCAATATTTTTTTAAATAGTAAGACCTGGGAAAATGTTCACAAATGATATAAAATATTTTTTAAATCTATACAAATATATCTATTATGAATCTACAATGTAGAAAATCTGTAAATACTTGGTGCATCATGCTTAGTGCACTGGTTCTTTTTTTGGTTCTGATTTTTCTTTTTATTTATTTTTTAGCTTTTTTTTTTAGGTTTTTTATTTATTTGACACAGAGAGAGCACAAGTAGGCAGAGCAGCAGGCAGAGGGAGAAGCAGGCTCTCCACTGAGCAGGGAGCCTAATGTGGGACTCAATCCCAGGACCCTGGGATCATGACCTGAGCAGAAGGCAGCTGCTTAACTGACTGAGCCACCCAGGCGCCCCGATTCTGATTTTTCTTAAACTTCATTCCAATTAGATGTGATCTCAATTTGGATTTCTTTAAAGTCAAAAACAAAACTGGGGATAAAATATGGGCATTGTTACTCTCCTTGAGGTGGAATTACGTATGGAATGTTTAACTCCTTTTTGTAATGAATGTATGTTGCTCTTATAATAGAAAAAAAAAGATTCTGAAAAACAGAAATACTTGCTTTTATATAATACAATTAAATCAGAGTTGGAAAATTTGAATAATGTGGATGAAATTAAAGAAATATTGAAAAAATTAAGAAATTGAAAACTTAGGGGTGTAGGAATATAAGTTTATTTCTTCAACGTCACAGACAAATATACATGCAGGGCAGACAGAGGGACAGGAGTACAGATAACAGGATTAACCATCACACAATGGAAGGAAACAGATTTAACTTTCTGGGAGAACCAAGCCCCAAAAGTCTGAACATCAATTAATGAAATATGACAATTTTATTAAAAAGGAAGGCTGTTAATTGGGGCCTGAGGTCCTGGGAGTATAAGCACTATGTCAGCTCATGAGCCCCAGCTGGAAATACCCCAAATGAAATGGAAGGATGAAGTTAGGAGTGGATGAACAAGAAGGAAGTTTTTGGAAACAAAATGCTCTTCAGAGAAACTGAATGATAAAGGAACTCAATGACTCAGCTCTTAATGTTGATTTTTTTTTCTTTTAAAAAGAAATAGACATCCATAAGAAGTTAAATCGAAATGTATTGAATCTGACAACACAACCACAGAAGATGAGAAAGATGTTCAGAAATACATGTAAACTTTAAGAAACTTTACCAATCAAATACCACCCAGGAAAATAAACCCTTCTGGGATAAAAATCCTTTTACTTAATCATGTAAAGGCTTTAGGAGTATTTCAGGAGAAAGGCACCCAGGAAATTTCAAGTTATTTTTATCACTTTTATTGGAAAGGCCATTTCTCTGCTCTAAGGCTGAATTTTCTGATGCAAGTTCAGTGGCTTTGGGGTGAATCTGAATGCAGTTTTCAGAGCAGTGAGAAAAATCATGCAGTGTTAAGACGCCAAGCTTTCTCCAATAAATCTTTTGAAAATAACTGATAAAGATGCTTAGGGCTTCTCTGAATTCCTGTGAGGTATAGCATTCAAAGAAGCTGGTAGTTTTGGAATAGTGCTTTCCTTTGATTACAGACTGTTGGATTCTCAAATGCCACATAGCAATATAAGAGCAAAATATATTCATTTTTTAACTCACAGTGGACAAAATACATAGGTACCATCTTCACTTTGAGGCTGAGAAGGTAGATGTGGATGCATCAGTCCAGTTATCTTCTTGGCTGTTCTTAGTAATCATTACCAATGCCGTGTCATTCACTAGGGAGGGAAATGATAGTATAAGCCATTTCAGGCATTTGGCAAAGGTAATCAAATACCAGGAGGAAGAAATGGCATAGAGCAGAAATAAATACAACAAAAGTCCTCATAAATCAGGAAGTCCAATCTGACCAATGGCCAATGACATACATAATAGCACATAGTAATTAATATCATACCATTCTAATGCAGAGGGAAAATTGTATTGTTTCTGGAGTTTGGACATTTTGAGAATTGTTGGGTGTTTGGGATTTTAATGCCGCTTTGTAACACAATTTTTACTCTTTAAAATACTTTATTTATTTATTTTTGGAGAACGAGAACACGAGCACAGGGGTGGGGCAGAGGGAAAGGCAGAGGGAGAATCTCGAGCAGAGTCCACACTGAACACAAAGGCCAAAGTGGGGTTTGATTTCACGACCCTGAGATCATGACCTGAACCGAAATCAAGAGTCAGACGCTTAACCAACTGAACAACCCAAACACCCCTGAACTTTACTTTTTTTTTTTTGAACTTTACTTTTTAGAAAATATTTACTTATTTAAGTAATCTCTACCCCCAACATGGGGCTCAAACTCATGACCCCAACATCAAGAGTGGCATGCTTCACCAGCTGAGCCAGGCAGTCACCCCCTCCCCACTTGTTTTTCTTCACAAATTGAACTTTGAAATTTCCCTTATATACCAAAAATCGCTCAATTAATAATAATAATAGTCTACACATACCATGTTTCTTTTATACCAGACATCATAGTTAACAAGTATTATCTCACCACAACCCTTTAAGATAGAAGATTGTTTCTATCCCCATTTTGCAAAAGAGAAAACTAAATTATAGAGAGGTTAACTTGCCCAAAGTTATACAACTATTTGGTGACAGACCTAGAATTCAGGCCCAGTTAATCAAGCTTAAATATTAAGGCTTTTGTACTAATACACCACACTCTGCAGTTTATATTTTAATTGAGCATCTATTAAGGACGTACCACTTTGCTTATTTGTGTAGATGATGTGAAGTATGAGACAGGATTTTTAAAAAATTCTTTTAATAAATAAAATTCAGTATTTTTCTCCTTTCCAAAAACCCATGCATATATACAAAGCATTGCTTAGCGTTTTGCCTCAGTCTTTGGTGCCATCTGTCCTGAAAATCCCTAAAATAGTGAAAATAGCTTACTGGCAGAGAAGAGCTGATATTATGACACTTAATACTTATCTTTCCCAATGGTTGGATCTGGATCCACAGGAACAAACATATGGCTTAGTGATGGCTCTCTGGGCTGCAGGCTTATGCTGCAAACTTCCTGTTGTGATATCACTAATGAGAGAGCTCCAATGCCCAGCCTACTCTCCCATTTCTCCAAGAGACCATTTCCTGGTGAAAAGTGGCATGTTAAAGGCCAAGACTCATCTCTGGATTGCCTTGGATTTCCTGTCACTATTACTAAAGTCTAATAATAATAACAACATTAATTAGACACATGTTTCTTAACACTGCCCTATACAGCACTGATTTGTTATAATAGTCTCACCAAAGAAATATTTGTATTAAAAATAACGACTATATAAATCCATTATAGTGAGTCAGAGTATAATTAGAACAGTGAAGCAAGTGAAATTACCAACATTCAACCTTTTTGACCTACAAAAAAATGTTTTCTTATATATAATGAGTATAATACATAGAGTGTCCTAAGTTCTTCACCAGTGAACCAACTTCCCATAGGGTACTTTGCTCAATCTCAGTGAGGTTTAACTCTCTGGTCCCTCTGCCATTATTGGATATTCTTGTGGTTCAAGGGACTCACCAAATTAAAAAGGGTACATTGGTGACAGTGCCTCCAATACTGCAAGGCCTCATGGAAAAGCTGAAGGGTGATGTGAAATGCAGGTTTAGTGGCTAGTGGCCTTCCCAAGGGAATGTCATAGAAGCACAAGGTGAAAATCAGCTGCTACGTAGAGGGCCATGCAAGAAATAAGACATTATGAAGAGTCATAAGCATCATTGTTGCACTAGGAAAATAGAACAGACACATGTCACAACTTTGGGAAGTATGACAAAAATGAGTAACTGTCAAGATTGCATTTTCATGGGGATTATCCCCTGGCAACCCATGTTTCCAGAAAGAATCCTCTATATTAAAAAGATATGTATAAAATAACAGTGATTAGTCTATACGTTGCGGGGACTATGATGGGCAAGGCACTGTGCTAACTGCTCTGGATGTGTGTATTAGGGTTCTCCAGAATGACAGAACCAGTGGGATGTACATACAGCTCAATCGACTTTGAGGAATTGCCTTACACACTGGTGAGGCTGACAAGTTCAAAGTCCACATGGCAGACCAGGAGAATGGAGACTGTCAGGTGGGAATTGATGCTGCCATCTTGAAGCAGAATTTCTTCCTCCTCAAGAAATCTCAGTGTGATGCTTCACCTAGGGCTTTTCAACGGATTGGATGCTGCCAATTCAGAGTGTAGAGGATAATCTCCTTTACTTAATGTCTTTTGATTATACATGTTGACCACATCTACAAAATACCTTCAGAGCAATCCCTAGATTAGTGTTTAACTGAATAGCTGAGTACTATGGTCTAACCCAGATGACAGCTTAAACTAATCACCACATGTGTGCTATTTTCTCCTCCTGAAAAATCTGTGAGGATATCATTTTATCCTCATTTTACAAATAATGAAGTCCAAGAAGGTCAAGAACTTGTTCAAGGCAATAAAGTTTGTAAGAGATGGAGTCATGTTTTGAAACTAGGTAATTTAACTTCAGAACCTGTGAATTTGACCACGGGGCTCTTTTGTCTCACAAACTAGTAAGGATTTTATGCTAAGGATGCAGAAGTTGAAAAGGCAAAACCCAGCAAAATGTAAAGCCAAAAAGAGGTCAGTATTAGAGAACCACAGGCTTCCTAGCACCATAGCCAACCCCCCACCCCAGCCATCTCATCGTTCAGTGAACACAAGCTGAGACATATTAAATGAGCCACTCTATAAATAGAAGATTATAACATAGTGCATACAGGGATACCAGCTTGTGTGGAAAAAAAAAAAAGTCAGATCAATTTAGATTACACATAAGACAGAAATCAAGGGAAGAGTAAAAAAGTCTTCCTCTCTGCCATTCCACATAGTCTCCTTCCAAGGTTTCATTCCAATAGCAGCATTAGCAGTATCTGGGAAAGCTGCTTCCTCAGAGCTGTGATAATGGGGACATAGAAGGATGTGGGACTTGAGGACTCCAGAGAAAAGCAAGTTGACAGCTAGTTGGAGGGTGATTTTACAGTTGCTGGAGGACTCTCCCTCACCTACCAAACAAATGCCTCTCTCCCACTGACACCCTCCCTTTCCCATTGACCATTGATGGCACTTGCAAAACCTTTCCGTGTCCCTAAAACTCTCAGTTCTGCTTGCATATATATTAGCAGAAGACCTTTTTCCCACCTGGGGAGAAAAATAGAGGCCAGTAGAGACTACCTTCCTAAATATCTTCTCATACTACCACCAAACACAGATCTGTACCAGTCCTCCCAGGCTTCCTCTGTAAGATGACCCCTTGTCTTATGCTCTGGATTCCAAATATCACTGCCATCCATCACCTCTAGAACATACCTTGTCAGTCTCAATTTCCTTTCCCTCTCTTAATTTTTTCAACATTTTAATTTTGTTTCTTTCCCCTCTGCCTACAAGTAGAATGAATGCTTCCACCATCTTAAAAAAAAAATACCTTGTTTCTACATCATTGTAATAAACATAAATAGATAAAAATGCTTTACAAATAGGAAAATTTGATCAGAGAAGGTGGGATAAAACAATTATATTCTGATTACAATAAATACATCTTACATATAAGGTTATAAAGATTATAGAGGCATCTGGATGGTTCATTCAGTTAAGTATCTACCTTTGGCTCAGGTCATGATCCCAGGGTCCTGGGATCAATCCCCACATCGTTGGGCTTCCTGCTCAGGGAGGAGCCTGCTTTTCCCTCTCCCTCTGCCCCTCCTCCCTGTTTGTGCTCTTTCTCTCCTTCAAATAAATAAATCTTTTAATAAAATAAAGATATTATAAAAAGATAGCAAAAAATAGATTCCTTCCAAATCCTAACCAAAAGACAGTGTACATCACATAAAGAAAACATGGAGACAGGAAATATTACAAGAGATAAGAAAAGGAAGTATCATAGAGATAAAAAATTCAATTTACCAGGAAAAAACAAAAAATTCTAAATCCGTATATGTTTAAATATACTCTTAAATTTGCATATCCTTCTAAATATAGACAGCAAAAATTAACAAAAGAGGAAGTATATGTCAGTAATGTACTGTAGGTTTTAACATACCTCTACCAGTAATTTACAGAGCGAGCAGATACACACAGTTAAGATTTCAGATGGTTTGATTAACGTGCTCTGACATATCAATAAACTGTGCTATCAGTTGAATGTCGAAATGCACTATCACTCTCCCTACAAATACATTCAGCCAAAACAGGCACACACATATACCCAGAGACATTTACAAGAATATTTATAGCATCACTATTTCTAATTGTCAACAACTAGAAATAGGCAATGATACCCAGGCAGATGAAATAGATGAATTATGGTATCTATCGATCTATCCATACTTTACCTCAATTCTGCTTCTCCTAGAGCTACCAAAACTTTTCTTTCTTTCCTTATCTGACAATCTTGAGTACACATATTTTCAAGAAAAAAAAAATACTAGCTCTGTTTCCTCACTTTTATCGCACTGCTCAATCCTTAGCAATATTCCCAGCCCCCATCTTGCCACAGAAATTGTTCTGGGCAAGGCAGCAATTACAAAACTCTGTTATCTTGTTTCTTTTTCTTTTCCCCATTATCTTGTTTCTTATTCCTGTTCTTCTAGGTTGGCTTCTCAGCCTCACATGAAATCGATGGTTACTCCCTTCAACCTAACAATTCCTTTTTTCTTAATTTATTTCTGACTGCCATAAGCGAGAAACAAATAGTTAACTTGCAGAAATCACAATCCTACAAGACAGGAGTCTCCCTTGGTTTACAAATGTCCTAGAGATCTACAAACAAAGAAGTTACCTTATCAATAGCACAATTTCCAGAGGCAAATAACTCAGTTCCTCAAACCCTAATGTCACCCTCCTCTCCGTAAACAAAACTGACAGAGGCTGAGATAGAAGGAAATGTAAATATAGTTAAATCTCTTCTGAACCTAAATCTCACTAACAAAGACGCTTGATAGCAGGATTGTGACATCCCACCAGGAATCTCCCAACTATCTTGATGTTAATGGCTGTCCAAAAGACAACATTGATCAAGCCGCAAGGCCTCCGGTATTCCGGCACCTTGTAGGCCCTCTTTAGCATATGAAAACTCCCTTGAAACCTCCCTTCCCCTCACCTTCCCCCAGAGAGATGGCAGGGTACATAACCTGCCATCTCTCACAACCCGGGGCAGCAGCTCTTTCTGCCCATGGGTCCTGTCCCTGTGCTTTAAAAAAATCACCATTTTGCACGAAAAAAAAAAAAAAAAGTTTTAAAATGTGTTTATTTTAAAATTTAAATTTTAAAATTTTATTTTCATCCCAGTATCGTTAACATGCAGTGTTCCAGGAGTTTCAGGTGTACAGTACAGTGATTCCACAATCCCATACATCACCAGCTGCTCATCCCAAGTGTCCTGCTTAGTTTCTTGATTTCTCTCTTCCTTCTCTGATACTAAAACTTTCTCTTTTTCCTTCTCCCCTTCCCCCGCAGTGTCTTCTACATCTTCCACAGCCTCTTGTTCTGTCACTGCAGGCACATTGAGACCTGAGGCCTCATCTCCACTCATGCTGGGCAACAATATTCAGTCCCACAGCTTTACTGCCATGGCTGTGCTGAGGTAGTAGGTACAGTGACATGGTTGAACATGGACTCTGAAGTCAGATAACAAGTTAACTCTGCCCAGCGATGTCTCTAAACCCCAACCCTTCTTCTGAGCTCTAATCAGATGGACCCCCAAAATTAACTTGACTCAGGTCATAACTGTGTAGTGAGCCAATTTATATCCATTCGCTTTCATAAGCTGTTGAAAGCTCATATCCTATTCTTATAACATCAGACCCAGTTTATGCATTTCTCAGATTTGCTTGGCTATGTTGTCTGCTTGGTGATAAAATGATGTTTTTATTGGTGCAGAGAAATGATGTCCGTCTTTAATTGAAGAGAAGCTTGCTGAACTCTGTGCTTGCCCTTAGGATGGAGGCTGATCTTTTGTTGTGCTAGGCTGCCTGGCACTTGGCCCTGCTTCCATATGTGGCTGGTTTTGATTTCCCATGTTGTTAGAAGCAGGACCAAACCATGTCTCCCCTCACACCTCTGACCTCATACTACAAGGCTCTCTCTTCTGCCCTTGTGCTGTCATTGCTAAAGTACAGATTCCAAAAGTTTCATAAGCTCCTCAACCCATCCTGGCTTTCCAGGATGGGTCTTTCAGAATACAGTTTGCAAAAAGTGCGTGAAATGTTGCTGGCTCATGCAAGTGCCACTGCTCTTGGGGAAAAAAATAACCGGAAATGTGGGGGAGTTACACCCCAATGGTGGAAAGAAGGGGAGGCTGTTCAGTGAGCAAAAGGAGAGTGAAAGGAGCCAACAGATTCTTCTCCCTTCTTCTCCCCGAGAGACTATTCTGAGACCCAATATTTCCATTTTCCTTCTCTGGAGTTGTCCTACACGACTGAGGAACCAATAAGTTTCCTGGTAAGGTCTCTACAGCTTGGAATGAACTCCTTTGTATTTGCACTCTCTCATCCCCTACTTTGCTTACCTGGTTCCTTCTCTTTTGCTTCCCTGTATTACACCCCCTCAGCAAAACTTTGACACCTAAGTATTGACTTGGGCTCAGTACTCCAGGGAAACCATAAAATAAATATTCACCACACAAAGGAAAAGGGAGTCTTTGTGATTCTCTTGATTCTCTAGTAAGTGCAAGTGGTTTTGCTAAGGGACTTCCCTTTATCTCTTTGAATCCTCACATAAATCTGTGCAATAGATGTTATGTAATAATATCTATTACAGTGAGGAACTGAAGCTCAATGAGGCTTAAGTAACTTGCTCAAGGTGGCACGGAGCTAAGGTGCTAACACCCTTGTGTCTGGCTTCCGAGGCAGTATTCTTCCCCCTGTTCTTTATTGTCTCTAATATCAGGATGTTGGGGCCTGGGGATTCTATGAAGGTTACCTGTGGTAATTCACTGTTGGAGTCTTCAGAAGCTTTGAGAATGATTCAGTGAAGAACGTTTTAAGTACCCAAGCATAGCACCGTCAGAGAGTCCTAAGATGACAGGGTGAGCAGTCAACAAAAGCACATGGCTAAACACCCTTATTATTTGACATTTAGATATCACTTGTATAGTCATTTCTAAACGGAATCCCATTAATGAGCCAACTAAAGGTCACGAAAGTAGCTGCTGCAGGAGACACAGAGATCCAAATGGAGAAACAAGGAAGGGGAGCTCTGCCCCACCCAAGCCCAACTCGGTGCTCCATCGACGTGTGAAACCACTCAGCCAGGCTCATCTAGATCATCCAGATCCATCTGTTCTCCTCATAAAGATCTTTGAGAACAACGAGTACAAAGGTTTAGCTAGAAAATTAATCCTGAGATGAAGTAGAGGGATCCTGACTGCCAGAGACGTACAAGGGAGGGATTTCCTCATCCTGCACAAGCTGTAATTGGCAGAGTTCTGTGTGTGTCCAGAGGTTCGGGCCAGGATTGCTCTTTGGAAATTGGAGACAGACTGAATTTGGACCCTAGGATGGCTCTCAGCATCTCTCCAGGTTGTGAATTACAAACTGAACCTTTTCAATGTGTCCCTCCTATGGGAGGGAGATGTCTTGTGTGATTAAAAAGTCATACTGTTTACAAGTCTAATCGTTTTCTCTTGGTCTGATAAACTGCTGGGAGATTGACTCCTTGAACATGCGCATACTTGGAAAAACTGGTGGATTGTGAAGAAAGCATTAATACCACCTGCCTGATATTGAAACTCTCACCTTTAACCTTGATGAGCATCCCAGAGGTCTCCAGGAACTCTGCTATGCCACAGGAGGTTTGCTCTCCCAGCATCATTGCCTGCAGAGGTCTTTTCCTCTTCTGTATGGTCCCTGCATGCTGTTCTGTCATATTGCTGCAAAGCCAAAACCTTCACCTAAAGAATCAGCACTTGTCTCTGAAGATATGTAAACCCCTCATCTCTCAAACCACTTTCCCACAAAAACCTGTTCAAAGAGCTTAAAACACATTGTCTCAAATTGTAATATCACCTGGAGGTCTTGATAAAATGGTCACATTCTGATTCAGTAGGTAATAGTAGGGGGTTGGGAGCTGAGATCCTGCATTCCCAGCATGCTCTCAGGATATGTTAATGCTGCTGATCCATGAACAAAATTTAGAATAGGGAGAGCTTAAAAGACCACCTTGATTCTCTTTTGAGTTTGAAGATTATTTGGTCTGTAGAAAAAATTGTCCCTTGAAACTTCCTCCTTCTTACCAACAAGCTGTTCTGGGCACCACTGCAGAAATTTTCAAACAGATGGGGACAAAGTTAGAAACACTGAGAACATCACATAAGAGCTGTTCTTGCTGGCCACATTGTTTTAGCTCTCGGCACAAGCACAAACTCAATGCTGACCTAAAGGCTTATTCTTGAAATTACATACAAAAGTGGATTTTGCCGATGCTACTTGACTAATGTGCTTGTTCCTGAGACCACCAGGTTCATTTTATTCCATTTCAAATTGGTTATTTTTCTTTGGGCAATTTCAATTATTGTAAGGTGGTAAGAAGATTTAAATGTTAAAGCGTACAAACAGAAGCAGCTCAATTGTGTATTTAAATTCTATATTTGTTTAACAGAAGTAATACTTGTTATTCTGCCTCTATTTTAGGGTTTTCATTTTCTGCCTGGAGAATTCAGTCATTTTAGTGTCTTTAGAAAAAAAAAAAAAAAAACTATTGTGGAAATACAGCTAGTCCAAAACATGTTTCACTGTCAAGAACAGATGAGGAAAAAGGGTTTTGAACTGGGCAGTTCTTTCCAGATGCTTTAGAAATGCTTACTTAATATGTATTGTCTTTTACCCAAAGAGCATAGCCTTGTATTATCTTATATAGAAAAATACCTTACTTGGAGAAAAATAAAGATAAACATGTGGTTACACATAAACTATACCAGTTCTTAGATTTAGCCCTTATATTCATTTTTGAAAACTGCCTGCCTAGATCAAATCCTTACCACCACATTTCAGTAACAGCCTCCTGGTTACTATCCCTGTCTCTAGAAGCTATTTATTCTAAGTAGATATCTATTCCAAAACACATTTGCCAAAATCTCCTTAATTTGAGATTAAGACCTTAAAAACCATTTAGCATATCATTCTCCTATTTCAAGACATTTGTTTAAAGCCTACCCACTGCTCAACACCCTTCATCGTATAAATTAACAACCAAAATCTCAGATCTGAGGGACCAGTATTTTGCTCAGCAGGGACAAAATAAGGAGCCCTACCTCAGTAAGTTAGTCTTAATTATTTTTCTCTGTCCATATTGACCTATGCATTTAACACTGAATTCCATTTCTTTAATAAATACAGAATTCAAGCTCTCTATTTCTTCTTCAATATGTTTTGGCAGTTTGCATATTCAGAGGAATTTCTATTTCATCCATGTTGTTACATTTATGTGCATAAAGTTCTTTATAATATTCCCTTAGTACACATTTAATGTTTGTTGGATCTATAATAATGCCATCATTTTTCCTCCTAATATTGTAATTTGTGTGTACTCTCCTGTTTTTTGTTTTTTGGTCAATCTGTACAAAGTTTTACCTGATCTTATTGCTCTTTTGAAAAAGCCAGTTTCTGGTTGTACTTATTATTTTTCTGTTTTCAATTTTATGGATTTCTGCTTTCTATTATTTTCTTCCTTCTGATAACCTTGGTTTACTTTGTTCTTCTTTTCTAGTTCCCTACATAGAATTATATTATTAACTTGAGGCCCCTTTTTTTCCTCATATATGCATTTAATGACATTTTTTCCCTCTTAAGTACTATTGTAGTTTTACCTCACCAATTCTGATATGTTATATTTTCATTTTCATTCAGTTCACAATGTTTTCTGATATTCTCTGAGACTTGCTTTCTGGCCAGTGGACTATTTATTATCTAATTTTTATCTAAACCGTTATCTAATTTCTAAGAATTGAGGGATCTCCCAGTTATTTTTCTGTTATTGATTTCTAGATTAATTCCATTATGGTTAGAGGATATACTTTGCATGATTTCAATAATTTTAAATGTGTTAAGGTTGTTTTATGACTCAGTATATGTTCTATCTTGATAAGTGGTCCCTGTGCAGTTGAAAAAAATTTGTATTCTGTTGTTCTTTGTTGGAATGGTGTTGTTCATGTCTTCTATAGTCTTATTTTTTGTCTAATTGTTCTATTACTGAAAGAGGACACTGAAAGCCTCCAGCTATAATTGTGGGCTTATTTCTCCTTGAAGTTCTTCCAGTTGTATTTTAATACCACTTTTGGTTTTGGTTTTGATTTTTCTGTGTATGCATACATATTAAAGATTGTATGTCGTCTTAGTGTATTGACCCTATTACATAATGACGCCCCTTGGTAATTTTCCTTGTTCTAAAGTCTACTTTCCTTAATATTAATAGAGACAATCCAGCTTTCTTTTGATAAGTATATGTTACATATTTTTCTTTTTACTTTTAACCTATCCATACCAGGATGTTTCAAGTGGGTTATTTCTCAATAACATATATTAGAGTCTTAGTTTTTTTTTTTAATCTAATGATCACTGTCTTTTATTTGGTAGGCTTAGACCATTCAAATTTAATGTAATTATTGATAAGTTATTGTTTTGTCATTATTTTTCTTTTTATCCCCTCTATTTTATATGCTCCTTTTCCCCTTTTGTGGATTTTTTTTAAAATCATCCTTCCTCCTAATTTATTTCCCTTTTGTGGATTTTTTTAAAATATTTAGCTATATATTTATATTCCATCTTATCTACCGTCTTTTTGTCTCTATTGTCTTTTCTTAGGGGCTGTTATAGGCATTACTACATACATATGTCACTTTTTACAGTTTACTAAAATTAATATTTTACCTCTTCTGAAATGTAGAAACTGTATTCTCCCCATTTTATGTTAGATTTATAATTGTCATATTACATCTACAGGTATTAAAACCTTACCAGACAGTATTATAATTTTTGTTATCATACATATTCTAAAGAATTTGAGGAAAAAATGTCATATTTACCTAGTTATTTACCACTTATGTTGTGCTTCCTTCATGCCTAATTTTTATTTTTCCTGTAGTGCCTCCTTTAACATTTTTTTTAGAGAAGGCCTGCTTTTGACTAGTTCTCTTAGTTTTCTTTCAACTCAGACTGATGTCATTATTGCTTCATTCTTAAAGATATTCTTACTGGATAGAGAACTGGGTTGACAGTTCATTTTTTACACTACTTTTAAAATGTGTCACTTTATTCTAGCCATCATTGTTTCTCATGAAAAATCCAGTCATTCAAATATAATGTGTAATTTTTTTCTCTGATAGCTTTTAAGATTTTGAATATTGATTTTCAGCAGTTTAGTTAAGATATATCTGGGCATGGTTTCCTTTGAGTTGATCCAGTGAAGGGTTCTTTAAGTTTCCTGAATCTGTAAATTTATGTCTTTTTCCAAATTTTGGAAATTTTCAGCCATTATTTCTTCAATACTTATTCTGCATTATATTCTACTTATATCTATTCTACTTATATCTTCTCCCCTCCTAGGTTTCAACTGTCATGAATGTTATGTCTTCTTATCTATTCCACAGGACTCTGACACTCTGTTCAAACTTTTTTCCCAAAAATATTTTTCTCTGCTTTTCAAATTGGATAATTTCTATTACTCTATTCAAGTTTACAGATTCTTTTCTGTGTCATTACTTTTTTTTAGTTCTAAAATGTCCATTTTATTCTTTTTTTACAGTTTCTCTTCCCCTGCTGAGAACTACTATCTTTCCATTTGTTCCAAGGGTGTTCAACCTTACTTCATGAAACACAGTTACTGTAGCTGCTTTAAAGTTTTGTTGGACTTAGATCATCAGGATTTACATCACCACCAGGTATGCAGCTGTTGAAAGTTTTTTCCATATGAGTTATTGAGATTTTCTCTCTTCTTTGTATATGAAGTAGGTTTAAATTGTATTCTTGACATTTTACATATAATGTTATAAGACTCTGGGTCTGTTGGAAATCCTCTGGGATGTAGGGCTTCTATTTCCAGCCAAGTTGAAATAACAGAAACCAGTTTCATCATCTCTTTGAAATAACCCTCCCCCTTCAAAACAAAGGACAAAATATATGCAACTGTGATTTTTAAGACACTGGTTACCAGGCCATTAAGGACAGCAATCTATAAGAGATAGGAAACAAGGGAAGCCCTAAAATTGCCCTCTTTTAATTCTGTAAGACAGTTATCAGGCCATGCTGGAAGTGGAGGCCAAAGCAGAACCCAGTTTATTCCCTGAGGTGAGTAGGTTAATCTCAGCATCCATTGAGACCAAAGTGGCTAGAGTTTACAGTACAAATAACCAGAGATGAGAGAACTACCCAAAAAGGGAACTCTGGAGATCTGCAGGGGTAGTGAGTGTATATGTGTGAGAAACTAAATGCATGCTAGCAAATAACCACCCAAAAAGTATCAGAGAAAATGTTCTTTGGTGTTCACAGAGGACCAGGAATATGACCTGTTTACACCAGCCAGAAGGGAAAACCTCATAACCCATGAAACATCTGGTAGAATACTCAGAAGTGTCTTATTTCAGTAGTGAGAAATAATTAGCCTTAGGTTAAATGCTGCTCTGATTCTGCCTAAACATGTCTTACAAACAAGACATAAAAAGATTAAACTGTTTCTTAATTTCATCCCAGGAAAAAAATTAAGAATATTTATATGAAAACAAAAATGTCCAGCACCTAACAAGCTAAAATTCACAATGCCTGGAATCCAATTTAAAAACCCCAAATCAGGGACACCTGGGTGGCTCAGTGGGTTAAGCCTCTGCTTTCGGCTCAGGTCATGATCTCAGGGTCCTGGGATCGAGTCCCACATCAGGCTCTCTGCTCGGTAGGGAGCCTGCTTCCCCTTCTCTCTCTCTGCCTGCCTCTCTGCCTACTTGTGATTTCTGTCTGTCAAATAAATAAATAAATAAAATCTTTAAATAAATAAATAAAAAATAAAAATAAAAACCCCAAATCATGTGAAGAAACAAAAAAAAAAAAAATGCCAATAATGAGTAAAAATCAATCAACCTGGAATTGACATAGGTGTTAGAATTAATAGAGAAGGGCATTAAAGTTATTGTAACCATATTATATATGTTCAAAATATAACATATTATATATGTTCATTATATATCTTAGAGGCATAAGAAGTTATTTTTGAAATCCAAATCAAATTTCTAGAAATGAAAATTACAATGTCTAAGATGAAGACTACATTCAATGAGATTAACAGCAGATTAGACATTATTAGAAATAAAGATTATTGAATTTAAAGACAGAGCACTAATAACTATCCAAACCGAAATATGGAAAAAAAAGAATCCAAAAAAAAAAAGCACTAGTTAACTGTGGCCTAAATTCCAGGAGCATAATATTAGTGTAAATGGAATCTCTAAACTAGAGGAAGCAGGAAGAAAATGAAAATATTTTAAATATTAGGGGGTAAAGTCTCCCAAATTTGTTAAATGCTACAAACCCCCACAACCAACAAGTTGCTTGCTCAAACTTGCTCAACCAAACTTGCTCAAAACAATGATAAAGAGAAAAGTCTTAAAATCAATCAGAAAAAATGATTTATCAGATATAGAGAAACTAAAGTAAGGGTGACATCAGATTTCTTATTGGAAGGCTAACAAAAACACAAGTAGACAGCATTCTAAAAGTCCTAAAATAAAAATTACTATACAGGAATATATCCCCTAATGAAAATATCTTTCAAAATTATAGCAAAATAAACCATTTATCAGATATATAAAAGCTGAAATAATTCATTGTTAGCCTGAAATAAATATAAAGTCCTCAGGGCATGAGGTATCTGATTATCAGATAAAAAATAGATTTTTAAAAAAGGAATAAAAAATATCAGATATAAAAAATTTATCTCACTTATATGTCTTTAAAATTAATTTTTATACATATTGGATAAGAAAGCAGGATTCAACTCTATGCTGCCTTTCAAGGCTATATAAGTGTATCTTCATAATATGTGTGTGTATGTGTGTGTACATACATATAGAATCTTGACTTTTATTTATACCAATCAACTATCTTAATATTAGTTATAAAAAATCTATTGTAATTATATTAACATCATAGAAAGTATAATGCAGAGCAAAGAATATTATTGGAGGTAAAAAAGTTTAAAAATGATAAAAGAAACAACTCATAAAGAAGACATAAAATCCTAGTCATTTATGTACCAAATAATAGAGCTTCCAAAGACTTAAAGAAAAAATTAATACAATTGTAAGGAGAAATAGACAAATCCAAACTTCAATTCAGAGATATCTATACTCCTTTATCAAGAATCTATAGAACATGTAGATAAAAATTCCAATAAACAAACAAAAACAGCTATTTGACACATGAAAAAGTGTTCATCATCATTAGCCGTCAGGGAAATTCAAATCAAAACCACATTGAGATACCACCTTATACCAGTTAGAATGCCAAAATTTGACAAGGCAAGAAACAAGTGTTGGATAAGTTGTAGGGAAAGGAGAACCCTCTTACACTGTTGGTGGGAATGCAAATTGGTGCAGGCACTTTGGAAAACAGTGTGGAGGTTCCTCAAAAAATTAAAAATAGAGCTACCCTATGGCCCAACAATTGCACTACTGGGTATTTACCTCAAAGATACAGATGTAGTGAAAAGAAGGGCTATATACATCCCAATGTTCATAACAGCAATGTCCACTATATCCAAACTGTGGAAAGAGTAAAGATACCCTTCAACAGATGAATGGATAAAGAAGATATGGTCCATATACACAATGGAATATTACTCAGCCATCAGAAAGGATGAATACCGACCATTTACATCAACATGGATGGAACTGGGGGCTTTATGCTAAGTGAAATAAGTCAGACAGAGAAAGACAATTATCAAATGGTTTCACTCATATGTGGAATATAAGGAATAGCACAGAGAACCATAGGGCAAAGGAGGGGAAACTGAGTGGGAAGAAATCAGAGAGAGATAAAAACCATAAGAGACTTTTAATTCTGGGTAAACAAACTGAGAGGTATGGAGGGAAGGGGGAGGGAGAATGGGGTGACTGGGTGCTGGGTACAAAGGAGGACATGTGTTGTGATGAGCACTGGGTGTTATATGCAACTAATGAATCACTGAACACTACATCAGAAACTAATGATGTACTATATGTTGGCTGACTGAACATAACAAAAGAAAGAAGGGAGGAAGAAAAGAAGGGAGGGAGGGAGGGAAGGAAGAAAGAAGGAAGGAAGGAAGGAAGGAAGGAAGGAAGGAGATCTGATTCATCGTAACAAACTAAAAAAATGTATATTCTCATATTAATAGATGGAGAAGAAGCATTTAACAAAATCCAACATTCATTCCAATAAAAAACTCAGCATCTAGGAATAGAAGAAAGCCTTTTCAATCTGGTAAACATCACACAGAATGGTGAAAGATTAAATACTTCTCCCTAAGACCAGGAATAAGACAGAAATGTCTGCTCTCACCATTTCTGTTCAGTGTTGTACTGAATGTTCTGTGATTAGTCAAAGAAAGGGAATAAAAATCATTCTGAATTGAAAGGAAGTGAAATCATTTGTAGATAACATGACTATCTATGTAGAAAATCTGATAAAATTTTACCAAAATAAACAAATAAAAGCTCCTAGAACTAGTAAGTGAATTTAACAAGGTTGCAGAATACAAGTTTAATATACCAAAGTTAATTGCATTTCTAAGTATTAAATAATCAGAAATTGAAATTAACAATATATAATATCCCCAAATATGACATACTTTGGAATAAATCTGACAAATATGCAAAACTTGTACACTAAAAACTGTAAGACATTAATAAGAGATTTAAAGAGGACCTAAATAGGTAGGCTATGTTTATGGCTCTGAAGATGCAACATTGTTAAGATGTCAGTTCTGGGGGCACCTAGGTGGCTGTGCCAGTTAAGCATCTGCCTTCAGCACAGGTCATGATCTCAGGGTCCTGGGATTCAGCTCTGCATCAGGCTCTCTGCTCAATGGGGAGTCTGCTTCTCCCTCTCCCCCTCCTCCCTGCTTGTTCACTCTCTCTCTCTCTCTCTCTCACATAAATAAAATCTTTTAAAAAATAAGATGTCAATTCTTTCCAAATTGATGTCTATATTCAATGCAATCCAAATTAAAATCTCACTTAGATTTTTTTGGTAGAAATTAACAAACTAATTCTAAAATTTATATTGAAATTTTAAAAATCTAAATTAGCTAAAACAAGTTTTAAAAGAAAAACAAAGAGAATTAACTTTTTCCTGATTTTAAGGCTATTATAAAACAGAAGTAATCAAGACAGTGTCTTGATTTATAAAGATAAATAGATCAATAGAAGAAAGATTCCAAAAATATAGGAACATATCACAAATATTGACAACTGATTTTTGACCAAGGTACCAAGGCCCTAAAGACAATTCAGTGAAAAAATTGAATATTCTATGCAAAAAAGAGATACGACTTCAATCTATACCTCATACCATATATAAAAATTAACTCAAAATAAATCATAGATTTAAATATAAAATCTAAAACTATTCAACTTCTGGAAGAAAAAGAGAAAATGAAAAGACAAGCTACAGACTAGGAAAAAATACTTTGCCCATTTTTAATATTGAGTTGATTATTTCCTTATTGAGTTTCATGAATATTATAGATAAAAGTCTTATACAGATTTATGTTTTGGAAATATTTTCATTCATTTTGTTGTCTTTTTATTCTTTAAACATAGTCTTTTTTTTCTTCCAACTTCTTATTGAAATTCCACTTAATTAAACATACATTTAATATTACACATATAAAATTTAGTGGTTCATCATTTACATACATTACCTGGTGGATCATCACAAGTGCCCTCCTTAATACCCATCACCTGTTTAACCCATCTCTACCACCTCCAACCACCTCCCCTCCAGTAACCATCAGTTTAAATAGTCTTTTAAAGAACAGACATTTTTAATTTTGATAAGGTCTATTTTACCAACTTGTTTATTTATGGGTCATGCTTTTGGTGTCATATTGAAGAAATCTTGGCTAACCCAAGGTTACAAATGTTCCCTCCTTGCTTTCTTCTAGAAGTTTTATAATTTTAGGTTTGATATTCAAGACTATAATCCACTTTGAGTTATTATAGGGTACAAAGTATAAAATAAAGTCAAAACAATTTTTTAAAGTTTAAAATTATTTATAAATCAGTAAAGGACTTATATCCAGAACACATAAAAAATATTTAAAACTCAGCAATAAGAAAATACACAAGTCATGAAATAAGCAAAAACAATGAATAGATGCCTCACCAAAGAAGATAATATAGACCATAAATGAGCATATGACAAGATGCTCAATATTACTAGTTATTAATAAAATGCAAATTAAAACCACAATGAAATACCACCACTCACCTATTGGCATGTCTAAAATCAAGAAGACCAGTCAAACCAAATATTGGCAAGGATGTGGTGGAAATAAAACTCTCATGGTCTGCCTCTCGTAAGTCAAATTTTTAAATCATACAGTTGTTTTGGAAATGAGTTTGGTAGTTTCTTGGAAAAGTTAAGCATATACTTACTATATGATCCATCTTTCCTCTCTTAGATACTTACCCAAAAGAATCGAAAACATATGTCTACACAAAGCTACCATTAATGTTCATAGCAGCTTTTACTAATAGTTCAAAACTATCTATCCATAGAGCTAAATGGACAAAAACATTGTTTATTCACATGTATTAGTTTAATAGGGCTGCCATAACAAAATGGTAGCTTAAACAACGGATATTTATCATTTCATAATTCTGAAGGCTAGAAATCCAAAATGTTGGTTGCTTCTGAAAGCTATGAAAGAGATCTGTTCTGGGCCTCTCTCTTAGCCTCTTGGCAGCCTCAGGAATTTCTTGGCTTATAATTGATGTTCACCCTGTGTCTTTATATTATCTTACCTCTGTGCATTTGTCTGTGTCCAAATTTCCCCATTTTATAAGGACACTAGTCATATTGGATTAAGGTCCACCCTAATAACCTCATTTTAACTAGCTTACCTCTGTGCAGACCCTATTTCCAATTAAGGTCACATTCTAAAGTACTAGAGGTCAGGACTTCAAAGTATATTTTTTGGGCGGGGTAGGGGGGGAGGGGGGGTGGGACACAATTCAACCTGTAACACTATACAGTGGGTTACTATTCTGCAATAAAAAGCAAAAGCATAAATGATTTTGAAACATTTATAAGTGAAAGAAACCAGACCAGAAAAAAAGTATATACTGTATGATTCCATTATCTAAAATTTTAGAAAATGTAAACTAATCTATAAACTGCTTTCTTTGTGGAACACAGATGAGTGATTGCCTAAAGCAATGGATATATGGAAATTTTGTTGGTGATGAATGTTTGCTATTTTTATTGTGATAATTATGGTCATACAGACAAAATGATTCAGAGACAAGACAAATTCTGTCAGTGGAATGAAACCACACAGAAGAATAATCCAGTTATTGGCAGTGTTCGGTATCATTATCCAGGCAGGACAAAGGAACCAGTAGTTCTCCCGTCTGGCTTCACCTTCATGTCAGTTATGTACAGGCATACCTCAGAAATACTGCAAATTTGATTCCAGATCACTGCAGTAAAGTGACTATGGCAAGTCAAAAGATTTTTCTGTTTCCCAGTGCATGTAAAAATTAGATTTATACTGTACTATAGTCTATTAAGTGTACAAAAGCATTATGTCTAAAAAATGTACATACCTTAATAAAAAATAATTTATTGCTGAAAATGCTAATCATTATCTGAGCTTTCAATGAATTGTAATCTTTTTGTTTGTGGGGAGCCTTGTCTCGATATTGATGGTGACTGCATATGTCTCTAAGGCAGTATAAATGGACATGATATCAGTTTTGCTAATTATTGGATCCTTAGCCAAGATGTGTTATTTTTCTGTGTTTAGATTTCTCAACTAAAAGACGGAGGTGATTGTGTATCTATTGCAATTCAACTAGAATTGATAATATCTACAGTTATTCCATGTTAGTACACTTTAAGATTTGTTTATTTAATAAACTGTGGCATAATATTACTTGCCAGCCATTTTTCTAAGCAGTGCTCAAATATTAATTCATTTAATTCTAATAATAATCATATGATATAGATTTTATTTTCCTCATTTTTAAAGCTTGAATAACTTACCCAATGTCACAAAGCCGTAATACGACAGAGTTGGGATTTTAGCCAAAGAACACAGTCTGGCTACAGTCTGTGTTCTTAACCACTCATTGCTGCCTTACTTTGGGATTAAATACAGGAAAAAAATCCATGTCACTCACTAAAAATGACAGCCTTCATGTTGAAGCAACAGTTTTTATTATCCAATGTTATATGATACTTCTGTTTAGTTATTTGTTACTGTCTGCCAAAGTTTCTAGCACTCAGTAGGCACACAAAAATATCTATTAGCTGACTTGTCATGTTGTCAATTCTCAATTAGCCAAAGTGACAAAACATAGAAATCAAATGAGTGATAGTAAATCATTTATATTTGGCCTGTGCATATCTAATATGCTAGAGCAAGATGAAGAAGGTTCTTGTCTGTAATTCCCCTTCCTAAATGTACTTCCCTAGCACATTTACTTGTCTCTCAGACATTCTGCAAGATGTCACTGAATTGTCTCTCATTAAAAATATCATTTTCTATATTTCTGAAATTGTTTTACTCTCCTAGCCTCTACAAGTCTGTATCATCCCTTAGTTAGCTTAGGGATAGCAAGTGGGTTTCATCTGGAGTGTCAACTCTGGATAGCTGTGACTTCCTTGGGACAATGGATGGAAGAGTTCTGAGGCTGAGTCTTGGCGTAATCACATATGAATCACATATCTACAGGGGACTAAGGAAGGTGTGCACACAGGGTCACACTTACTACCATCCCTGTGGCCCATCTCCTTATTCAGTACCACATGTCCAGCCATCAGAGTACAATAATGAATGTTAACTAATTGGAATTTAAATAAAAACTTAAAAAAATAATAATGGTGAGGGATTCAAACAACACTTTTAGAGAATCCTCAAAGAGTAAGAAAGATATCATCACTTTATTAAATTGAAATCCAGTAAAGATAGAACCAGCAATGCTGATTTCTGCTGGTCACTCTTAAAAGTCAGCTGGGATTCTACTCCTATTTCCTCAGCTTCAAATGACTGGCCTCTCAAATAAGTGACTCAGGAACCAGCATCCTTAGAGATCCCTAACCTCAGAGTTGAGAAGATGGTGATGATACAAGTCAAATCAAGGGTGGTAACAGAACCAGAACCTAGTGCTTTGGCAACTGAAAGCAAGGATCCTCGTCTTCCATGAGCATTGCTTTATCTATCTATGAAATGTCACCTATTTCTCAAGGATGAGTCATTGGAAATAATATATTTATAGGATAATGATAGAGAATATCTGAAAATCATTAGAGTTTACTTTTCTAATATAAACTTAGACAAAGTCAATTTTAATGAAGTACCTGACAACATGAAAAAATTAATTTTGAAATACTCCCTGAAGGAGAAAGTTAACTCAATTTTCCTTCATCATCAAGAGGCCCACTTTCTAAGAATCTAAGAAGATGATCTCTGTAGGAAGAAAAGGAAATATCGAAGAGCTTGATAGAAGACTGAAGAAAGAGAAATTGGGCCAGCCCTTTGCTGTATACAGAAGAGGCTCTCAGCCAAAGGGGCAGTGATTACTTCAGAATATGGCACTGTCCTCAGACCATGTTAACTCTTCCTCTTACTACTTTCCTACCATACAGAGGCACAGGAGAGCATGTTCATTTTTTCTACCTCAGAGACTGCTGGAAACCTGGAATGCTCTAGTGGTGCTTGGATTTCTTCTCCCATCATTGTGGCAAGTCTCTTCAGAGCAAAGATTTCAGGCACATCTATCTGGTGGGTCAGTCTGAGACACACATGAAAACCTATGGCAGAAAATGTTTTACCACGTTGTGGAAAAACATTTCTGCCATTTTAATTTTAGAACATTAGAAATAGACTTTTAAAATGGAAAGTAGTCCCGTGGCTTTAAAATTCTAGCTATTAGTTTTTCTAAAAACTGTATAAATGAAACTGAATCCTTTATCCCTCCCCCAAAAGAAAAAAAAAAGAGTGGGTAGAACTGTCACTTCACAAGGTGACTTTTTTTTTCAAAGTCTTTTTGACTCTCAACTTTAAAAAGGATGACATTCAATAAGAGCTAAAAGCCTCACATTATTCATTCCTCTTTGAACTTCTCTTGAATGTGGTCTATGATCATATTGTTTTTGGATATACTCCCTTTATAGCAGCTGCCCAATGATCCATTAAAATGACAAGTGAAGGGCCACATGGTGGGCCGAGTGCACTTAGTGCAACTCTGACAGGAGAGATGACAAAACGGTTTCTTCTGGTCAGTTGCAGAGATGCCCCTACACCTGAGAGCAAAGGGAGAACATTTAAGTTAAAGCATAGAATGATCTTTGAAACTCCAGAGAATGGAAATAGAATTGAGGAACTGTGGTGCCAAATGAATCAAAGTGATTTTAAATTGGTATTAGAAACCAAAGAATGCAAAGCTATAGAGGATTTTCTACAATCATATTCCAATTATTACCTCTTATCAGTGGGTTAAACGACCATCTTTATGAAGTTTGATGGGCATCATTGAGTAGATGACACCATCCATGGTTATCTCTTTAATTACAATTAAACCTAGATTATTTATAGTAATGCAGGATCTGGATGGATGACAGAGAACTGTAGATGACAGATAACCTCCCTGGAATTCTTTTTAGCCAACAACCATTAATACCCATGAGCTTACTACTGCAGAGATCAAATTCTACAGTGCAAGCTTTGAGAAATACAAATGTGAAAACTTTGCTTTTTTGACATAGGACTTTTAAGGGACTCCATTTCTGGTTAATGTGAGCAACAATGAGCTGGATTAAGAAAAAGTGCTACATGATTTCTGTTTGATTAAAAAAAACTTAATGGAAGTCATAAACAGGAGGCCCATGTATTTTCTTTTTAACTTTCTATTTTGAAATAATTTTAGATTTACAAAAAGTTCCAAAAGGGAATGGATAGAACCCCAAGAACCTTTTACCCATCTTTCCCCAATGATGACACCTTTTATAATTATAGTACAATATCAAAATCAGTAAACTGACACTGGCATGTTACTATTAACTAGATTATAGAAGTCATTCAATTTTCAACAGTTTTTACACAAACTCATTGTTCTGCCAAACTTTGAAGAAACAAATTATTCCATATATATATATATATGAAGTGCACCTATGAAATGTCAATATTTTGTTAGTTGAAAATTGACTAGAAGTTGTAAACTTGATGAAAATATGATTCCATTTATGTTACTGAGGATTTGCAAAAATATTTTCTCTTTAATTTTGTTTTCCTACTGAGTTTATTTTTATTGTTTTTATATTTCCACGGAAGTAAACAATATGATGTCTTTGAAAGAAATGTAAGTAATTGTTTATATGAATTTAAATGAACATTTTATAGCTAAGACAGATAAAACTGTTTTGGGTTTTCTGTGTAGACAATCTGATGTGAATAATGGCAATTTTATTTCCTCTTTTCTAATTCTTATATTATCCTTTTCCTTAATGTACTGTTTTATCCAGAACTACCGGAATAATGTAGAAAGGACATGGTATTAATGGGTTCTTGGTTTTCAAATGGGATGATTCTAATGCTTCACCCTTATGATGTTTGGTATAGGCTTTGGATATACAACGTTAGTCACATTAAAGGAATTCACTTCTATTTCTTACCATGTCTTTACCAAGAGCTTTTTTAAATATCATAAATGAGTATAGAATTTTCCCAAATTATCTTTGTGCCCCTATTGAGGTGTTTGTACTCTTTTCTTTGATATTAATATGATTAACTACATTTTAATATTTTCTAATGGTAATCACTTCTTCATGTCTAGGATAAGCCCAACTTGGTCAGAGTACCATTTCCGTTCTTTACATTACTGAATTTAATATGCATTTATCATGCCTAGGATTTTTTATGTAGATAAATGAGTGATATTGTTTTATAATTTTCTTTTATCATATAGTCCTTGTCTGATTTTGGTGTCACAATTGTACTGACCTCAAAATGAATTGGGAAATATCCTCTTTTTCTGTTCTCTAGGAAAATTTATGCTCTATGAAATTTCTGTACTTATTGATAATAAAATTCCAGAGTTTAGAGGAAAATAAGTTTTAATCAATACATACGTATCACTAACATTAATAATTTTTTATACTGGCATATTAAATATCATATGCAATTTTATAAATTTGGTCATTTTGTATGACATAAATTGTTCCAGTCTTCCAACTTACTAGTTCTTGATTAGGGAAAGATTTGTTTTTTAAAACTCCAATTGATGAATGTAGTGGTGGTCCATGGAGAAAATTTCATTGAGTATGGCAAATACAATATGGTGATATCAGTAGTTGTTTTGCCTGAGCTTAGGAAACCACAACAGTCCCCAGATTTATAAGCTTCTATTGCTAGTATTTGGTGGACCATGTAGTCTAATCTTGACAAACTGACCTCAGAAAACTTAAAATCTTGAATTCTATACTGAAAAAAGTATAAAATTTGTTTAAAAATAGTGTTAAATCTGTAAAATGCCTGATTTTCTGGGAGTAAGTATAAAGTAAGCAATGAAAGCTGGCTGTCCATCAGTAGTTGCTGTCAAATTCTGGTCTCTCCTAATCAGATATATTAATTATAGTTTATATGTCTTGGGAAGCAGTCCTTACTCTTCTGGAGGAATATCAGAGAAATAAGTACTTTTTGAAACTCATATTTTAAAAAATATGCTTGACTCCCTCCACAATGAAAAAATTAATAATAAATAAAATGCACACACACCCAAAGACAGTAGCCATAAAGGGCACCATTATAACCACTCCCTTGCATACACTTTCAACCTTCCAGCCTCTGCCTGGCCTCACCATGGCAAAATCACAATCCTAGTTAAAACCATCTGTCTGCGTATTTCATACCTGTATCTGTACAGCTAATATGTCTGGAAGAAAACACACAATCACACTGATTGATCCTACTTCGAATTTAAAATTTTAAGTCAAGTGGACCCTTATTTCATGATGCCCAACAATCATGCTATAGTCCCCTATTTCATTCACTCTCCTATTCTTCTAGACAAGTATAATCACTTCTTGTTGTTTGCTGCAGTTAAATCCTTTGAAGCCGCCAGCAACAGTGAGCTAATGCATACTGAACCAGCGCTCCTAGGAGACATACAGAGTAAGGCTGCTAAAACTTCCGGCCACATTTTCATCAACTGATCCTGTATAACCTTGTTTTCTGTGTGTTTTCATTTTAAAACATCTTATTTAATAGATATTATTGATTTACACTGAACTTCCAAGACAATAGCATTGTAACTCGTGCCTAAATAAAGCTTATCTAATACACATATTTGCTCCAAGAAGGACACACACGGCCTTCTTGCTCTCAGGAACACTAGACAGCACTTCAGCACTATGCCTGGAAGGGGCACTGTAAACAGCAAAATAACCAATTAAAAAGCACAAGATGCTAAAATAGACCATGAAGAAGACACTTTCTTATACTATGAGAGCTGAAACAAGAAGGCAGAATGTCTCCCCGTTCAGTCTCAGCTGGGAACATACGCATTGGGGCACTACAATATTCCACAGATCAGAGTATGCGTGTATCTGCAAATGAAAACGTGGGGAGCACAGATCTGGGGGTGACAAGTTAATTTTAACAAATGGGTTAAGTTTGGGTTAAGATTGCAAGTATGAAGTCCACAAATAATGAGAATCAACTAGAACATTTCACAGTCAAATTTGACCACACAGTCAAATTTCTAGCATCTTCTCCCTCATACTATAACTTCCTGTTTTCTCCTTGTTCCTATTAAAAATCACCCCGCAACCCGGCTAGGCACTAAGATCTCATACCCTCTCACCTCCTCAAGGACATTGTTCTGGCTATTCTGCCCTTACTACCAAGCAGTAGTTTTTCTCTCTCTTTGGTCATTTCTGTCAGTGCAAAAATTTTGTTCTCTCTTCTTTCTTGATAATTGTTCTGGAAGCTATTTTGCAGAATTACAAAAGCTTTTTAAAATCGTCCTACAGTTTGACAAATATTCCTGTCTCTCCTTAATACTAATGAAATGATCAGAAACAAGTAGTTTCTATGAGGCTATTAATTGCAGCAATATTCATAAAAGCAAATAATTAAATTTGGGACAACATGGGTGGATCTAGAGGGTATTATGCCAAGTGAAAAGAGTCAGACAGACAAAAACAAATACCATATGATTTCACTTATATGTAAAAACTAAAAGAAAACAAAATAAAAAAGCAGAGAGACACATAAATACAGAGAAGAAACTGGTAGTTGCACGAGGGGAGGATAGAAAAAATGAGTGAAGGGGAGTGGGAGACACAGGCTTGCAGTTATGGAACAAATAAGTCAGAGGAACAAAAGGTACTGTGTGAGGATTTTAGTCAATGGTATTATAATAGTGTTGTATGGTGACAAATGGTAGCTACACTTGTGGTGAGCATACCATAACATACAAACTTGTGGAACCACTCTGTCGTACCTGAAATATAACATTGTGTGTCAACTATACTTAGAAAGAAAAAAAACAGAGAATTGAAAGCAATCTAAATAAATAGTAGAGGGCTGGTTAATAACGCAGAGTAAAATACTACATAGACATTATAAGCTACAGATTGATAATGAGTAACATAGGGTATTCTTTCCTACAAATTAAGTTAAAAGCACAAATTAAACAAATTATAAAATATTATCCTGCTTTTGTAAAAAGAAAAAATAAATTTCATTTTGCCTATGTTGGTTTGTACTCCGAAAAATAATTGGAAGGATATACGCCAACATTTTATTCCTGGTTTGCCTACATCCAAACCCAGGGTCTTAGCCACTCCACTAAACTGTCAGGTGTGCCTGTTCTCAACTAGACTGCAATGGAAGCCCATGAAAGTTTCTGTAATCTTGGCCCAGAAAGCCACACTAAAACTATACATATTTTGCTAACTTATTCCTGGAATGTAAAAATAATAATAATAATAATAAAGTTGGAGTTGCAGTGTCTTCTTTGTCTTATATAGGTACACACAATTTAATTATAAAACTGGGACTGTGACTAAGGGGCTTCTTAACAAAATGTCTGTCAAAGGGGTATGCTGGGATCACTCTCCCTTAGTCAAAGGCAAAGACCAAGAAATCCAATACCCCTGGTAGAATGAGAACAAACAGCTCTTACAATAGCAAAACCAACCAATAAGTTCTCAAAATTGTGTTTAAAGAAAGAAAAAACAAAACAAAACTCAATGTCCAAGGGCAAGCAGAATCTTTTCTAGGGGAGGTAGGAGGTATGTGTGTAGTAGGCTGGCTGGTTCAAAGCCAGACTTCCATCTTGACAGGATTCTCACAGATTGTCACCACAGCTACTCCTCAGCTAATTCTCACCAGATGTTTTGAGAGATTGAGAGCATTTCCCAAAACCTAGCCCAGTTCACCAAAACAATTAAGACCTATAATCAGATTCTAAAACTCGCCTTCATACACTATTAAACAACAGTGCATTATTTAAGGAGAAAATAAAAATAAGCAATAGAATTTAAATTTACACTATTTAGGTCGTCAAAGGGCTTAAGTAAATTTTTTGTGGTTGTTTTCACAACAATCCTATGGAACAGGAAGAGATGGTACAGTTACTCTGTTTAATAGATGAAGAAAGCAGGGCTCAGTGGTATTAAGCGTTTTGCTCAGTCACATGTCAGGTAAGATGTGGGGTCAAGAGCCCAGATCTGCTGCTCCTGGTTCACTGCTCTTGGCTTCATACGTTGCTGGTCAATATCTTCTCAGTCTTAGTGTATCTGTACCCCAAAGCAATCACACATCTTCATCCCTACCTCCTTTCTGTGCACCTCAAATCCTCACCACTATGCTTTTACAATGTTCTACCAACCTTTTCCCACTATTTACCCTACAAGCTCCCACATCAGTCAAGTTCAAGGACTAGATTCCGCCTTTATAAAAAAACACGTATTTAGGTTATGTCAGTGTTTGCTTAATAATTATTCTTTAAATGATAATTTTATGTATCCTTCTGCTTTATATTTCAAAAAAAATAAAAATAACCAGTTCTGTGATGAAGAAAATGGCTAACTTTTAGGATTTTTAATAATTATTCTTGCCCATATCTGTTAGCAGGTCATGACAGAACTTTGACTTTTTCATAACCCCAGTTTTTGCCTAGTTTCCTGATGCTTGAAGGAACTTCAATCAACTTCCTTCTTTGTTCCCACCCAGTCCTGTGTCAGTACTCCACACCTTGCAAAATCAGCCTAATTAGCACAAGAGTGCTGCCCGGTGGGCTCCTAAACTCTGGGGGCCTAGCCTTTAGGTCTACCCAGTCCATGTATGGGCATTGAGAAATACCTAGAACCTTTAAGTTAGGAATTTATATGAAAATAGAAAAACAATGTACTGAATATGACTGGAACACATACTTCAAAATGAAAACTATATAGTTTTTTATATGCGTATAAAATGGTGTTTTTATCCAGATCAAACCTGAGGAACCTTAGAACTCTTGACCTCTGACCCAGAGGTCAGCTGTGATGCTCCAGGCAAACCGCTTCTTAACTGTCATAGAACACTGGGAAAGTTCTTAACTGCCATGGGCAGCAATGTCCAGACATATCTCTTGATGCACTTGATGGAGCAGGAGCCCTGTAGGGACATTTGAAACTAATGTATATTTAGGTGTTTCTGCTGGACTGAGTGTCCCCAGAGGAAACCAGACAGAAGGGAAGAAGTAGAGTCGTGAGAGAAGAATCCGGATGAATAAAGAAGATTAGCCAACTGAATCTGACAGGGCGTGGTGAAGCAGATGTGCCATACAGGGGAGACATCAGCTGCCTGAGCCAGCTTTTCTGCCCACCTACCCACAAATGCTCCCCTTCCCTAGGAGAGGAGTACGCTCCAGAAAGGAGTGCTCCAAAGGCACAAAACCTTCTAACACTGAAGGAGTAGAGATCCAGAGGAGATGGGCAGCCATGTGGGGAGTGGTCTGTGTGGGAGGAGACCAAAGCATGGAGATGAGACCAGAGCAATTGTAAAGCATGTGGGTTTTGTTTTTAGGATGTGAGTTGCTGTGCCTCCTTCAAGGTGCTTCAAGAAGAAAAGTTAATTTAACCTTCCTAGGAGTAGGGATATTCAGATTAACAATGAAGACACACTTAGAAATCCCGAGATATGTTTTGGAAGAGATATCTTGAAGGGGGGAGAAATGGGATTTTTGCTGGGAAGAGACATGGGAATCCAGGCAGGGAGAATGGCAGGAGCACTACAAATGAGGAGGGTATGTACTCAGTGGCAGATGAAACTGGCCATAAATTCAATGAGTATACAATGGGGGATATGAATCTGGAATTCTTTTCCACTAAAGGGATCAATGATAAGCCTTAACACCGGGATGGATTAGGGAACCATCCTGGCCCAGTCTGGGTCCTCTTCTTCATGTCCCAGGTGTCCCATGTTCCACAGAACATATCTTCATTGAGTATCCCCTTCTTGCTTTGGTGCCCTTATTCCTGAGACCAGGAATTTTTGTTTAGGAAGTTGCTCACAGAATAGCCTTCAATTACACTGTCTGGCAGGCTTTGCTTCCCTGAACTATGTGAGTTTTGCTATGGCATTCTCTAGCCCAAGTCTGCTGTGTCTGTTTCTGTGTTCTCTTTGGCAATTGCATTCTCTCTTTGGGACTCAGCTTCTTCCTACATGCTATGGTAATCAGACAGGCATTTGAAATCCAGCTCAGCAGCTGAATATTAGCTCAAAAGTATCCCCATTAGACCAAAAAAAAAAAAAAGTGTGGCTAAGTTACAATTTTAACATAAAAGGTCAGTTCCTGCTTGAAATTAGAGATGAAAAGTATTCCCCACTAGTCCTAAACATGGATAAAAATCTATTGCTTGTGCAGTAGGCAGTAAGCTTCTCTCTCTAGCCTCCTATCCCATCCTCTTCAGTATCTGATGGCAAGTATATTTTGCCAATTTTGTGCCAGTTATTAATGTAAACCTCCATAAAGCAGGTTCTCAGACTTTGCTGCCCACCTCTGGTCATTTTGCTTCTTTGTTTCTTATCTTGCCACCCAGTACCCTGATACCTAACATATAGGTAACAAGGTTACTTTCCTGATCTATACTCTTGCTGCCCCTCACTGTTGTCTCCTTCAGAGGGCCAGTAGGACCCAGGTAGCTAGAGTCTGGCTTCACAGGAAGAAGGCTTTGGAAAGTGTAGTTAAGATGTTGAACTATAGTAGAAGTCAGTTGAACTTAAAGGAAAAGTAGACACCATACAACTATTACTATAGCGATATCAGGAGTTTGGAAATCCAGGTTTCTGGAGCTATTGAGCCCCACCAAGGTAGAAGTTGACACCTTTGGCAAAGGTCCCATGATAAAAACACAGCTTCTATTTACTATGCTGGGTTGGTTGGGTGAATTTGGGGAATTCGCTGACTTTGTAATGTTGGTTCTCTATCCAGATTTCAGGGAGGATGGGGAAAAGCTAAGGAGGGCAATTATCAGGAACCCTGTGGATTTGCAGATCCAGAAGTGAAGGCAGGAGAGACTTGAGACCAGCAGGAGATGCTGAGATGGCTCAGGCTGAGGGCATTAGCTCTGCTCTGTTTTTTAATACCTGCCCCAGCTATGTGGTCTGGGAACCCCCTTGTTGCAGATGTTTTTCTGTGTCTCCTGACTTCTATAGCTCATTACTCTGCCTGCTTCGAAGACTCTCAGGACCCGTGAAAGAATCCTAAGATTCCTCTACTTTCTCCATATGTTTCCTTGATCCTCATATCCCCTAGCCTGTTGAACAGCATTGAGTAGAGACTTCCCAGCTGTAAAAAGACGTTAAGGTCTGATATGAGTGCAACCTCATTTTGTTATCTTTTTCTTTGTTTTGATTATTTTTATTTTTAATTTTAAAAGCATTTTAAATTTTAAAAATGTATATTTTATGAGGTGAATAACACTATCCCACTTAAACCTTTAAGATTTTGCCCCATTGTCAAGTCAAATCAAACTCCTGGGAATGAAATTCATAATTCTTCACAGTTTGGCGCAAACTTTCCTTTCCAATGTAATCTCCTGTCACTTTCTCCCACCTTAATTGCTCTGGCTCCTTCAGAGAGCCTAGAACATGCTAAATAAATAGTTGCATGCCTCTCTAATTCTGCTTGTTGCTGGTCCTTCTATCTCCGCTACCTCTTGAGAATGCCTCTACCATGTTCTCTTCAACATTACCTTACTACCCCCTACCTCTTTCCTCCTTGAAAGACACCTTGTCCTCCCTGCTCCTTCTTCCCAAAGGCTACTTCATTTATTCTCTTATTATTTAATTTGTATTTGTGCCTCATCTTCCCAACTGTTCGAAGTTTTAGGGCAATATAGATGGCTCTTGCATTTCTTGTATACTCCCCACGTTGCCTGACATATAGTATACACATACAGCTCTTCAAGAAATGTTGAACTAAAATATAGGAAATAAAGCATACCGACCAAAACCCTTTGAAGATGGCCCAACCTTAAGCTTTCCTTCTAAACGTACCACTTTGGTCTCTTGGCTGAGCACTTTTCTATGCTTGCATGTACTCACTGTCTTTAGTGTTTAAGTCCATTGATCAATATTGGGGACACTAGTGCATGTCCAACTCCTAGGCAAAAGCCAGGTTTCCAAGCATAAGCCAAGGAGAGAAGAAATCTTCCCAACACTGCTTTTATGACGTCTGGATCTGTCACATTGAGGTTAGACTAAAATGTCATGAAAGGAAAAAACAAGGAGTGCCCTGAAGCTCCGCCTACAGAGGAAGAGGTCAAGAGTTAGAATCTATCTACTTAATCATATTTTAGAGAGGGAAGCTCTATTAGTCAAAGTTTAAAATGGGAGTTTTTGAGAAAACTGACAAAAGTAGATAACTCAATAAAGCTTTTATTTTTTTTTTTCCTGAATGTCTTTTAAGTAACAAATGAGGTCTTAGGAGTCTTGGTTTATCTACCTTCTCAAAAGAAATCCAACTGAGTTTACTCTCCAGTAATTTCCCTCAGGAATAAGAGATGAGAAAGATTTATATGGGTTACTGAAGAATTGAAAACAGAATGATTTTTAAAGTATTGAGAAAGCTATTCATAGCACTTTAGATCTTCTTACCAACTATTTCCAGAACATATGTTACAAATACTTATATAACATAGGTAGTAGTGTATACCAGAACATAAATACACAGTATATGCTCTCAAATTGAAAAAAAAAAAATAGACTTGAAATGAATGTTACACTTTCTTGACTGAAGAAAACCTTCAAGCCCAAACCACAACATTCTACAAAATCATCAGCTCATCAGCACTATCCTGGGGTGACCTTTACTCCTATTCTTTCCTGGCATTCTTCAAACTTTAAAGATAGGATTAAAAAAAAAAAAAAAAAAAAACCAAAAAAAAAAACCTGCCCTAGATAGGATAAGTTCATCCTGCTGGAAAATAAAATACAAACTTTTCCAAAACAAAAAGCCATGAATTCAACCATTCATCAAGATCTGGGGATTATGAGAATTCCTGGCTCTTGGGCTATCACTTCTTTCCCAGAAAAAAACAAAAACAAAAAACAAAAAACATCAGTTTTCACTATCCTTAACATAAGTAAAACCATTTTGATTCAAAATCACTCTGAGAGGTAGTCATGCACATGATAACACATCCTAAATCTCTTCTGTTCTGGACAGACACTGGACAGCATTGCAGACACAGTCCCTAAAGGGAGGGTTTTTAATCCTGAAGTCAAGTTCCACTGGATAAAATTTAAATTGCAAGAGAATTTCCAAATCTATGATTTCCATCTGATTTTTCATCTTATGAGCATATGATTTTCAAAAATGTAGACATTGAAGGATAGCATGCACTTTATTTTTACATGTAAAACTAACCTCCCTGCCCTCTCTAATAACTCCATTCTTCTTGCCTTCTAATCAGTTCTCCACACATAGCCCAAAGTATCACTAAGATGCAAACATGATCATGTCACTTTCCTATTTAAAATCCCTCAAAAGTTCTCCATTGCTCTTAGAATGAAGTCCAAATTCCTTATCTTGGCTTACAGACCCTGCTGGGTCAGCCCTGGCCTATCCACCTCTCTCTCTTTCCATCTATCACCCCTGCTATCACCACACATCTTTGCTTCCCAACTATATAGAAAATCCCTTAATTCTCTGTGCTCTGTTGTCGCCATGTCTTCAGCATTTTGTTCCCTCGTATGCCTGCTCCTGCCCTCCACACTCCTTTAATTTAGACTTGACTTTACATGCACATGTTTGCACAAACACATGTAAGAACAAATGCCCTGGTGGTGTGAAGAGTAAGATTTAATTCTTAAATGTTACATACAAAAAATTCTATAGTGATTTTATAGGCCAACATATAACTTATCATTTTAAATGCAGTCCTATATTTTTCTCTTAATTACCTCTCCCACCCCCAAGTCAATTTAAATGTTTGACGTATTATGAAATAAGTTCTGTTTCAAATTAAAAGCAACTCTATGCTGTGAAGTGTGTAAACCTGGTGATTCACAGACCTGTACCCCTGGGGATAAAAATACATTATATGTTTATAAAAAAATAAAAAATAAAATTTCAAAAAAAAAAAAAAAGCAACTCTAATATGTGGAGGGTTCCGGCCATCTCTCTTGATGCCTGTAGTTGTACTCTAATGAGATTCGATATAATCACTCTGGCTGTCTATTGTTTGATTTGGCTTGGTCTTGACTACATAGAAGAGTATACGGTAACAATAAGATATTTAATACAGCAAAGAGGTATTTAATTTTCTCATTTGCTAAATTAGACGTGTGATAGATAATCTAGGGGAATGATGAAATACAGTTCACCTGCCCGATTTTTACTAGATTTTACAGTTCTTAAAAATCCTTAGAAAAAGTATCATAGTACTTTCTGTCGTTCCGTAGGAAAATAATGCATTTGGAAACATTAAATCTCTCTGCCTGTAAGCTGTTACTTTCTTCTATTGAAGTGAAGTTCAGGATCCTATAAAGTAAGCATTCTCCATTTTTGCTCACTGCTGGTTACCATCAAAATATCTGGTTAATGATCTGAATTCTTCAATTTTAAGTTGTTTTAATGCCAAGAAACCATAATTTTATATAACTTTAATCCAGGAATCTTTTCCTAAGGCTTATTATATTTCAAGGCTTTTCTCCTTGAAAAAAGCCCTTATTTTACACCAGTTTACATGAGTGAGTGTGTCCGGTATAAAGAGGAGCAGATGTTCAAACACTGACATTGACTCTAGGACCTCCCTGAGTGACGAGATTCTCTACAGGGTAGGGGATAGGCCTTCCCCAAGCCTCTTGATGCTCTGTGTAATGCTGGCACCGTTTCCTGCTGCTTGCCCTTCAGAGGTTACAGGCTTGTACCCAGATAGGTGACATCATCTATTGTACAGTGGTATTACAGAATACTACTAGGATGAGTCTGGAAAATGAGGGATTTGTGATATTAAATTCTTGAAGAATTCCCTAAATCAAGATTTGTATAACCAGGGTCTTTATCCAGTCAGAGTTTACCCAGGATCCCCATTTCCAGCAGCCCAAAAGCTCCTATAATGAATTCAGCAAGTCTTCATATAAGTGAATTCTGGAGTTGTGTATGGGGCTGGGGCTGGGGTGGCCTTGATGGATCATCCACTCCCCCTGTCCCCTATGCTCCAAGGAAATCTTATATCCAAGTGGCAGGGAATGAGCCTGTGCCTTTCACCCCGCTCTGATGTTCAAGGAAGCACTTAACAGTGAATCAGAGAATAAAGTACGAAGCTCTTCAAAATGGACAAGTTTATCCTAATCAAACCAGTCTTTTGTTTTTTTAATTTATTTGATAGACAGATCACAAGTAGGCAGAGAGGCAGGCAGAGAGAGAGAGGAGGAGGAGGCAGGCTCCCTGCCGAGCAGAGAGCCCGATGCAGGACTCGATCCCAGGACCCTGAGATCACGACCCGAGCCGAAGGCAGAGGATTTAACCACTAAGACACCCAGGTGCCCCAAACCAGTCTTTTTTAGTGCTTGAGAATGAAATAAAAAACAAGATTAAACCAAACCCCAGAATTAATACATTTAAGGAACAAGAACAAGTGAGAGTGTTAAGATTTGGAAGAAAATAAAACCCTTCCTGTCCGTAATATCGAAAACGTAGGCAATCTGCCAAGAAACAAGTCCCCAGTGCCTCTCTACAAGTATGGTGCTGGGGACCCACAGAAGAGTCTGGAGACATGAAAAGAAAGAGAAGAGAATTTGGCCTCTGATTAGGAAAGATGGCAGAAGACCTGGAAATAAAAGATAATTGTGGAGTAGGACTTCTTAGGTGTCCTCATTATCATCAGGGTGGGCAGCCTTCCCTCAGTCCTGGGAAGGAAAAGCTGCCTGTGAGAGTCAGTTCACCAGTCTTCTTTATGGGATGTGGGGATGGAAGTAGGGAAGCTGTCTGCTGCGTCCTTCAGGTGCAAGGAGAGCTCTGAGCACTGACAGATGAGGTTTTACTCTCAGGAAGACACACCAGTTCTGTTTGGGAACCAAGTGACAGAGGTTGGCCTCTGGGAGGAAGGAGAGGCCCAAGAAGGGAGAGACCCTATAAGATGCTCCTGGGCATCATTAACAACTTTCCCTTGACCTCAGCATTGCTTACGTGACTTTCGGGTTTACAAATATTTGTTAAACTGTATGGATTTATGCACTTTTCTGTAGTTTTATTTTACAACATTAAAAATGCTAAAATGAAAAAGAACAGAGCACAAGGATATAAAATCAGGCCTCTTCCTGGCACCTTAGTAACTGTAGGACTTTGGGCAGTAAAAATAAGAATAAAAACTATTAGGTGCTGGTTGTGTCCTTGTACTAAACTTGCATGATGCAGCCGTCTCATTGTTGATTATTACTGTGCCCATTCTACAGATGAAACTACCTTATTAGCAAGGTGAAGGAGTCTGCTCAAAATCATATACCCCTTGAGAGTCAGGGCCAGGTTTAGACACAAGGTCCTCTTAATAGGTCTACCCAGAGCCCACTGTCCTGCCAGGACATAGGAAGATTTCCTCCAAGGTCAGCTTGCTGCTGGTATAGCCACTCAAACAAAACCATGATGCCATGCTATCCCTGGAGGGTAGGGTGATTTTTGAGATTGTAATCCGAAGATGTGGTTTTGACAGCATATTTTAAAGAATGTATGGCCAAGATATACCTAATGTGATTTTTTTCAAATTGCTCATAAGACTGTGTTTTGATTTGACATGATGTTTCTGCTGGATTGTATAAAAAAAAAATGGCCTGAAGGAGCTTAAATACTTAAGCGGTTTTTACTTTTGTTAAACGGCATACCAAAATATGGGTACATGATTGGCTTTCTCTGTAATCCCTGGTTTGGTCTCTGGCTCCAAGTGATGCACTAGTCAACCCCTCAGCTCCCTGTACAATAGTCCTTCTGCCCCTCAGGAGGAGTAATTTAGATAGTCACTGGGTTCTGGTGACCCTGGAGAGACATAACTGGCCCCTCCCCACCTGGAAAAATGACTGAGCACATGGGGACCAAGGACCATTGAACCATTTCTCCAATCACTGGCTCCCATCGCACAGCCAAGGCCAGTCCATCCAGGCATGGGGTTGAGGTCCAGGACAATGGGGACATGGGTGACTGTCACTGACTCTGTGCTTGAGCCAAGTCCATGGGTCCTGTGGAAATTGTTACTCCACAGTGTCCCATCTGGTTCCCCAAGCCGCTATGTTCGTAACCCTGGTACTATAATGCCATCCCCATGCTCCCCAAAAAAGAGGGGTGCTTAGGTCTGGATATAAGTGGCAGAAGGTTGGGGAGTACATAAGCCACTCAATAAAATGTGTACATTTTCCTAAAGTATTTAATTAAATATTATTAAGGTTGCAGGATTGTCCTTGTAACCTAATTCTAAGAGACCCTTCCGTGTCTGAGCCTTGTTCAAGTTCACAGCTCCAAGATCAGGAAAGGGAGATAAGTCAGGAGAATGTGCATGCTTGAATGGGCTGCGGTGGCCCCTCATATGTACCTGGTTCAATGTAAGAGCCATGGTGTGCACCTTGCACAGAGGAGGGTCTCCAGCACATGCTCCTAGTCTGCAAGGCCTGGTCTGAGGGCAGCAATGTTCAGGTGCTGTGTATCTGCTTCCATGAGCCTACTCTGGGGCCATGGAAGCTCAGACCTCCATCTGTCACTGGGGGATATAGCTCTTCTCTCTGCAGCCCACCCTATTTGCCCAGACTTGATCCTTTAGAGAAGCAGATCTTGATAGACCTATGCCCAGTCTATCAGTAGGAACCTATTTTTGCCATTTGTCAATATTGGGGAGGGAGGAGGAGTACAGAAGTATATGACTATGTTTATTTCTGTACAAGTACAAAATTGCCTGAATTTTCCGACAAAATGCAAGATTTCAAAAACAGAATCGATACTTTGGGGAAGCTTTGGGCTGGCCTAGAGAAAGATTTGGCTGCTACCAAGGGAGGTGGGATAATATAAATTCATTCTCCTCTGCCCTTAGGAATACGGGGCTTGCAAAGCAGATTCCCCAAGTCCAGGCTGACAGCTACCTCTAGGGAATAAAGGAGCACGACAGGCTCTCTGTCGTCTGCAGCGCCACACATGAATAAAAGTTGTGGGCCCTGTTGTCATAGAGTTCAGACCAGGAACTTCTGCCTGGGGTTGTGTCCCAGGACTGCCAGCTCCTGTGCTATCTCCAGCAAATTACACCCAGGCTTCTCATTTTCCTCCAAAGATGGTAATATAGGACCTACCTCATAGAGTTGTTGTGAAGATTAAATGGGTTAATTTGTGTGAGGCTCCCAGAGTGTCTGGCAGAGAGTAAGCGCTCAGTAAATGTTAGCTAGCAGCAGTGGCAGGAGGCATAGGAGCGAGCAGTCAGAGGAGGACAACGACTGTCGCTGAGGAAAAGCAGCCATCCTCAGCGGAGATCTCAGCCTGGTTCTCAGGGAAGCCGGTTACTCTCGTCCAAAGTTCTCCTCTGTCATCTGTCCTCTGTTTGCCGTCAGTGGTTTGTAGCATTATTGCCCAAGTTTTTAAAGCAATGAGCAATTACAGGGAGTTCTTGAGAGAAACGCTCTCTTGGGCCATATGATGCTGTATTGCTACTTCTCCTTCCTCCTAATAGAAGCACGTGATTTCCACATTCTTTTTTCCCCGGGGCACAGAGCGAATGTCGAGCTGCAAGGGGAACACCTGGCCTCCGGATGCCACTTGATCTCATTTTTCCATTATGTTCCCGTTCATCCCGAGTTACACCTCGGAGGCTTTTCACTAGTAAACAGAAAAGAGAGACAGAGAGAGGGAGGGAGGGAGAGAACAAACTCCACTTTTTGACTGGTTCCTGAAACATTGCCCTTAGATGCTGGACAGAGGCTACACTGTTCTGGTTCAACAGTGTAATTAAGCGTTGATGAAAAGGACCGGGGTGCAGGACAACACTGGCCTACTCTGACTCCGGGTTTGCTCCTTTGCCTGGGTCAGTGAGGCTGGGTGCTACCCAAAGCACTCAGCAAAGAAAAGTGGCAAAAAGAGCTGAGGGGAAAAGGATGTCTTCCTGCCTTTTTGAGTTTCAAAAGCCTAGACCTTTATGGGAATAAAAGAAATTAAAAAAAAAAAAAAGCCTTTGACTTTAAAAGAATTGGGAGAAAGCCAGATGGGTAGGAGCAGGACTCCTCATGCTCTTCCATAGCCAATGATAAAAGACTCCTCCCCCTGGGGTGGACGAGAGAGGAAGGATACAAGGGTTGATGTTAGAGGGTCTCTGGAAGAGATCCTGCTCTCCAGGTGAAGTCATAAGGGGTCTGTGGGGCCCATATGAATAGAGAGCCTGTGCCAGAGTTCCCATGGAAATCCCTAGAGAAATGGCCAGACTCCAAAAAATTAGATGAATAAAGGTGGAGAGGGATCTACAAAGATGGGGCTTACATGGCTTCCAGAAACTTCCAAGTAATACAGAGTAGCTGAAAACCTGAAGCTGGTTCCTTTGTGCTAAAAGACATAGTGTATCAATCAGAAGATGGGAACATCCCTATAGCACCCTGTGTGGTCCAAAAACTGTGGGCCCAATGCAACAGTGGACATCACAGTGGACACTGTGTAGACAGGTAACCCTTTTGTAAAGCCCTGGAATTTAGCCAAGATCCATGGCCAAAAGCATGAGAATCCCTGATTTGTCTAGGATTATTTTCCCATTGCCCTATCAGACTGACAATTTCAAAGATATTTTCTGAGATGTCTGGACATTTAGATACACATAATACAAAATAGTGTGTAATTTTTTGAGCCTGCCTTATCACTGCTGAAGACATCTCTTCAAATGAAATCTTTGTAAACCTATAGAATATAAGTACAATTCATAGAGGATTAATTATTCTGGGGACTTATCCCATGTTTGGTACAACACTGTGCATACTGAGGTAGGACAATGGTAAGGAGCCATAACTATAGCCAAGCCAAGAAGAACCTCTTAGGGCCACTGGTTCCCTGTGGGGTTAGTGAGAAAGTCAACTAATGTTCCCAGATCTTAGGAGTTTTTGGAATTCTGAGAGGAAGAGTGACCAAGAAGAGGTCTGAGGTCTAGAAGTTACAGAGGACAATGACAATGGTAAGGTCAGCAGGAGGTGGTGAGAAAACCATAAGCTGATGGATCCCAGGACCAGACATCTGATGCCCAGGTCACTGACACATTCAACAGATACTGCAGGGATAGCTAGCCATGCTCACTGGGGACAAGATACACTTTCCAAATGCTAGAAAGTACATTAGTCCCCTTTTCCACAGGCAATTAATGTCACCTCCAAAACGAAAGGCAGGCGAAAGTGGAGAGAGAAAAAAAAAAAACAAACAAATAAACCTAGGAGGCAGAACATTCACCTCACCATGGTAAGGTCTGAACTTAACAGTGGTTGAGAAAACAACTTTTGCGTGTATCTGTAAAAAATCCCTGGATTAGATGAATATGCCAAAATGGGAAAGAATGAGTTACTTGTTTTCATCTTTGCTCTCAAGAGCAAAGTTGAATTCAGCGTTCAAAAATAATGTCACATTTGCTCACGTTCAAATTCAAAATGGTTTGATGTGGACTTGCATTACATACCCAGGAGAATACAAGCAAAGTGGTATTATAGGAGTGTTCTAGGGGTGGGGGGGAAAGTGGGAAGACAGCAGGCAGCTATAGTCTTGGCAGTCTCCGCGCAAGGAGATGGTTACAGCCAGGAAACATTGCATTAAGCTTAGAAAGCCACTTATTAAGTTTAATTTCACATTAGAAAGTTCACGGACATAGTAATACAGAGAGAGCAGGGAGTGTGATGTTAGAGGTAGAAAGCCAGAAGGGAAGATGTTTACCAGTCTAAGAGAAGAAGGGATGAATCTCAGAGAGATTTAGGAAGTAAGAGAACTTGCTGTTTGATGCTTGACTAAGGAGAGGGCAAAGGGGGGGTGGGTAAAAGATCCAGGGTAGGTTAGAGCCAGCTCCTTTGGACAACTGTGTGCGTGAGCATGGCATTCACTAGTTTTACCAGGGAAGGCAAGGGCTGAGGAGATAGCAGTTTGGGTGGTGAGAAGAAATAAGGGAGATGCTGAACTTGAAGCACCTGTGAAACACTTGTTTGGCAAGTTCTGCTAGCGAAACACTATCTCCAGAGATCTAGAAAGGACAAAGTATCTGGGATTCACCAACCTACAGATGGTAGCTGAAGTCACACCATGTGGGACACTGTCCACTGGCCCAGCATAGAGTGAAAAGAGGAGAAGAGCCCAGGGCAAAGATTAGGGAGGATGGATATTAGGCAGAGTAAGAAGAGCCTATAGTGAGCTCTGGCCATGAGCAGCCAGAAGATTGGGTGATATGAGTCAAGAGATATGAGTGACATGAGTCAAGAGAGCATAAGTTCAGGGAAATGAATGGAAAGTTTCAAGAGGGAGTGGGTGATTGGGTCAGATTCCCAGAGGAGCTTGGTAAGCTGGCAACTTTATAGAGTCAAAGGCTCTGAGTTATAATGTTTTCTGCATTTCCCCTCTCTTCTGTGGTTGCATGATTCTAGATGAGCTCGGGGTTGCTGTAGACTGTCTTACTATACCTCCAAGCAAGATGGGATTTTTTTTTGTTTATCCCCTACTGCTCCCCTGATTTCAATAAGAACAAATAAATTACCCTGACAGTGACTCTAGAATGACAAGAACTATGTTGGGGTGGGGGAGCAACTGCAGCCTTCTGGACAGACTCCAGCCCTGCTGTTCCTGTGAGGTTTTCACTTTTTCAGTGTCCCCTTTGAACTCCCAAATGTTGGAATCTCCAAGACTCTCTTAATACTTTAGAGAAATATGGCCAACGTACAAACTAAGTAGCCTGAGAATTTTTCCAGGGCTACAGTGTACCCTTTGCTTATAGTGGCCCCCAAACAGGATAGATCCACACACTTTAGATTGTTTTCAAATGTTCTCCGTGGCTATTCCTCTCCTTAGGAGTTGGATAGTACTTAGTGCTAGCCTAACTCTGGTTTCTAGACCTGTATAAATCTCTCTATCCTTTTTATCCTACTATATGGGCCACTCAAGAGTATGCCAAATCACAAACAAAATGGATTAATGAAACACTCCTCCAAGCAGATGTGTTTGGAAAGGTTTCCGAGATTTCCATCCTCCCTCTGGTCTCCTCCAGCCCTACTCAGATGCAAAGACAGGAGAAACCCCCCAAGCTGAGAGTTGAGCTCCATGTCATTTCTGGTCACTTCACCACCCTAAGAATGGTATTTGATGTGTCTCCAGTGCATTCTGGGATACCCATTGGTCCACTGAGTCTTTCTTTAATTCCAGCATGGTAACTTGTCTGAGTCCTATTTTCCTGAGTGTGCTACAATTCACCACACTAGGATGGAGAGTTGTATCAACCAAACTTGTACTGCCCTTGTCCCATAGCTTCACCTATGCATAGGCACCTCCCTTTTATTCTCAAGAGACTTAGAAGAGGTATTAAGCCCAGCATGCGTCTCCTGTATATCATCTAGTGGTTTATCCATTCAACAAATATTTTTGTGTCAGGTACTGGGATAAAACAAATTAAAACTCAGTCCTTGCCCCCATGGAACTTGCAGTCTCCCAATGTAGTTAGATGAGAAAATAAACACGACAATGCCATCATAAGTGCTAGGCTGTGGTGGTAAGGATACACAGCCTGGCACTAGAAGTCAAGAAGGTTTTTCCCGAAGGGTGTCTACACTGAAGAGTGAAGAATTGTAAGGCTGAAGGGGGAGAGGAAGCAGGGAATGGCCTTCCAAAATTAATAGACATCAGGTCAAGGAAGTCAGCATGATCCATGAGAAGAATAGCTTCTAGGCCATGCAATGTATCCTGGGGTTGGAGCAGAGATCAGGGGCAGATGGTGAAAGCCTGGGCCTGTGGGGGAAAAAAGCTTGGACTTTCTCCAGTAGACAATGAAGAACTGTAGAAAAGATTTTAGTCAGTAGAATAACAGGATGAGGTTATATTTTAGATCTTTGGAAGGCCCTGACTTGCTTTTAATCAGTGGGCATTCATTTTATACCACTGCAGAGGCAGTGCCCGGGAAAAGAATATCAGAAACCTCAATGCAACTTGGAAGTCCAGATTTGCACATTGATAGTAGGATGTGAGGATATTTGTGGTGGTTGAACCTTTATGCCTCCGTGAGTCACCCATAGCACATCCTTTTCTGTGAAGAATGTCTCCCCACAGTATGGCAGAGCCCAGTGCGGAAGCTGTGACACATGGAGTCATGTTACATGGCTGCCAGTATGCAAGGGGCCACTGTTAAAGCATAACACTTGTCAGGGCAGCAGAGGGAGGCTGTCCCCTGCATGTTAAAACACACATTTGATTAGTCTCCCAAATAAACTGTGGCATGAGGTGGAAGCTTTAGCTGGAGGAGATAATACAGAAAGCTCCAAGCTCAAGCTCAAGTGGTTTTTGAAAAGAGATGGCATGTCCATCGTCTGATCTTGTATCAGAAGATATTAGAGTCCATCTTTTTTAAAAGATGTTTTAAACTTATGTTGTTTTTAAGAACAAAGCCTTAACCCTTGAAGACAATGTGGAATAAGAAACAAGATACTCAATTTCATAAAAATAATGAAATGCAACAAAGTATTTTAGCCTTTGGGGATCCCTTTGGCATACCAAAATCACTCATTTCTGGCATTCTCCTCATGCTGAACCATAATCAATTATAAATCTATCTCTCAAAAGTCCAGGAATGCTATTGGGAAAACACTTGAAAAAAAATTTTTTTTATCTAAATCCAAAATAGAAGAAACAAGTGGAAAGAAATCAATTCTCTTTTTTAAAATGAAAATGAACACCATTTTCAGATACTAACGAAACAATTAGATATGACAGCATAGTCTTTGGACGAGAGCAAAGGTAAAAACAAATGACACAGAAAAAATTTACTGACCTGAGCTTTACAACAACTGAGAGCACTATTCTGCGGGCCCATCTGTGCGCAACTCAGGACAGTCACCAGAACATGTAGCAACACTGCCAGCAGATTTCACACACCAATAGCAAAGAGTTAGTAAGAAGCATACCCAACAGGGTAGGAAGTCTGGATGGCATCAAGTCCCCACTTAAGGAAATGCCCTCATGCTGGATGGTGATGGTGCAGTTGGGGGAGGTGGCTTAGGAGTGGGGGAGCAGGGAGGAGAGTGATAGGAAAGGATGGGATTTGCAAGGATGAGGAAAGGGTATAGCAGAAGGAGAGCTTATGAGAGTAGAGGAAACCATGGCAGAAGGGAGGATTAAAAAGGTCCACATATGGAAGAGATGGCAGTGATGGTGGATATATAAGATAATTTTTTCAAAGAGTTTCATAACATGCTTATTCTTGATAGACACCTCAGGCATAAATTCCCAAATAACATGCATGAATGTCATTTTTAAAGTAAGCATTTGATATTCTTGACTCTGGTTAATAGGTGAGAGTACTGTTTTATACTAAAAGTTGTTCTTTTTTAGGAGAACAACATTTTCCCCCATGCTTCACATCCTGAGCATGGCAGGTCTTTTTAAGCCAAAATATATATATAAACAAAAACAACTTTTAAATAAAATATATATTACCAACAAACATGAAAAATGGAAAGTATGTCGAATTGAATGTAGGCTGTGACCTATATTCAGTTTGAATGTATGTTTGAAACAAATTGCTCCCCTTCTAATGCAAAGGAATACAAACTACTAGACTCATTGAAAGTAAAAAGTCAGCTGGATAGGTGCAATATTTTTTAAAAGTGGTTAAATAAAAAATCCTAATCCTCTCAATCTATAAAAGGGTTTGTTAAGGTCTCCTGGGGAACTGAGGTCAGGTTATAGGAAGCAGATTACTCCCCTGTAGCTAACAGCTTCTAAATAAAGCCTCCCTGGGCAACAAGAGAAGGGAAACATTTCTTAGATGCTGCTGGCTTAGCCACAGGCAAAATTATCAAGTCAAAAGAGGCAACATCTGGTCTCTCTTCCTTTTTTCAATCACATAGAGGCCTCCAGCCCCCAGAACACTACCTAGCCTGTAGCCATACTCAGTAAATCTTGTATGAGTGAATGCAAGGGATGAATTGAATGAAATTAATGGAAAAGTTAACGAGCATTACCAAATCCTCAAGAGCCCATGGGCCGGCAGTGGAGACAGAAGAGCAAGAAAACAATAGAAAAACAGAATAAAGATTTAAAAAGAAAATAAAGCACTGAAGGAAAGTGTTTTGGTAGCAGTAGGTACAACGTGCTGGAGGCACGTCAGGGCTCTTGCCTGACGTTACCCTTTTCTGGGTTTTCCTTTTTTCCCACCCCACCTGTAACCTCGTTTCATTCATTCAACAAGTATTCTTTCGGCACCTGTAACCCACACCCAGTAGTGAGTGGGATATGCCGGGTTCTGCCCTCAGAGAGCTTACATTCCAGTAGACAGAGTGAAAATGCACAGTGTGTAGGACTTAAGATAATTTCAAAGACAATAAATGCTGTTAAGGCCATAACATAGGATAATATGGGAGTGATGGGAATTGGGGACTGATTCATGTAGGATTGTCAAGGAAGGCTTCTCTGATGAAGTGACACTGGCTTTCTGCCCACTCCCAGAATGGAAATTGGCCTTTCCTCAATCAGCACCTTCAAGGAGAATGACTTTCAAACTGAAAAAATCCCCAAGAAAGTAGAAAGAAGACATCTAACTGTAGAAATAATAAGAGAACTCCTAGCAGCTAATTATTTTAAATCCCTTCTCGGAAGAGCTAAAAACATGAGGAAGTTTATACACATAATCCTGGAAACTGAGTAGTCTTTGAGGACTTAATAGAGAATAAGAGGGGAAACAAACAAACAAAAAAAAAACTGCTGATTATTTACAGAAAGAAAGAAAAATGCAAATTTTGGCCCAGATTGCTCAGTTTAATGTGAATTCTCAGCAAAATGCAAGACAGATTTTCAAAGAACTGGTGCCTGTGTCCTTGAGGATCCCCGCCCCCATTCCATCCACATGGCTTGACATTGAGCCTGCATTTCCCGAATATCTCCCGGATTTTATTCGCCTGAATGTTCAGAGCATTTTATGCCTACATCCAAAACCTGAGTTCATCATGCTCCCACCCATACGTCCCTCTTTCTCTCATTGGAATTTACTCACATTCATTCATTCATTTCACAAACACTTAGTGAGCACTAAATGGCAGTCTAGATGTTACATGCTGTCGTTGCAAAGAAGAATGCACAGTACAGTGTGGCCTGCACCAACTTCAGAGTCAGGCATTGGGAGCTCCAACCTAGGCTAGAGGCTTCCACTGAACAAACTATATGAGTATCAACAAACACCTTACCCTTGCTGTCTCTCCATTTCCTCATCTGTAAAATAGTGGTGATGGCATGGGTTTGGCACTAAAATATGGGCAGAAGGAGGGAAGGGCAAAGGGAGAAAGAGAAGAGGGGAGGAGAGAGAGAGGGGAATGTGGGAGAAGGGAGGAAGAATTGGCATTTACCTCATTTGTGAGTATTAAAGGAAATACCAGCACTTAACAGCGTGCCTGGCACATGGTGGTTTCTGTAATTATAGCCCCTCATTTCAAGGAGCCCACCATCTAGTGAGAAAATAAGAACACTGTTCAGATAATATTAATAGTTAACACTTACTGAGGGCTTATACTGTGCCTGGCACCATTCTAAACACTCAGTTCATCCTCAGCCCTTGGGGAGTTAGGTCCTCTTATTATTATCCTGACTCCATAGATGAGAACTACAGTCATGAAAGGATTAAGTAACTTGCCGAAGGTTACACAAGGAGTGAGTGGGGAGCAGAGCTGGGATTCAAACTCGGGCACTTCGGCTCCCATCGCTTCAGTCTGTTGCCTCACACAAGTATGAGCAAATGCATAGCTGTGATGTGCACATGCTTTAATGGGGGACTCGCAGCCAGTAAGTGGATAGTGTGGCTGCAGCACGTAGAGCGCTGTGCTGCCGCTGCCTGGGCAGGGCTGGTGGTGAGGCTCGCGCTGCACTGCACACCATGCTAGGGGCTTGGACTTTATCCTCTAAGCAATGGGGAGTCAAGAGAAGCAGTGTGATGGGAATTGCACTGTAGAAAGATTGCTCTGGGGGTGCCTGGGTGACTCAGTGGGTTGGGGCCTCTGCCTTCGGCTCTGGTCATGATGCCGGGGTCCTGGGATCGAGCCCCACATTGGGCTCTCTGCTCAGCAAGGAGCCTGCTTCCTTTCCTCTCTCTGCCTGCCTCTCTGCCTGCTTGTGATCTCTGTCTGTCAAATAAATAAAATCTTAAACAAAAAAAAAAAGAAAGAAAGAAAGTTTGCTCTGGGGCCAAATGCGTGTGAGAAACGTGATCGCAGAGAAGGGAGATCAGTCAGAGGCTGCTATAGGGGGTCCCTAGGATAGTGGACAAAGGTGGGGACAGTTTGATGAGCTATTTAGAAGGTATCATTGGAAAAACATTGTGCTTGTTGCGCGAAAGGCTGAAGGAGAGCGAGTAGGTGAGGAAGACTTTTAAGACTTTGGACTTGGGAGCTGGAAGGACAGTGGTGGTGTCTTTTGGGCAGGAAACACAGAAGTATTGATGTAAAGATCTCAGAAGCAAGGAGTTTCCTGTGTTTCAAAGTCTGGGAGTTCCCCTTTCCCTTTTTTAAAACTTTCTTTTATAGTGATAATGATAAACTTTAAACATATAGAAAAGGAGGAGTACAATAAATTCCCATCACCTCGATGCAACAGTTCTTCACAAATTGTGGAGTTTGCCACATCTGCTTCATATGTACATGATATTTTTATAGTTACTCTTTTATTTTGCTTGCTTTTTATTGTTGTCAAATCATTTTAAATAAACTAAATACATCATTACATTTACCCTTTAACACTTTAGCCTGGATCACCAAAAAATAATTAAATAATCACAATACCATTGTCACACCTCAAAAAAGTAAGTAATATCATCTCATAATGAATCCACATTAAAATTTCCCTAGTAATTTCTGGAATTGCTTTATAGTTGTTGTTGTTTTTTTTTCCAAACAAGATTGAAGTAATGGTCCCCTATTGCTATTGCTATAAGTCTCTTCAAATCTGTACCAATCCCCCACATTTTTTATGACACTGACTTGTTTATGAAACTAAACCAGGTGTCTGAAGGGTGCCTCGTTGTCTGGATTTGTCTGCTGGTTTCATCATCATATCTTTTAATTTGTTCTTCTATTCCTTGCAGTTCTAGCAAACTGGAAGAAAGTTGTAAAAGCCCAACCAGATTTGAGGTTAACATTTTGACGAGCATATGTCATTAATGATGCTATATCTGTTGTATCTCATTCCATCAGTGTCAAGATTTTGGTTTCAAAATATCATCCTAATCATGCTTCTAAACAAAACTTGACTGACTCCAGGTCTGGGGTGGGGGAACGAAAGTAGTGAGCCCTATTCTGGAAAGCACAGAAGTACCCAGGTACTAATCAGTCATGTCAGAACAAAATAGCCAATTTAAGGGGCCCCACTGGTTGAATTTGGGATACTTTAAGCATCAAAAAAAAAAAAAAAAAGACTGCAATTGATCAAAACATAGTGAATGTATAAATCTTTATAATAATCATAATACTCACAGGGCACCTGGGTAGCTCAGTGGATTAATAAGCCTCTGCCTTCGGCTCAGATCATGGTCTCAGGGTTCTGGGATCAAGCCCTGCATTGGGCTCTCTGCTCAGTAGGGAGCCTGTTTCCCCTTCTCGCTCTGCCTGCCTCTCTGCCTACTTGTGATCTCTCTCTCTCTGCCAAATAAATAAAATCTTTAAAAAATGATCATAATACTCACAAAAAAATAAAACAATTCCAGGTCACTTGAAGTTTCAGTAGTGGTTCATACACTGCTGAGACAGTTTCTCTGCTTTGTATCTTACTCTGATCCATGCCTCTGTGTCTTGAGTCTACAATGCGCCAGATATGGGGCACCTGGGTAGTTCAGTCGGTTAAGCATCTGCCTTCAGCCTCCTCGGGGTCCTGGGGTCGAGTCTCGCATCAGGCTCCCTGCTCAGAGGGAGTCTTCTCCCTCTCCCTCTGCTCTTCCCCACTGGTCATACTCTCTCCCTCATGCTCTCCGTCTCTCTTATTCTCTCTCAAATAAATAAATAAAATCTTAGAAAAAAAAAAAATAGAACACTCCAGCCTTCACTTAAATTTGGATCATGACCCCAGCTGTCTTTTATGTGTTCCTGGAATAATTGGTAAAAGTGATGGGAACTGAAACTAGATTTTCTTCCCAAAAATTACTTAGGTCTTATCGAAAAAGACTGTATACCAAACATCACATTCTCATTTTAAAGTAAATTGGCAGCATATTTCAGAACTTCCTTAGTACTGCACAAATTCTTGTCAGTACTAAAAACCAGCAATAACAACAAAGAAGTTTCTGATCCCAATGAGTAAATATGCTAGTAAATGTTCTTCTTGTGGCTCTGGCCCCACCCTAATCATTTCCCTAAAGTTTACATCTGTTCCATAAGAATAAGAAGCAGTTTTTCTCTAATATTTATGAGAACTGGCCTCATTTCCTTCATGCTAACAATAGTCAAAAAACACCAAACAAAATTCTATTTCAGCACTTAAAGAAAATACACATTTGTTCCTTAAAGTCCACCAGCTTTAGAGAATTTTTTTTCTCCTCATGCATTAACATAGTAAACTAACATCCAATCCATGCTGCAAAAGTCATACTAAATGAAACAAATAGTAAAACATCACAAGGGTGAAGGAAACAATCTTTATAAAAATATATGTAAGAAGATAAAGTTTAGAAAGGAACATTCAGTATCTTTTTTTGCAGAAAACGGGTTTGGTGTCAGACTTCTCAAACAGGTTCTGTTTGGTTCTTCATAGAATCTTAATTCTCCCCTATGCTTACTAACTATTTGAAAGACTTGTTTTGGACCTTTCTTGCCTCCTTTTCATTGTACAGATGTTTGTTCAAAGGCCTGCCCAGCCATTCCTATTGAATTTTAGTCATGTTTTAGAAAATCACCATCACACTTTCTCCCCTAATTCCTCTGGATAGATGTTTCTCTCTCCCTCTCTCTCTCTCTATCTTTTTGGTTTTGTACTAAAATAAATTTTTTTAGCTTAGAAACAACTTTGAAAATTGATCCCATGAACCACAATTTTGAGGCAGGATTTTTTTTCAAATACACTTCAGAAAAGTCTCCCAAGTTTGCGATTAAGACACCATTAGGTGGTTTGCACCTCATTTCAATACTGGTTTAATGTTTGACTGGTTTTACTGCACAGACATTAAATATGATATTCCAATATTAGACATTAGAAGTTTTCCTGGCTGCAGATAGAAGTAGAGCAGGGGCATCGGGCAAGGCACAAAAGTGGTAGAATATACTTGTTTCTCATCTACACCTTCTGCGACAAAGAGAATTCACCATGGGTTTCAAAAAGGCCTGGAAGATGCTTTCTAAAAATTCATCTCTACTTGGCATGAACCCTTTTATTTTCCTGTGCAAATATTCGACTCTCACTGAGGGGAAGAAATGGAACAAGAAAAAGTTGGGATTGTCTTCTGCTGTGGGATACAAGAGCCATCTATGCATAATTTTCAGAGTCGCATTGGTATGTTACAGCAGTAAAGGGATTGTCATTTCACTTTTGCTACAGTTCTTTCCACACAGAAGAGCTTTTCCTGAGAAATGAAAAACTTCAATCCTGTGTGTCCTCCAAGGATGCCTTAAAAACTGGTTTAGGTGCCCCCCCGATGAATCCCGGCTAGCAGGAAACTACTCTCCACTAATATTTAGGATTACTGCACAATATTTTAAGCACCAGGCAAATGGACTATGTATCTGAATCTAAATCTCACTGCCATTTACCAAGACCTCCTCAGTGAAGAATTCATCATTTTTCAAATTAACCCTTGATAAAACTCAACTTGCTAATAGAGGTGTAACTTCTGTTAACTACAGAAGTTAATGCTGCATTTGCCTGACTTAGCACTTCCTCAGAATCAGCTGGGCTGTTCTCCCACAGCTAAGTTCTACCTGATTTGCCTCCCAATCTCTGTACCATCACTCGTTAACTTGCAAACACGCTGAATAGCTTGGTTTGTCAATTATGCAAGGAAAACTAAGGGACAGCACTAGCATAAAGTAAATAAACATTGCAGTGGTAAGGAGGGAGACTTTCTCTGTTTTTTCACCAGACATTCAGAAATAGGTGAGCCATGATTCTACTGGCTATTGAATCGACAGAGCTGTATTAATTGACAATTAATATAAAAGCTCCAGGGTCTCCATTTTATTTCTTAGCAGTAGAATTAAGCTCTTGATTTCATCTCACCACTTCACCAACTATATAGATAATCATTGCTATAAACAAGAGGCCTTGACTATGAACCACACTGTGATTCAGCTGCCAGGAGACTGTTAGAGCAGAGCATGCCTTCTTTCATCACAAAGAGGACATTCTGAATGAGCCTTAATGGTTTAGACAGTGTGACAAATGACTGAAGCTGTCCTTACACACAGATTCTACAGGTGTTATTGCAAATTATGTTTGCAATAATCTAATGTTTTTTTAGTAAGACCCCTAAAAAATGGCTTTGCTCCTGAGACAAGCTTTCTTGGCAAGAAATTAAATTCAATAAATTGGCTACCTAAAATGAGATTCCCATCCCAAATCATGGGCAAAATTATTATTACACACATTTCATAAAACTATCAAGTCCCTCCATCTAGCTGGTAGGCTCATGGCCGCAGGAATCTTCTAAAATCTGACACCATTAGCTTGGAAACTAGTTTCTTGGTTCTGTCTCTTCTGTGTGAGCAGTTCTCTCCATACCATGTGAAGGCATCCTTCCTTGCTGAGGTTCCAGCAGCTATGTGTTCACTGGAGTCTCTCCTGTAGAGTTTTGGGGGTTTTTTGTTGTTTTTTTTTATTATTTTTTTTTTTCCTTATCACTAGGTGACAGCTTTGGCTTATCAGAAAGAAGTTTGGGGAAAAGTTTCCAGAACACAAACTACCATGGGAGAATAGTCCACAGATTGAATCATTTTCTTTGTAAAGACTTCATCATATCCCTCCTCAAATCTGTTTTAGGACAAGACTGCAGTTATTATTATTTCTATCAGCTTCAACTTCTTCATCTTCATCAATTACTCTGTCTGCAGTGTCTTGCAACTACCTCTGGACAGCCTCCCATGGCAACTCTCCAGTTACCCAATGCATTGTTTCACAAAGGTCTCTCATGCCAAATGAGAAAGGTCACAGTACATGGAGCCCTCACATTGTCATGTCCATCAAGAATGCTGCCACTGGAACCCAGCACAGAGCATTGCTCTAGTCAGGCTTCACTTTCTTATTGGACAATCTCCATCATAATTATGCTTTTGCCTGTCTTTCTTTCCTCGGTGAACTGAAACTCCTCAAATCTCAAAATCTAGCCAGGGCAGCTCAGGGCAGCCTGACCCACAGTGGAAAGGACACCTCAACCCACCTGCCCCAGGGGATAATCAGGCAAATGTGGAGTCTGCATCCATCTCTGGCCTGGCTGTCCTGTAGTCCATGAACAGCAGCCACACTGACTTTCCAGTCCTGACCCCAAGACATGTGTTTTTATTTGACTATAATACCCCTACTCATGTTCTCTTACAGATGGGGTTGTCTCCCTATTGCATACAAATAGTGAATAAGAAAATTTCTTAACTTTTATAATAGAATGTCAACCCTATCCTTGCCTCTTCTAGCTTAACACACAAATACATATTTAGCCATATGGAGTAGCCTACACACCAGATCTTTATATAGGAAAATATTACTATTTGCTATCCATCACCATCAAATGCTTCACTCAGAGTACTGACATTCAGTATATGGCATAAGGCAACAATTCTTAATTTAGCTGTACATAAGGACCATTTGAAAGAATTTTAAGTAAAAATACAAATTCCCTGTACCCCACTCCAGAAGTTCCTGATCTGGCAGACATAGAATTTGGTAAAACTGGTTTTTGGAACCCTGGCTAAGGAGTATATCTCTGTCCACATCTTCAGCTGTGCCCTCCTATGGTGGGATCATTGTTTATGCTTGTTTAAAAGAATATTACTAGTCCAGGTTTCCAGTCCTCTTAGAAAATGCTTTCATTTACATCAAATTCTACAAAAATCCATTTCTCTAATCCCAAAAGAACTAACAAATTTATCTTTTTCTCTCTCTGATATCAACTGCTGTATTGCATAACTGTCAGCAGACCCTTCCTATGATCAATGTGGTCTCCCTGTAGTTGTCTGGAAGGAAAACAGAGACCCAGCCCAAAAAACCTCTGGGTTTTATGAAGACTCGGCCCAAGTGTGTTTTGTAAACACTGTCATCTGTCTCAGAACCTTTTATAACCCTTCAGGATCAAGAGCAAAAGAGTGGGGAGTGCAAGGGCTTGGGACCTGACAGACCAGAGAGGCTGGATCTACACTCTGTCCTTAACCAACACAATAGTGTGACCTTGAGCAAGTTACTAAGTTTGCTGAAGAAGCTTCATCTGTAAAATGGAAATGTTGTTATCTATCTCCAGGGGGAGTATCCCAATTAAATAAGATACCTAGTGGGCACTTATTTCATCATAGCTGTGTTGACAATGATTGGTGTTGACATAGTGCCACCTGTGTATGTGTGTGAGGTTACAGATACCATTGCTTTAAAAGCATTACATATACATACTGTTATGTAAAAACAGTTACATATTAATAAGTTTTATTATGTAGTACATATATATCCTTTTATTGTGGTGATCTCTAAAGTAATAAAAATAATACTTTTAAAAAAGCAAAGAATAAATAATTGCTCAAGAAGGTAAAAAAGAGAAAGAGAACTCATTTTCTCAGGAGAGACCAAGAGAAAAAAGAAAGAAAGAGGAAGGAAAGAGAGAGAGAGGGAGGGAGAAAGGGCAGAGGAGGGAAGGAAGGAAAGAAGCAAGGAAAAGAGAGAGTGGGGGGGGGGGGGGGGGAAGGAAGGAAGGAAGAGAAAAACTACTTAGTGCCTGAAAGTAGAAAACAGTTGACTAATTAATATTTCGTGTGACTTATTCAGAATAGCAGTAGTATCACTTCCTCAACCAATATTTGATGAGTACTGTTGAAATTTTACTTTTGTATTTGGTCATTAGTTGGTCATGATTCGGGATGGCAACGAGGGGTTTGACAGAAAATAGAGATTTTACTAATTTCCTTGCTGAAGATTCTTCCAACTTTAGTAACTGGAACTCAAAGGTAGGGATGGCCACTAACCTCAGAGAGAATTACCACCTGAAAATCAGAAATAGCTACAGCTGTGGCTGTGAAGATGACTAGGGCACAGAAGACACTGGAGGATGACTCATAGTTTGAACCAAGGGTGCTGTGTCCTCGAGCTGTCCTGGGCCCTAAATTGTGTTTGTCACCGGATTCTGAGGAGTTGGGATCTCTGAAGCACCCTGCGGTACAGGATCTAGCTGCAAAGTCATAAAACCCTTCCTCCAGGAAGAGAAAGGTGGAAATAAAGCTTACATATTGGGAGGAGATATACAAATTTGAATGGTACTCAGTCTCTTGTGATTTAGTTTCTTTCTGTCCAGCCACCGTATCCTTGCATCTGGGGTATGCAGGACAGAAGGAGAGGGCACAATCAAGAGCAAACAAAGACTAAAAGATCTCTTTCTTTTCTTTTTTTTTTTTAATTTTTTAATTTTTTATTTCTTTTCAGCATAACAGTATTCATTGTTTTTGCACCACACCCAGTGCTCCATGCAATCCGTGCCCTCTCTAATACCCACCATGTGGTTCCCCCAACCTCCCACCCCCCGCCCCTTCAAAACCTTCAGATTGTTTTTCAGAGTCCATAGTCTCTCATGGTTCACCTCCCCTTCCAATTTCCCTCAACTCCCTTCTCCTCTCCATCTCCCCTTGTCCTCCATGCTATTTGTTATGCTCCACAAATAAGTGAAACCATATGGTAATTGACTCTCTCTGCTTGACTTATTTCACTCAGCATAATCTCTTCCAGTCCTGTCCATGTTGCTACAAAAGTTGGGTATTCATCCTTTCTGATGAAAGCATAAGACTCCATAGTGAATATGGACCACATCTTCCTTATCCATTCGTCCGTTGAAGGGCATCTTGGTTCTTTCCACAGTTTGGCGACCGTGGCCATTGCTTCTATGAACACTGGGGTACAGATGGCCCTTCTTTTCACTACATCTGTATCTTTGGGGTAAATACCCAGTAGTGCAATGGCAGGGTCATAGGGAAGCTCTATTTTTAATTTTACTAAAAATCTCTGTAAGGCTTTGAGGGCTCAGGGGTGTCGTCTTGTGTAGCTTATGAATACAGAGAATAAAATAAAATATGCAAGGGTGGCAGGCCCTTCCTTTTCTCATTAGTACCAAGAACAGACATATGGACCTGAGGAATAAGTCATTTTTCTGCATGAACCCAGACTACAGAGAGAATAAAAGGAAAAAGTAAATAGGAGTTGGCAACCAGATTAAATATTGACAGCATTTAATTTTTTTTATTAAATATACCTATAGTAGTTACTATTTACCAGGTCCTGTTTTGAGACACTTTATAAATATTTAAACTGCCATAATGACTCTGTGAAGTAAATATTCTCTTTATCTCCACTTCAGATGGGGATTTTCAGCCATTTTATACTGCCCATAATACTCATTTCATTGGGTGTTAAAGGCTACTATAGCACTGTACCCTTTAAGTTGGAAAAAAAATGAGGGGAAAGTGAATACAGTAAGCCATACAACCATGAAACACACCTCCAAAGGTATCCCAAGTATATTTGGGGAGACTTTTAAAGAGCTAGCTTAGCCTATTCATTTATGTTTTTGGTCCCAGGGATTTAAGAAACCCAGATTTCATAATGTTGCCTGAAAAACATTATTAAAAGCAATATCTTAGTACCAATTCTAACCATACTTTCTAGCCAGAAGTCACCAAGTCAGATCCCTGCAAGGACCAGGCAGGTGATGTAAGTGAATGAATGTACTTTGCTGTAGAAATACAGTGTCTACCCCATATAGAAGGGGAAATAGCTTTTCATATCCAGCCAATTTGCTCAGACTATCCATTTGCTTTTCAAGAGAAGCTAGAAATCCATATTTTATGCTAAATCTCCCTATTTTTAAATGTTTGCAAGTAATTCAATTTTTTATAACACTCTGTAGGTTAACAAAGCAAGTCTGCTAGTCTCTCCTGGATCGTGGGTATCCATTGTGCAGTATCTGCTCCATGGCCTTTGTGCCATGGCCACATGGGAAATGTCCTTGTAAGAAAATGAAAATCCTATCAAGGGCTCCAACTTATGTGCAAATCATGCTTCCTCTGCTGAGCTGCATTTGGCATAGAGCTTTCTTTTTTCCTCTCTGGGACTACTTTCGAAACATTTTGAAAGGGCTTCTTTAAAAGTGCCAGCCTTACTTATTCCTGTGGAGCCTGAGCAAGAAGAAATAAACAGTACATAGCATAATTATTTCCCGGTCACTCCCTTGAACCAGTAATCAAAAGGCAAGATTGCTCTGAAGTTTCTCTAATTAGCTCAAGTTTACCCAACATACCTGGTTCTTTGTCTTCACCAATTTCTCTGACTTTCTTCTTCTATTTGGGAAACTGTCATGAAAGATTCAGAACAACTTAATTTCATGCTAGCTTCTGCTCCATGATGCTCCTCCATTCCTAAAACTCCCAAGGACTGCTCAGCTCAGTGGCTCACATCAGTCTTGGCTATCCCACCAGTCCCATCTATCACAAGAGCTGGAACATGTCTGTCTTGTCACTGCTATAAACTAACCCTGGCCAGGTATCCAACACACATCCCTAGGTGGGGTGCTGGTAATCTGAAAAATTATTTTAGAATGATTTGATGTAAGAGAAAACAAATTCTGTGAGATTTTGTCATTTTATAAAGCTGACTGTACCATCCTTTTTTAAAAAATATTTTTATTTTTTTCCAATTTATTTTATTTCTTTTCAGTGTTCCAGCATTCATTGTTTATGCACCACACCCAGTGCTCTATGCAATACATGCCCTCCATACTATTCACCACCAGGCTTACCCAATGCCCCACTCCTCTCCCCTCCAAAACCCTCAGTTTGTTTCTCAAGAGTCCACAGTCTCTCATGGTTTGTCTCTCCCTCCAATTTCCCCCAACTCAATCCTCCACTCCATCTCCCAATGTCCTCCATGTTATTCCTTACATTCCACAAATAAGTGAAACCGTATGATACTTGACCTTCTCTGCTTGACTTATTTCACTCAACATAATCTCTTCCAGTCCCATCCATGTTGATACAAAAGTTGGGTATTCATCCTTTCTGATGGAGGCATAATACTCCATTGTATATATGGACCACATCTTCTTTATCCATTTGTCTGTTGAAGGGTGTCTTGGTTCTTTCCATAGTTTGGCAACTGTAGTCATTGCTGCTATGAACATTGGGGTACAGATGGCCCTTCTTTTTACTACATCTGTACCTTTGGGGTAAATACACAGTAGTATAATTGCAGGGTCATAGGGTAGCTCTATTTTTAATTTCTTAAGGAATCTCCACACTGTTTTCCAAGGCGACTGCACCAACTTACATTCCCACCAACAGTGTAAGAGGGTTCCCCTTTCTCCACATCCTCTCCAACACACGTTGTTTACTGTCTTGTTAATTTTGGCCATTCTAAGGTGGTATCTCAATGTGGGTTTGATTTGAATCTCCCTAATGGCTAGTGATGATGAACATTTTTTCAGGTGTCTGTTAGCCAGTTGTATGTCTTCTTTGGAGAAGTGTCTGTTCATGACTTCTGCGCACTTTTTGATGTGATTATCTGTTTTGTGTGTGTTGAGTTTGAGGGGTTCTTTATAGATCTTGGACATCATCAGCCCTTTGTATGTAGTGTCATTTGCGAATATCTTCTCCCATTCCGTGGGTTGCCTCTACAAAGCTGTGATCACCAAGACAGCATGGTACTGGCATAAAAACAGACACTTAGACCAGTGGAACAGAGTAGAGAGCTCAGATATGGACCCTCAACTCTATGGTCAACTAATCTTTGACAAAGCAGGAAAAAATATATATTGGAAAAAAGACAGTCTCTTCAATAAATGGTGCTGGAAAAATTGGACAGTTACATGTAGAAGAATGAAACTCGACCATTCTCTTATACCATACACAAAGATAAACTCGAAATGGATAAAAGACCTCAACCTAAGGCAGGAATCCATCAGAATCCTAGAGGAGAACATAGGCAGTAACCTCTTTGATATCAGCCACAGCAACTTCTTTCAAGATATGTCTCCAAAGGCAAAGGAAACAAAAGCAGAAATGAACTTTTGGGACTTCAGCAAGATCAAAAGCTTCTGCATAGCAAAGGAAACAGTCAACAAAACAAAGAGGCAACCCACATACCATACTTTTTTAATATCTAGGATGCCTTGACTTCTGGAACACGACACATATCTCCTTGCTTCTCACAGTGTTGGCTCTTCCCTCTCTGGCCTATTTGCTCTTAGTTACCCCTCAGGTAGCTGTTAGGCAATTGAGGCTCTTCTTTCTGTGTCCCTGCTACACTGCCCTGTATAGCTGAAGGACCCCTACAGACTGGACTCAACCCAAAGAGCAATGTCAGTAGGGTTCTGGGCCCAAATAAGCTTGAAAGATGCCTGATTTAGGTTTCATCTTTCTTTACGGCAGTGTTTCTTCATGTTTTTAGTATACTAGTGTACTCTAAGAATTTCTAAGTTTTTAAAAATTACTTATCTCTGAAAGTGTCCTGAGAGGTATTCCAAAGGTCAAATATTCTGTGGGTCAAATCCTAGAAAGCCCATTCTAAAGTAAAGTAAGCCAACTGAAATAATTCTATATTGGGATGTATGTAGGATAGAAGACTAGAAGGACCATGAGTGAAGGAATATACTTCTTGACTCTTAAAGGTCTTTATAAGACCTCAGAAGTTAGTGGGCAGTCATGATTCCTTCAAGAAATCTCTATTAAGTCACTGGGTTAGTCACTTAGTTCTAATGAGCAGAACACTTGACACAATCATGTCTTTGAGGAGTTCTTCCTTTTTGAGGCAGCCTGACTGGATCTGCCACAAAACCTCAGAGGAAAGAGCTCAGTCTATTCTTACATATATACGATTGCTTTGATGATGTATGAGGGAAGAGATATAGAGGACACAAACTGGAAATAAAGTTTGATGGAATAGTCAGCAACTGGCAGAAAGGTTTGTCAGTCACAGAGGAAAAATGAGATGTGAACAGTTCCAAGACAATAACCTTTGGAAAAAACAAAAATCAATGAGCAGGGAGAGAAAGAAGAACAAAAAATATTACAGAAGGGAAGCCAGAGAAGAAAGAAGAAAATCAAGATACTGCATTATTAATAGTAATAACAGTAACTAACATTTAGTGAGCTGTTGTATTTATCCATTGCATTCATTCAGGGAACTTGGCATTTTATTATTGAATCCTCACAAGAGCCCCAGTGAGCTTCCTGAAGTTAAGGAATTGCCCAAAGTCACACAGCTAATAAGTAGTGGTAGAGTTGGAACATGAAGCAGTCTACTCCTAGAGCCCCTATGTGAAGATGGGGGAAGTTCCTCCAACCCCTGCAAGGTGGAGAAAGAGCTTTAGAAAGAACAATATGGGTAACAGTGCCAAATAGCACAAGGAAACAAGTGAAATAAGAATCGGAAGGATTTTGGATTTGGCAGTTCTACATTTTGGAAAGTACACTTTCCAAAAGAAGAGAGTCACAGAAACATACCAGATTATTGGTAATAAGACAAGGATTGGATGCACTGAAATTAGAAGTAGTTGGATATGTAGCATTTATTTGAGAAATTTGACCTCAAAGGAAACTGAACTTAGTGGAGGCACATTAGTAAGCCCTTAATCCTATTAGGGTCAGTATACTATTCAGGGTACTTAGTTGCTTTAACAACCCTAAAACCTCAGTGGCTTAAAACCAGAGAAGTTTATTTCTCCCTCTTTTCAGAGTCCAGTGAGGTTTGTGGATGAGGAGCACTCTGTTCCACATAGTCACTCAGGGACCTATGCTCCTAGCATGTGCATCATCCTTTGAGACCTCAGAATCCTCTAACTCAATCTGTGACTCTTTAAACCAGGAAAGAGCTTATGAATGAAAGATGGGGAGATGGAAAGATAAGTAATGGCTAGACTTAGAAGTGATGTACATCATTTATATCCACATGTGTCCAGCTATCACATGTTCACATGACCCCACTCTGACTAGAGGGCTTTCTGGGAAATGTGCTATAGATATGTGCCCAGGAAGAAAAGCAAGCAGCTTACTTTTAGCCTGTCTCTCTGGGCTCCTCTGTTACAACTCTCTTCTTCCTCTGCTTACTAGCTACATGGTAGACTGAAGAGGTTCAGATGCTTAGAGACCCTAGATTCTTTTCCACTTTCATCTCAAAAATGAACTTGAAGTCTAGTCTTGGTATAGGCCGCCATCCTTTCCTGACTGGCCCAGAGTTGGCCTCATCCTGCAGTGCTGGACTTCGACTTCCAAGGAGTCTGGTGGCCCTAAGCTGGCCCTGAATTAAGAGAGGTGATTGTGGGATCAAAGAAAGTACAGAGCAAAGAAAATCCTCTGCACCGTGCTGATAATTCCAGGGAAGACTATCACATAGTAAATGTGAATGAGTAGGGCAGGCAGGGAACAGTGGGTCCCTTAGAGAATACTTACCCCTCCTAAAATTCTAGCTGAGTGCCAGTGCTTAGGAATATGGGCCCCTTGTTGCCAGATCTTCACATTTTTCAAGAAAAGTCAGAAATCTAGATTTTTATTTGAAAAATCATTATTTTTTTAAAAAATTGGTCAAATAAAATACCTGTGGGCCAGATTCAACCAACAGGCTAACCATTTTCTGTCTCTGGATTCTGCAATGTGACTCCAGGGACTCTAACCTCACCATTATGCTGCTCATAGAGCAATCAGAAGAGCTAAGCCTCTGGCACTCTTGAATAAACTGTATCATAAGAAGGGGAGGGAACTGAGGCAGGGGCAGGGGGAATGTGTTCAGATGAAACACCTCTGATAAACCTGACTTTGAAACAAGCTACCAGAGGCTGGTATGCCAATAATGTCCAAAGTGCCAGAAAGAGGATGCACCTTCTACGTGTATGCAGCCTAGAACATTCCAAGGTTAGGCTAGAGATTGGGGATAAAGAATCTCTGCCTCAGGGGGACCTCTATTGCTCATTACCTCTTAGATCCTGTCATGCTGTTGACAAACTCTGTCTCACATCTAGGTTCTAGCATACTCCACTTTACTCTGCAATAATGTAGCTCAGCCATTATGATCTCACCAAGTACTTAGAGAAGGTGACCTGTACATGCACAAGTTGCAGAAAGCCCATAATGTTTTATTACCATGTGATATTTACTGCTTCTATGACATCCAGGCTTACAATCTTCACTTTCCTTCTTCTAACTTAAATCCTAGTTGAAAAAAACCTCTGAATAGGTCTGAGAAAGGATTCACCAACATGGAAGATGGAAAGGCTAGAAAAATTCCAGTATTGAATTAGAATTAGATGCATTGGTATTGTAAGGGCCTGCCCCTCCCAGAGGAACTTTCTTGTAAACCCCGGATATAGGGGCAGGCCAGGATGGATGGAGACATCCAATCAGTGGGGCATGCATATATTACTGAGGTGAGTTGAAATCCCATTGGCCACCTGTGTGTGGGCCGGGCTCAACCACCTCTATAAAGGTTAGTCTGTGAGGCTGGGTGGGGGAGAGTAGTAGGAGGAGTAGGAGGAGCAGGAGGAGTTAGAGGAGTTAGAATAGCCATTAGGGAGAGCTGTTAGAGCCATTAGTTAGGAGAGCCGTTAGGATAGCCATCAGGATAGCCACAGTAGGGATAGTTGATCGGAACCGCGCTGCCGCTGTCTGGGGAGCGGCCTCGCCACTACCGAGCCGCGGCCTCGCTGCTCCGAGCCGTGGCCCTCAGCAGCGGCGCCCCAGGGAATGGCCCAGCCACCAGCAGCCTCACCACCACCCAGCCATGGCCTCACTGCCACGAGCGGCCTTGCCACCCCGAGCCACGAGCGGGCCTCACTGCCCCAAGCCACAGCCCCGCCGTGAGGGGCCTCACCGCCCCAAGCCTCGGCCTTGCCGCGAGTGGCCTTGCCTCCCGGAACCGTGGCCCCGCCGCAAGGGGCCTCGCCAGATGGCCTTGTTGGCGAGCAGCCTCGTCCAGAGCAGTGGCCTCCTCTGGGGAGCAGCCTTGTCAGAGTGGCATCATGGGGAGCAGAGTCTGTGTCATCGGGGTTGTTATCCTCCTTGTCATCGTCACTGTCGTCGTCGCCTCTTTGTCATCGGGAGCGGCCTCGTCCTGGGAGTGGCCTCGTCCAGAGTGGCCTCTTCTTGGCAGCAGCCCTGTCTGGGGAGCGGCCTCTCCAGAGCAGCCCCTGTCCGGGGAGCGGCCCTATCTGGGGAGCAACCCTATCTGGGGAGCAACCTCATCAGCAGTGGCCTCGTCCTGGGAGCGGCCTCCTCTGGAGTGGCCTCATCTAGAGAGTGGCCTCATCTGGAGTGGCCTTCTTGGGAGTGACCTTGTCGGGGTCATTGTCGTCGTCTCTTCGTAAGAGATGGCCCCTACCAGTCAGTTTGATTTTTGATGCTTGGCGCAAAATAAAGATTTGTTTGATTTTCGCTTTGTGTCAGTCTCGTTCCTTTGATCACGGACCCTAACATTGGGGGCTCGTCTGGGATCAAATGACGAGAACTGAGCCAGCATCGGAATTTTTGGGAAAAGCCTCCGGAGGTATTGGGATCTTGGGTATTGGGATCTTGTCTGTCTGTCTGGTTGGAGCTCCAGGGTATGGCCCACTGGGGAAAAGCTGGACACAGCCATGCTCCCCAGGGCTGGAGTGCATGCGGGGACGTCCCATCCCTCTGCTGGTAGATCGACGGGGGGTTCGAGTCCCCCTGGGTGGTCGGGGGATTCAAGTCCCCTTAGATGGTCAGGGGGTTCAAGTCCCCCTGGGCTGTCTCTGGGGGTTTGAGTCCCCCTAGGCAGTCAGGGGATTGCCAGGGGTTTCGAGTCCCCTGGGCGGTCAGGGGCCTGCTGGGGGGTTCGAGTCCCCCTGGGTGGTCAGGGGCCTGCCGGGGGGTTCGAGTCCCCCTGGGTAGTGGCCAGGGGGTTCGAGTCCCCCTGGGTGGCCAGGGGGTTAGAGTCCCCCTAGACGGTCACCGGGGACCGAGAAAATCCCCACCAGTGGCAGGACAGCTGGGTCTGCGGTTGTCTTTGTGTTGTCTTTATGTTGTCTGTTGTGTTGTTTGTTATGATTGAAGGAATGGGGCAAGCAGAGAGTAAGGGGACTCTGACTTTTGTCTCTCCTTTCCTCATAATAGATGTGGAGCTTCTCCCTCACTCATTTCGTGTGTTAAGGGCTATAACTGGAGCCAACTGGGGTTAGTCTAATGCCAAGTTAAGATGCCCAATGCTGATTCTCATTGGAGCCGGGCGTGGAATATGAGTGCCTAGTGGGCCACTTTTGGTAAGCAGAACTGGCGCTGCGGGATGAACTGACCTCGAGACAGAGACTTTAAGGAATATTCCCAAGCAGCTGCCGAAACTCCCTTTGTTTTGGGGAATTCCTTGCCTTCTCTGGCCCAACGTGGACTGCCTAGCCCCTCCCCCTTGCTGGAGGGAAAGCATGGCGTCTGAAGTGGAATGGGCCCAGGTGGAACGTGAGGTCTGTTAGCAAAGAGATGACTGAACTGATGGTTAATTGTCTGTCTCAGGGTTTTAATGGGTAACTGTTAAAGTAGCTTTCTGAGTCTTTGGTAACCTGAAGCTTTGAAGTTTTGCTTGGATGACAAATGGGATGAAGTGCTAGGATGCTGGTTGCTGGAACTGAGTTTGTGCTTTTGAAATCTGTTGGTAAACATGTTTTGTGCTTAACTGCTGTTGCAACAGTTCACAATTGGTTAATATTTGGTCTTCACTAGAGATTGAGATGTTTCTAAGAAAATGTAAATGGTTTTCTCTTTGCCCGCCCAGAATTGTAAATAAGATCTCTTTGACTCATAAGGCTTTCCCCTGATATGCAAAGTTACTGAGGAAGTACTGCTAAATCAATGATAAACCTTGGGTTACATTTGGGTAAATGCTGTAACTACACCAAAGGTTCTATACATTTCCTAAAGTTTTAATGTTGATAAGGGTCATCGTTTGATATTTAACCATATCTACTCTGAGTTTTTTTGTCATTTGTAATTGTTTTAATTCTCTCGTAAGATGAATTCCGCATTAAAGGAAATTCATATGGGAGACTTTCAGAACAAATACAGGTCTTTGATATGTTGAAATCCTGGAACTGAATTTCCAGAAGTAAAAGTTGCGCTCGGACTAAACCAGAATTAGTACGGAGACTCAAGGTAAGAATGAGTCTCCAGGAGCTTTCCTAGAAAGGCTAATTGAAGCCTATAAGATGTATAGCCCGATCAACCCTGAGGCACCTGAAAATCAGAGGGCAGTGAATCTTGCTTTTGCCAGTCAGTCAGCCCCGGATATAAGGAGGAAACTTCAGGAAATTGAAGGATTTGAAGGGAAGAATCTGATTTAGTTATGGGAATAGCAGAAAAGGTGTTTAACAGCAGGGGATGGTAAATGGAAGGAAAAGCCTAAGCACAGAGAAGGCAGGTGGGAAGACTTAGATTCAGATCAGTGCACTTACTGTAAGGAAAAAGGACATTGGGCCAGAGAGTGCCCCCAAAGGAAGACGACAATGTTGGCCACCAGAGTAAAAATTGAAGTGGAGGGGAAATGAATTGATTTTTTGGTGGACACGGGAGCCCAATTTTCATCATTACTTAAACCTATGGGAAAACTATCTGGAGAGGAAGTCTGGGTACAAGGAGCAAATGGCACAGAGAGACGTAAATGGACAACAGAAAGGACTTTAAATTTGCCCTAGGGAATAGTTAAACATTGATTTTTGGTCATCCTTAATGTCCCATATAACTTGATGGGAAGAGATCTCCTCCACAAGTTACAAGCTTGCATTCAGTTCTCAGAAGGAGACATGACTGTAACCTTGAGACAACCCACAGTACAGGTGCTTATGGCAGCAGTAGATGAATACCTCCTTTACGAGTCAGTCTCAAAACCAGAGGAGACAGAGGAGGGGAGCCTTCTCCAAATCCTACAGGACGAGTTTCCCCAGGTCTGGGCAGAAGGGAAGCCCCCTGCCTTGGCCAAGGAACAACCTCCAGTGGTGGTACAATTAAAGGCCATGGCTACGGCTGTTCGCATTCGGCAGTACCCCCTTCCCCGGGAAGCAAAGGAAAGGATCAGAGAACACATTAACCGCCTCCAAGGAGATGGGATCCTAGTTCCTTGCAAATCTCCATGGAACACATCTTTGCTGCCTGTCAAAAAGGCCGAGACTGGGGAGTACCGACCCATCCAGGACTTGCAGGAAGTTAATAAACAGGTTGAAGATGTCCACCCAACAGTGCCTAACCCCTATACCCTACTCTCCCTCCTGGGCCCCAAAAGAACTGTGTATACCATCTTCGATCTCAAGGATGCATTTTTCTGCATATTTTTAGCAAGGGAATCTCAGCCCCTTTTTGCTTTTGAGTGTTGCAACCCACAGAAAGGGTTTCAAGGCCAGATCACCTGGACAAGACTTCCCCAAAGATTCAAGAATTCACCCACCATTTTTGACAAGGCCCTACACGAGGATTTGTGTGAGTACAGAACCTCCAACCCAGGAGTCACTCTGTTACAGTACGTTGATGACTTGTGTTGTGAGCAGAAGGTTATAGACTGTTAAGTGTTATGTGTGTAATGGCTCCAATTGTTCGATATATATAGAAAGGAAGGAATTTTAATCCCTTTGGAATTAGTTTTTCATATCATTTTTACTATGAAAATTAACTTTTTTTTTTTTTTAATTCTCAGATCTTCCTAAATACTATGACAACTGCTCATTTTTCTTTCGGTTCCATACATCTTTTGTACAAAATAACAGGTATGGATCTGATATAATCCAGTAGAAATGGCTTAATCTCCAAGATCTGTGTAAGGCAGAATGGCTCTCCTACCCTCAATTTATAGATTATGTGTGTGTGTGTGTGTGTGTATACGTACATAGGTCCTAAATAGTATTTTTAATCTAATATTTACCTTACGAAAAATGAGAATGTTTGCCATTGTTATTACTCTGAACATGAGTGTGTAACTTCTGCTGAGAAGTCACAAAGTGTACAAGTGTTAAACAAATTTCTAAGCCTTAGTGGTTTTGTTTTCCTATTAAAATCATCAAGCAGAACTGCCAACAACTAACAATGTTGATCAAGTTAAAGTTTGTGCCCTCCTTCACCTTCTGCATGCTCCCTGTTATGGGAGAATCTGTTCGATAGTGAAATGGAATGTGTGTGGAAGCAAGTGACCTCAATTGTTCCCATACCAGACAGCTACCCTTTGATCCCTGAAGCCAATCTGAACGCTCGCTCAGACAGTGGTCCTAAGCAGGAGCTCCACTACAAGAAGTACTGGTCCAGGCAGTGTTGCTTAATTTTGTGATTTTCAAGGGCCATGAGATGAAAACTCTCTCATGTGTGGGTATTCTTATCATTAATACTGACAGTCAATTATCAATGTAGCTGCTCCTTGTAGAAATGGATGAGGTCTCTGGACATAAACTGGCATTGGTCTCTGGTCAGCACGATGTCAACTAGGTTGGAGGACTATTGTTTAATTTATATAGAAAAAACTACATTTCCTTAAATATTTTTTTTAAGATTTTCTTTACTTATTTGACAGACAGAGATCACAAGTAGGCAGAGAGGCAGACAGATAGAGAGAGAGGTGGAAGCAGGCTCCCTGCAGAGCAGAGAGCCCGATGTGGGGCTCGATCCCAGGACACTGGGATCATGACCTGAGCCGAAGGCAGAGGCTTTAACCCACTGAGCCACCCAGGTGCCCCCATTTCCTTAAATTTTGATAGGAATGGCAAGAAAAAGCCATTTCTTAAAGTCTCCTTTGTGTCATGAGCAGAAGGTTATAGACTGTTAAGTGTTGTGTGTGTAATGGCTCTAATTGTTCGATATATATAGAAAGGAAGGAACTTTAATCCCTTTGGAATTAGTTTTTCATATCATTTTTACTATGAAAATTAACTTTTTTTTTTTTTTTAATTCTCGGATCTTCCTAAATACTATGACAACTGCTCATTTTTCTTTTGGTTCCATACATCTTTTGTACAAAATAACAGGTATGGATCTGATATAATCAAGTAGAAATGGCTTAATCTCCAAGATCTGTGTAAGGCAGAATGGCATTCCTACCCTCAATTTATAGAAACCAAGAAATCCTCAAGTCCCCCATTCTTCATTATGTAAAATATAGGGCTATTCTTGAGAACCACTGTGGCATTATCCTCAAAGTCCATGCCATAGGACTGTGTCATAGGAGCTGAAATGTATTCTAATCAGATCTAGGGTGTGGTGATAAATCCCTCCCCTTGCAAATGTAGTAGGAGTCTGCTCAGTTACGCTGACTAGGGCAGGTCCACTGTGTGTGTTCATCTACTGATGACTGAACTACCTACCACATTCTAGGCCAGAAAGGAAAGCATCCTAGAGGAAGGCTTTAGCTAGTTTCAAGGTGACTGACACACCTAGATCTAGGGCAGAAGTTAGAGGACACAGTAAGCATCAGTGAAGACAGCTTTAAAAAAAAAAAAAAACAACAACAACAACAACAAAAAAACAATAGTCTCCCATTTAGAAATGACTTTCTAGTGACTAAACTGGGAAATCTTTTTTTAAAAATTAACTGAAGATTATTATTCCAGGGAAACTTCTTCCCTATCTGGAAATTCATTCCTGAGTCTGGAAGTTCTCTAGAATTCTAGTTCTCTAGTACTTGAAGGAGGACTGAGTTAGTGGGAATAGTAGAAATAGCCGCTGAGGACTATGGGTCTTGCTTGCGGGGGACGAGAGCGCTCTCACAGACTCTGCAGGGAAAAGGGTATCGGGTGTCAGCAAAGAAAGCACAGCTCTGTCAGAGCCATGCCACTTATCTAGGCTTTGGTCTCCACGAGGGAATGCGTTCACTGTCTGAGTCCAGGAAACAGGTGATCACCGGATACCCCCGCCCCACCACATCCCAACAAGTGAGGGAGTTTCTTGGGACGGTGGGCTACTGTAGGCTGTAGATACCGCGGTTCGCGGAGATTGCCCGACCGCTCTACGAACTGGGAAAAGGGGGGCTCACTACGGTAGAGTGGACAGCTGAGGCAGAAGGAGCATTTCGGGAATTACAAACAGCCTTGCTGAGCGCCCCAGCGTTGGCCATCCCAGATGTTACCAAGCCCTTCCACTTGTATGTGGATGAAAAAGCAGGAATAGCCAAGAGTTTTGTCTCAGACTCTGGGACCTTGGCAAAGGCCAGTAGCCTATCTTAGCAAGAAACTAGATCCAGTAGCAGCTGGGTTCCCCCCTTGCCTCCACATAATTGCTGCCACGGCCCTCCCGATCAAGGATGCAAGTAAATTGACTTTGGGTCAAAACCTCATCTTGACCACCACCCACGCTATCAAGGGCCTTCTCCAGACTCCACCAGACCAATGGATGACAAACGCCTGAGTGACGGGGTATCAGGCCCTCCTCCTGAACAAACCAAGAGTGACTTTCCGGCCCCCGGTGGTGCTAAATCCAGCCACACTGCTGCCAGAGGAGCTAGCTGACCATCCACACGACTGCAGGGAGGTCCTAACCCAAGTCGCAGGAATAAGGCCAGATCTCAGAGACATTCCCCTCCCGGATGCTGAGATGACTCTGTTCACAGATGGGAGTAGCTACATAGTCAATGGAAAGAGGTATGCAGGGGCTGCGGTTGTTTCTCCTGAGCAGACACTCTGGACAGCAGCCCTGCCACATGGAAACTTGGCGCAGAAAGTGGAACTGATTGCACTCACTAAGGCACTGCAATGGCCAAAGGTAAAACCGCCAACATCTATATGGACAGCAGGTATGCCTTTGCTATTCTCCATATACATGGGGCTATTTATTTTATAAAGAAAGGTGCCTATTAACAGCAGAAGGAAAAGGAATTAAAAACAGAAGAGAAATATTGGCTCTCCTCCAGGCTATTTGGGACCCAAAAGAGGTGGCCTTTATGCATTGCCCGGGACACCAAAAGGGGACTGATCTGATTTCAAAAGGAAACCAATTAGCAGATGAAGCTGCAAAGCAAGCAGCCCAAGAAACAGTGCAAGAACTGGTTATACTCCCGGCTCCAGCCCTACCAGAAAAACCGAACTATTCAGAAGATTTAAAGTATTTACAGAAATGGGTTAAATTGGACTATGAAGGGGACTGGGCTAAGACTAAAGCAGGAAAAATAATTCTTCCTCGAAGACTAAGAAGTTAGTAGACCAGATACATCAGGGTACTCATTTGGGGATACGCAAACTCAAGGACCTTATAGGCAAGCAGTTCCAGGTTTCTAAATTAGGGCATATGGTTCAGGATGTAGTTGATAGATGTGCTCAATGCCAGGCAGTTAATGTGGGAAGAACTAAAATGGGAAGAGGGAAAAGAGAAAGAGGTAAGGAACCAGGAATTTATTGGGAAATAGATTTTACAGAAATGAAACCTGAAAAATATGGGCACAAGTATATGTTAGTTTTTGTAGATACCTTTTCAGGCTGGGTAGAGGCTTTTTCCGCCAAACATGAGATGGCAGGAGTGGTAGCCAAAAAGCTACTAGAAGAAATAATTCCTAGGTTTGGGCTGCCTCTCGCAATCGGGTCAGACAATGGCCCTGAATTTGTGAGTTCAGTCTCACAGGCATTGGCCAAGGCCGTGGGCACTAATTGGAAACTACATTGTGCCTATTGGCCCCAGAGTTCCAGGCAAGTAGAGAGAATGAACCGCACTCTTAAAGAGACCTTGACAAAACTAATTCTGGAGACTGGCGGTGGATGGGTGGATCTCCTTCCTTTCGCCCTCCTCAGGGCATGATGTACACCCTTTTAAACAAGGTGACCCTATTTGAAATAATGTTTGGGAGACCCTTCCCCCCCCCCCCCCGCTCTGGCCTTGGCTACAAGAGGTTGCCCTAGCAGAAATGACTGATCAGTCTGTACTCCAGTCACTGTAGGCATTACAGTCTGTCTTAAAAAAAGCCCATGCAGGGATCCGGACTGCCCACACTGGGACGGAGACGGAGGTGGAACCACATCCTTACCAACCCGGAGACTTGGTTTGGATACGTCGCTATCAAGTGGGAAACTTGGAGCCTCGCTGGAAGGGACTGTATACTGTTATCCTGACCACCCCCACGGCAGTAAAAATAGAAGCCATTAGGGCCTGGGTTCACACGGGTCACATCAAGCGAGCCGAGAACAAGGACACCCCCCCCCAGAGATGGAAGCCGCAGCCGACAGACCCCACTGACCATGGACTAAAGTTAAGACTAAAAAACTGTGAGTTTATTGTTGCTCCTATTGTTACCTGTTTATGTAAAGTATAGGCGGGAAATTAGATGAGTGGAATTAGGAAAAATGGAAAAGGTTATACAAAGCGTTGAATGGCTAACTCATCAGCCGACTGTGCACTACTGTTACATTTTGGCCCCTGTATCATAAACGCCCTAATGTCATTTGTACCAAAGAAAATTAGAGTGATAAAAATATTAGTCTTACATGCTCAATATAACCCCTTACAACAGGAGAACATAGAACTGACTGAAAAGTCAAGGATTTGAGTAAATTCCAAAGAAAAGGGGGGAATGTAAGGGCTTGCCCCTCCCAGAGGAAATTTCTTGTAAACTCCTGATATAGGGGCAGGCCAGGACGGATGGAGACATCCAATCAGTGGGGCATGCATATATTACTGACGTGAGTTGAAATCCCAGTGGCCACCTGTGTGTGGGCAGGGCTCAACCACCTCTATAAAGGTTAGTCTGTGAGGCTGGGCGGGGAAGGGTAGGAGGAGTAGGAGGAGGAGTTAGAGTAGCCGTTAGGGAGAGCTGTTAGAAGCGTTAGTTGGGAGAGCCATCAGGATAGCCACGGTAGGGATAGTTGTTCAGAACCGCGCCGCCCCTGCCCGGGGAGCGGCCTCGCCAATATCGAGCCGTGGCCTCACCACCAGTGGCCTCGCCAACCCGAGCTGCAGCCCTCAGCAGCGGCGCCGCGGGGAACAGCCTAGCCGCCAGCAGCCTCGCCACCACCGAGCCGTGGCCCCGCCACGAACGGCCTGGCCACCCACAGCGGCCTTGCTGCCCCAAGCCACAAGAGGCCTCGCCACCCAGAGCCGCGAGTGGCCTTGTCGCCCCGGGCCTCGCCACCACTGAGCCGCGGCCCCACCGCAAACGGCCTCACCGCCCAGAACCGTGGCCCCACCTCAAGGGGCCTCGCCAGAGCGGTGTCATTCCAGGGAGCGACCTCGTCGGCGAGCAGCCTCGTCCAAAGCAGTGGCCTCCTCTGGGGAACAGCCTTGTCAGAGTGGCGTCATGGGGAGCAAAGTCCGTGTCATTGGGGTTGTTGTCCTCCTTGTCATCGTCGCTGTCGTCGTTGCCTCTTCGTCGTTGGGAGCAGCCTCGTTCTGGGAGCGGCCTCGTCCAGAGTGGCCTCTTCTTGGGAGCGGCCCTGTCTGGGGAGTGGCCTCGCCAGAGCAGCCCGTCTGGGGAGCAGCCCTGTCTAGGGAGCAACCTCATCAGCAGCAGTCTCGTCCTGGGAGCGGTCTCATCCGGAGTGGCCTCATCTGCAGAGCAGCCTCATCCGGAGCGGCCTTCTTGGGAATGACCTTGTTGGGGTCATCGTCGTCGTCTCTTCGTAAGAGATGGCCCCTACCAGTCAGTTTGATTTTTGATGCTTGGCGCAAAATAAAGCTTTGTTTGATTTTCGCTTTGTGTCAGTCTCGTTCCTTTGATCACGGACCCTAACAGGTATTACTGTGGGAATTTTTCATACATATAAACACAAACATTGGAATAATTACAGATGTTATATATGTGTGTATATTAATATATATGTATGTACATGTGTATACATATGTATTTTTTCAACTTCATCTCCTGAAGGGGTCTGGGAGCAATGATAGCCCAGTAGAAATGAGGATATTGAGTGTTCAAATCAAACTTGGCATCTAATGTCATTTTTCATTAAAAGGAGCTAAAACTCCTCAGTGGAATAGCACTTTCTATCACTGGGTGAGGAAGAACAGAATTTTTATTATTTTTTTAATACCAGAAAATACAAAAATACTCAAAAGAATTACTGGAACAAAAGAGTAAGAGCCAGCTTGAAGAGGCCCCCACTGGCCAAATCCAGAAAAATTTGAGCATCTAAATATATAGCGGGCATACCACTCTCTAGCAGCCGTGGAGACCCCACATGGTTCTGCCAATGCCCTGATAGAGAATTTGAGGCCAGCATTAAATTTGAAATATTTCAAGTATTTCAAATGGGCGGGTACTGAAATACTTTAGCTAAACAATTTATTGTCAATGAAAGAATCATCAGTTTAAAAAAAAACAATACACACACACACACACACACACACAAGTCACCTGACAACCTATCCAATTTCCCATCTGAATATATTCCAGCTATGCCTGACAGCTGTGCAGGCACAGTTAGGGTAGAGAGCACCTTATGCTCTTGAACTTTTTGATACTACAGTGCAAGATGATTCACCAGTCTACAACAGATGCACCCCTAGTCTGTTTTTCAGTGCTCTCTCGCTCTCTCTGTCTTCATTTGAGAATATGAAAGAAAAGTGGGTACTTCCAATGCCACTGTCCACAGGCTCCTATCTTGCGTGTTGGGACCAACATGGACCTCAAATGATCCCTCTACTGCTGACACATGTGCTAAGAGCAAAAGCCAATCACTCTGAAGACTGCTGAAAAGCAAGCCCATGGCCTGAAGGCTTGCAAGGGTGTGCAGTGTTTTGCACTCAAATGGAAAGGTCAAAGAGTGCATTGACAAAACACTATTTATTAGCTGTCCTAATCCTCCAGAACAGAAGGGCCGCAGGTGTGTGCTGCTCCAGACATCCCTCTAGAGCCCTTCCTGCACCAGTGGTGTCCAATGCTACTAAAAGCAGTGTTTAAGTTGAACTAAAGATTAAAAATTAAAATATGCTTCTGTAATAATGACAAATGCTCTGCATCCACCCACATGTACTTTTGTGAGACAGGGCCCATAGGTATGGTCTATTTAACTCAATTTAAATAAATTAATGTTAAGTGCTGTGCATTATAAGAAAAGTGATCGCCATTTTTTTTGTCTTTTTATTTCTTCTTATTTCATTTAAAAGGAAGGTGTGCTTGTAATGACTGAAAAATTCTTGGCTCAAAATGTTGAAACTGCTTCACAGTTACACTCTGGAGAGTAATTTGGTACATCTTAGAGAACTTTTTTTGGTTTTTGTTTTCTCTTCTTTTTCTTTTGAGGGGATGTATGGAGCAATTTTTATTTGGTCTTGTTTTTAATTAACCAGTGGGCAGTCCTGACCAGAGGAGTATTGCTTCTTATTGCTTATTCTGCTTCCTAGATCCAATTTGGAAAACATAATGTCCATGTGCTGCTATGAGAAAGTAATATAATAGAGTAAGTGTCTCATTTAATGACACATGATCCTTTTTGAAAGTTGCCTTTTCTCTCCTTGAGTGGGCCCAGTATTTTATGAAATTATGACTTATAAAAATGGGTGGGACTTTGATGTACTATAAATGTGACTATGACTGTCAAGGAAATTTTTCTGCCATGTGCTGTTCTTGAAGTTGTTTTCTGACCTCTCTCACTGATAGAGAAAAGTACTGCCCCTTTTGAAATAATCCAAACAGATTCAGCTCTTAATTACTCCCTGTTTAGAAATATGCACACAATGTAAAATTGCAAACCATTACATAAAATCATAACCAAGAAGTTCATATTAACCCAAAGTTAATAAATACAAAGGGGAGAAAAGAGAAAGCTCATTCTTTAAATAGAACACCAGCCAACATGTGTAGCTAGAACGGGGGAAATATTAGCTGAAAGTCAAACCATCACAGGAGTACTTGGTACCAGCCAGAGTTGTCAGTGGATGTGAGGTTTGGTGGATGGAGGTTTGGGGGTAGGATAATTTCAGAACATCGCTTTGCAAACGATGAATCAACTACAAAGGGGGAAACAGCAGCTATACATGAGGAAGGCTGGAAGACACTTAACTTGTCCCAGTGGTCACGATCAATGTCTTAATGGGACCAGTAAACATGTGACATCACTGACATGATGCACTGAGAAGAGTCCAGCATCATTTCTGCACTATTTCTGCCAAAAACATGTGGCTTGCATCTGGTCCAGAGAAAATATAAGACCAACCCCAACTGCTACTTATGCTATAGACCACTATATTCTTTAAGCTTTACAAAGACCTGAGAATAAGAAAGACTGGTCCAGACTGATGGAAATTGATGCAACATGTTCACTAAGTAAAACACACATTCCTAGGTAGGATGCTGGGCCAGAAAGGAAAATAGACATTTGGTGTCTATTTTGGTGGGACAGTTGGTAAAATTTTAATGGGGTTTGTGGAGGGGATGGTTATGGTGAACCAGTGCTGATTTCCTCATTTTCGGAGGTTTGGACAGTGGCAATGTAAAGCAATATTCTTGTTTAGGAGAAGTATATCCCAGAATATCTAGTGGTAAGGGGAAATCTGGGTTTGAGAAATGAGAAAGTTCTTTGTTTTGTTCTTGCAATTTTTTGGTAGATTAAAAACAGAACAAAGATTAGAAAAAAATGAAGCAAAATAGGAAGAGTAGTTGCCCTCTGAATACCAAGATTATGCCTGGTTTCTAAAATGTTTTGTTAAATTTTGCTACACTTTCCAGGTATTCAATAATAAACATGCATTTTTTAGTTGAGAGGCACTATATAATAAAGTACATAAAGTATACCCACTTGATTTTTTACTTGTGTTTACACACTGGGTGAGACAGTGAACATTTCCAGCATGATATAATGTTCCTCTAAGTGGCTTCCCTGTTCATACCTCATCACCCGAAGTTTCCATTATTCCAATTTGTCAACTATCTTTACCAGTTCTTAAATTTCATATAAATGGAATGACACAATTATGTTCTCTTTTGTATCTGGCATCTTTTGCTCAATATATGGGTGAGAATCATATCTACCAATTGTTTATTCCTTTTAAGTGCTGTGAAGTATTCCATTGTTTGAATATATCACAATCTATCTACTCTCTTCTTGGTGAGAATTGTTTTTCCAGTTTGGAGTTATTATAACAAAATTTCTATGAACTCTCTTGGTGGAACCATACCCTTAGGGGAGGAATTGCTTAGATGTGTAGACCAGTGGTCAGCAAACTTTTTCTGTAAAGAATCAGATAGTATTTTAGGCCTTGTAAGCCATACATTCTACCATAACCAGTCAACTCTGCCACGGACAATACCCATTTTCCAAGACTTCTTAGAAGCTTGTAGTTGCCTCTGGACACTGTCCTGATATCTATGTTTGTGACAGTTATTTTTGATCATGAGGCACAAGCATGAGAATGAAGGCAATACACCAAGGATGACAGGGCAAAAATATATAAAGAAAATGAGTCTCTGATGGCATTTTTGAGCAGCTAAACCAAAACCATAAACTACCTACTTCAAAAATATTTTATATGTGAAAAAAGTAAATCTGTATTAAGATTCTGTGAATTTAATTTTTTGTTATTTATAACTCAGTGCATTGCTAACAGATATTTTAATTCAGCTTCAGTTATTCAATAAACAAGAGATTTATTGAATACCTGTTGTATACACTGTAATTCTGTTATTCTTTTGTTTCACTGAGTATTAAAAGGAGTTCACAACATGACTTCTACTTGAAGAATTATAGTATAACACATGATATGTAACCATCCCATTTCAAATAAATGATATGATAATGACCAATTGATATTTCTAAAATTATTCTCCCTATTCACTGTGGGAAAATAAATGTTCCCTGCCTGGATATTGAAAGGGAAAGGACTGCTTCAGTCTAATGATTGAGTTTAATGCCATTCACAAGTGAGAGGCAGTTGATTTTATGGAGAAATTGAAGAGCTCCTAAAGTTTGTGTAAGCAAAGTTAAATTTCTTAGCCTGCATGTACTCATGTTTTAAAAAGCCCATTGTTAAAACACTTATTTGGATTTAGGGCATTATTCCAAAGTGTTCCTGATTAAAATAAATATCTTAGCCAGAGGGCATAACATTAATAATCCTCGTAGTAGGTTTTGTACCATGGTGCTCACTGAACCTCTGAAGGACTGAGGTGATAAAGAGGTAGAATTTGAAGGTTTGCAAAGAGAGGTTTGGAAGGGAGTTTTGGAAGGTTTAGGACATTCCCTAGGAAGCCAAGTATATTTGTCTACTCAGGCTGCCATAACAAAATACCATAGACAGGGTGGCTTAAATGACAGAAATTTATTTGCTCACAGTTGTGGAGGCTGGCAGTTCATCATCAAGGTACCAGTAAATTCAGTTTCTGGTGAGACCTCTCTTCCTGGCTTGTAGATGGCCACCTTGTCACTATGTCCTCTCATGGTCTTTCCTTGGTGCCTGTGTGTTGGGGGAGACAGAAAGCAGGCTCTTTGGGATCTCTTCTTATAAGGACACTAATCCCTTGGATCAGGGCACCACCCTAATGACCTCATTTAATCTTAATTACTTCCTTAGAGACCCCATCTTCAACCATAACCACCTGGGTGTTAGGGCTTCAACATATGAGTATTGGGTAGGGGGGACACAAACATTTGGTCCATAACACCAGGAAACAGAATGAGGTGCTGAATGTTGAAGGGAAGGAGCAAGAGAAAATCATACAGAAGCCATATGACATGAAGGCATGGTCACTGGCTTGGAGCCCAGGGTTCTAGTTCAGGCCTTACACCAACTTATGTCATGGGTTACATGGTTCAACCACTTTGTGTATCTTTAGTTAAAATGAAAACAGCAAATGAGAGATTGCTATAGTCAAGCATATAACAGGGTGGATGTGGAAAGAGGCAGTATGACTCTTAGATCAGGGAAGCAGATCCCTGACACCAGCCCCGTCCTCAGGACTCAGTGCTCTGGAGTGTCTTCCCTAAGGAAGTCCCCCTCTAAAGCCTGGCACTTGTTGGGACTAGCCATGCCATCTGCACTTTGTGTGCCAAGCCCAGATGATGGCCATTTCTTTCCTAGGAGCACTTTCTGACCTTCTACCTCACATGTAGGGTAGACTAGAAGCCCCATAGAGCTCTGGAACTCATATATACAGAGTCATCCTAGGGCCTCATAGAGATACCAAGTCCCAGGAAGCAGCTTGAAGAACAGGTTACTACAACTGACTGCTATAGTGGTTCCTTTACAGAATCACATGAGATTGGGTCACCAAAATAGAGCTGAGACACTAAATTTGAGCTGACTCTCACTCACATAGGACACACGACAAAGAATCTTCACATGCACTGATTGGAAGATAAGTAAGTATCTCTTCTCTACCTATCATTTTAAGTCTTCATCAATAAATCCCTATAACTCACATGGGTCCATGAATTTTGTAATACAATTTCTAATCAAACCGCTTTTATAGACAGGCAACCTACAAAAAGATTTTCCCGTAACCCATGTGTCCCGGGGTAGTTCTAGAAAGGGGCATACTCCTTTACATTTTGTCTGAAACTATATCTGGTTAAGAGATTAGAGGAGTCAAAGTAGATAAGAATTAATAGTGAGAAAGTTTCCAGAAGAGGAAATCCTGACAGCTAGAATATTACTCAGTCTTTGAAAAAAAAAAAAAAAAAAAAGCAGAGCAATTCAGAATCTTTAGATATCTTTGTTTCTTTTAAATAACACTAAGGACAATAAATTAAATTGAATCTCAGGCTTAAAATTAATTACTGAGCGTTGAGCTCTTCACTAATTACATGTCAGGTGTCTGGGTACTTACTCATTCAGTGCTCTATAAACAGAACCCTAAACCTGATCTTGGCATTTGAACTGTGAAGCAGGCTGCTGATGTCTGGTTTTCTGCCTCTCCTCTTAGAATACAGATGCAATTGGAAAAAGCAGCTAAGCAGTTCTTAATGGGTCATTTCTAGGCCTTAATTGGACTGGTCCCACCTATGTTTTTGGTGCCCAAAAGCCTTTGGTGCCCAAAAGTGCCAATTATCAGTCGATTACATTTTAGCTCCAATCTACCCTTTGTTACCTGCTCTGCCATATTGGAGCAAGACCATTTAAGCATTTCTCCTTTGCAGCAAGGAATGTTGTTAAGCTTTGTCAGTGAAGTGCTGCAGAGGGACATTGCAGGAGAAAGGGTCTTCTCCCTGGTGCCAGTGTGTTCACCTCATTAGACAACTGCATGTGCCTGGCCTTTGCTGCTGTGCCCAGTGGGCTGGCAACACATATCACCTTCCAGTAAGCATCTTCCCCTACAACCTACCTCAGAAAGCTGTGCAGCAGAATGCCTCTGGTGGGGGTCCTTGCTACTACAGGCTTACCCCAGCTCCTCTTTTGTACATTCAGAGTTCACTTTCCAATAAAATGTTAGCAAATACTTATTTTCTAAAGCTAAACGTATAGCACTCATTGTGTGAACATTTTCATCCTGCAGAGATTCTACAAATGGCTTAAGAAGGGAAAAATAGAAATGAGCCTTAGGGAACACTTATATTTCTCAACATGTTTGCACCATTTTTATTCCCCAGAAGCAGAAAGACTGGGGGAAATGAAGGCAAGGTTGTGCATGCTGTCGAGGTAGAGCTTAGCAAATTGGTTATTAATCTGGCTCTTAGGATGCTTGAAACTTCTGGCATATATCTAGATGCCAAGATCAGTGAGGAACAATTTTTATGAATCAGACACTGTTTTAAAGATTACTAGAATAATCATTTAATTCTCACTACCACCATATGGGGACAGCCCAACTACAAGCCTTTTCTAAATGAGGTTGAATAATTTGGTTGAGGTTTGCGAGTGGCAGAGCTTGGATTTCAATCAGGACATTCTGGCTGCAGAACATACACTCTTAACCACTGTGCTAAAGTAATGTACTTGGCAGTCAAGCTTGGAGTGTCTTTGGAGGGAATCTCTCAAGACAGCCCTTAAAACAAAACAAAACAAAACAAAACACACCCCATAGTAGCTTAACTACCCTGTTTCACATTACGCTACAATCCAAATCTGTTTGAACCCGAATATCCACTTTCTTCACTTGGAAGAAACTTTCACTGAAAGTTGCTGGAGATATCACAAAGACAGACTGTCATACAGAATTTAAACTCACGATCATTAATCTCAAAGGGACAGAGAAACCCCCCCCCAACTGATTCTCCTGGTTCCTCATCATAAGCTCATGTTCCTACACTGAGGCATTTCAACTTTCTCTTCATCCCACAAACTTCTCCCTCCCTCTTCCTCCCTACCTTGCCTCATTTTTAACTGAAATGTAGAAGTCCTCAGATAAGAGCCTTATCTTCCCACAGTGGAATCCACAGGCCCTCCTGCATTTGCAGACATATTTTCTTTCTATTGCAATGTGAGAAAGGCCTTCATTCTAAGCATGGTGTGTTCTTCCACTGTACTCGGGTCATTTCCACTCTCTGCTACGTCAGGTGTTCATTCCTTCAACCTTCCGTCTCTTTTCTGCACTCCTGTAGCAATGCTCTCTCTCTGTGATTGATCCCATTAATATATTCATATGCTCTAATATCTCACGTCTTAATAAGGAGATTCTTTTTTGACCCTACAGCCCATACCATTGCTCTGTTCTCATCCACAACAAACCTTCTGGAAAAGGTTGTATTCATTTTTGTGGTATATATATATATATACAATGGAATATTACTCAGCCATCAGAGATGATGAATACTTATCATTTACATCAATGTCGATGAAACTGGAGGGGATTATGCTAAATGAAATAAGTCAATTGGGAAAAGACAATTTTATGGTTTTACTCATATATGGATTATAAGAAACAGCACAGAGGACCATAAGAGAAGGAAGAGAAAACTGGATGGGAAGAAAACAGAGAGGAAGACAAACTATAAGAGACTCTTAACTATGGAAAACAAACTAAGGGTTGCTGAAGGGGTAGGGGGTGGGGGTATGAGGTAATTGGGTGATATGATCACATTAAGGAAGGCACGGGATGTGATAAGCACTGGGTGTTATATGAAACTGATGGGTTGTTGAACACTATATCTAAAACTAATGATGTACTATGTGTTGGCCAATTGAATTTAAATTTTAAAAAAAAATTGCATTCATTTTGTCACTTGACATGCTTATCCAGCCCAGTTGACTTTTGTCCTTAATGCTCCAAATGAAACTGAACCAGTCAAGTCCCCAGCAACTTCCACATTTTCAAATCCAGTGGCTTAGTCTCAGAAACTGACCTTATTCTTTTAACGTGGTGACCTTTAACATTGCTTACTTTTCAAATACTTTTCCTGTCTTACCTTCCCTGATAGAATATTTTCTTGGTTTTCCTTCATATCAGCCAGACTGGCTACATAGACCTTGGATTGGGAGACATTTTCTAGGTTCCAAATAGTAATATTTTAAGCTTTGCAGGCCACATAGGACTCTCCCATATTCTTTTCTGTATATTTGGGTTTTTTTTTAACAACACTTTAAAAATATTTAAAAAAATAATTCTTAGTTTATGGGCAACACAAAAACAAGACTACAGACCAGATTTGGCCTACGCATTATAGTTTGCCAATCCCAGACTTTAACAACAAAGGTTTAATTCTTGCTTATGTTCCATCTTAATCATGGGTCAGCTGAGTGTTCTGCTCCTTTTAATGACTCCTGATTCTTATTGAACAGTCACCATCTCAAACATGACAGTCACTGTGCCAGAGTAAGTGAAATGAGGGTTCTGGAATGTTAAAAACACCAGCAATGGTGGTTCACAACTCTTTGGCTAAAAGTAGTGGCATGGCCCACCCAATCATAATAGCGTCCTGAAATTTAGCCCCACTGATGAACATCACTAATCAGAATCATATTCTTAGAAGGCAGTTCCCCACAGGTCTCTCCTGTCTCTGCATGTCTTAAAAACAGAGGTACTGACAGCTTTTGTTCCAGACCACCTTTGCAAGGATGTCTTTTTGTATAGCAAAAAGCCATGAAAGAAGTTGTGCCTCATTCTGGAGCATAGTTTGTTTACTGTTCAATATAATAATTTGTTTCTGAGGCAACAGATGGGCTAGTTTGCTTGGAACCCATTAAAAAGATTGGGATTCCCTGAGCTATGAGTTCCTCACCTATGATACAAGCCCATAGTGTATGCATCATCTACATATCACCCCCATTGGATTTGAGGACAGGAGAAACCAAGCAAACATGAAGTTCCTGTGGCTTTCTGTGTCATGCAAAATAAAGTGCTTTGTCTCTGACCCAGCACCTGTGTCTTCTGACAGCACCTATGAAACCAAAGCAGGCTAAGTCAGAAGACAAATAAGGTCCTCATCCTCATGCTCCTTATATAAATGAGTGGGGCCACTTTCATTCTTGTCACTTTATCATAAAGGTCTTTCCTGAACTTCCCTACAAGTTATTCTCTACCACATCATCCTATTTACTTCAAAGATACTATAATTTTAAAACATATATTCTGTCTTAATTTTCCATTTCCCTTCTCTTGAATGTAAGCTCCTTAAAAGTTGACATCACCATCTTTAGTGCCAAGAACAATGGTCTGGCACAACAGCTATGGTGAAGGAAGCGTGGATGAAAGAGAGGAAGAAAATTAATGTGGGTGTCATGTCCCTGATCCACAACAGGTCTGAATACTTCTCTCGAGCTCCAGAGTTGAAATGTATTTAGACAGGTTGGCCAAAGGGACAACTAAGCCTTCAGGAAAGGTTAGCCATTGAAAGTCAATCCAGATTTAGAAATCTTTTTCCATCGGAACAAGAACACTGGGCCTATTTCTATGCCAAACCATAACCCTGAATGGAGGGAGCTAAAATTTTCTCCCTTGAATAGACAGATGGGTATAGATCTTGGCAGGTCCTTTGCTGGAACCCCTCAGCCTGCCTGCAAAGCCAACCCTGACCATACAAGGAAAAGGCCCAGATATCACTTTTGTGGTGGTGATGGGTTAGGAGGATGGAGGCGGACAGTTTGTCTTTTATTTGCATTTGTCTGTTTGCATGGATCTTGTAAGGTTTCCTCAGTCTGCACTTCTGTGGATTTGATTTCCAATCTAGGGACACTTAATAATTTTTAGATGAAAAATGCACCAACCTTTCCTTGCCTTGCCAAATTTGGTAGGGATACAAAAAAGAGCATTCTTGTAAAAATACATTTTTTTTCCTAATTACCATTATATCTCTTTCAAAAACTGTTTATTTTTGACTGTAGTCTCCTGTTTATTTTTGCTCTCTTCTGTTCTCATGGTGGTTTTCCCATCCTTTTCTCCTTTTGCTTTTCACATTACCAGCTTTCTTCGGGATTTCATCTGAAATCCACAGCATTACTCTGACAGCTGACATTTTCAATATCTCTTTTCTTACCTGAATTTTAGATCTTGCAAACAGGCTTGGGAAGAGCGACAGCAATTTTTCCTTATTTACTTTAAATTGCAGCAATAGTTCAAAAGGTTTTGAGTTTCTATAGAGTAAAGTGATGTATTATTTTATTAATTCAACTATTTAATACAGAGAGAAGAATTTGCTAGCTTTTGAGTCAACATGACAAATGGAAGACTTGATTTCTTTTTTTAAAGTGAGCTAAGCAAATGTTTACTTCAGTAATGAAGGGCAAATGTGAGTTACACAATTCTGGTGCCCTGGAATTGCTTTCTGTGTTGGCTAAAACAGTGATTCTTAAAAAGGTACCCTTAGAGAATAGTTTCCCAATGAAATGGGCTAATGTGTTCTAGTGCTCAAATTTTAACAATAGTATTTTCCCTATTACCTGGGAAAAAAATAGATGAACTGAACTATTTTCTTGAATTTAAGTTTTTCTCCCATAAATAGTGTTCATGCATGTGGAAGCTGCTGCTGCTTATCTGTTAACAAAAGTCAGCAGATGACCACTTTTTTTTTTAAGAGATTTTATTTATTTATTTGGCAGACAGAGATCACAAGTAGGCAGAGAGGCAGGCAGAGAGAAAGGAAGGGAAGCAGGCTCCCTGCTGAGCAGAGAGCCTGATGCGGACCTCCATCCCAGGACCCTGGGATCATGACCTGAGCTGAAGGCAGAGGCTTTAAGCCACTGAGCCACCCAGGCACCCCCAGATGACCACTCTTAATGAATCAATAGCAAACAGATATTTACATTAAATTCAAAATCTCATTATCCTGCTAAATCTCTTGCATTATTTTTCCAAATACATCACTCCACACCTCTGAACTGGTTCCTGGCTTCATGAGGAAATAAGCTAAATATTTGTGGATCTCTAAAATGAATTCTCTGATTTCTAGTTGTTCTACTATCTAAACAAAATTGTCACTCTGTATTCTAGACCATGACACAGATCAGTTCTCCTCATAATAACAAAATTATGAAGTGTTTAAAATTCAGTCTTAGAGAACCCTCATACTACCTGTTCTACATTCTTCAAAATTTATAGTCTAACCTGGTCAGCCCAAGGGAGACTCCTAAATGAATGCTAAACAAGTCCAAATTCTATAACAAGATTGTACCTCCTACTGTCTCTTCCATGGACTTTATCATCTGGTTTCCACTTAAAACTGCAGAGTCAGAATGTTTATGTTTATGTGTATATTGATTTGAAAAAAATGCCATTCTAGGAAAACTTAGCTTAGTTAATGCCAATGACCATCTACTAGGGTTATTTCTTTGTTGATGGTTGGGCTTACTGTGGATGGATTTCCATATTACACATTATTCTTATCAGTCTCTTCCCCTGCACCGTGTGTGTGTGTGTGTGTGTGTGTGTGTGTGTGTGTTGAATGAATGACCTATCATTCAACCTCAGGTCAACAAAATGATTTAAACTCCTATCTCTATGGACCCATTTAAGATGAAAGCATATAAATCAAGGGCTATGAAATAATAGAAGAAACATCATTCATCACACTGTTAGTCTGCAGTAATGAGGCTGGATACTGAGCTTGGGTTAAGAGGAATAGAGCCATCTTATAACATATGCGACATATGGAAGCCGTGTGCTCTAGTGTTTGTGGTATAGATCATCTTGCAGGAGACTTCATGCCTCCACTGAGAGCACACACTTGATATTTATGACCCATCTGTCAACTCAGAGTTTACTTTGGTTTTTATGTTCCACAGTTCTCCCAATCTTGATGGCCGTGAGAAAGTGAAGCATAATTGGTTTCCATGGAGATACTATCACTCTTCGCATGTTGTAGTGCAGCTGAACACTTTAATTCTACTTGTTTTCATGTTGAAATGCATCAATAAATTGTTCAAATTATCTTTTCCCAGGTGAATTTCAGATCCAGAGTGTTGTTACTTTTTCCAAATACCTAGTTGCTTGTAATGTTCTAAGAGGAAAGGAGGTAGCTTGCGTGTATTGAAATAGATAACCATGACAATATAGCCTAGCACTACATGAAATATAAGTACCAGTAAATATACTGACTGAGAGCCAACTACTCTTACTCATCCAACGAAAATTGTATACTACATAACAGTTGAGAGATGAAAAGTTCATTCAGTTTTCTGGTTATTTTCTGTCCTTGAGCGTTAGTTTTTCACTAAATAGCTGGCAGTTGTTTGCCACATTACAGGACAATTGTGATAGAGAATGTGAAAGTAAAGTGGGTTTTGTGCAGTGTCTATACCAAGGGTATAGAAAAATGAAGGGTAACTCTTAACCTTGAAAGTGGTGGTTAGGTTAAGAGAGGCATGTCCTGATCTGAAGGGCCAGATATCCTCTGAGGCACCCAATTCCCAGATACTTCTGTTCCTCTGCCTACTACATTAATCCTGACGTTTTTTATGATGCTCTCCCAGCCCATGGCTGTTCCTCCTATACTCTTTGAGTGATTCAACCCACAATCATGGCTTCTGTGGATAGTAGGCAGGTTTGTGTCATCCTTGCAGAGCTATACACCCATGTTCCTAACTGGCCCAATGGCCTTCCAGAGGCTACTTTAGGCACTTCAAATGCAATATGACCAAATCTAAACTCTTTATCTTCCTCTTCCCTAAATCAGCTTGCCTCCCTTTTTCCTTTGCCTCCTGGAATGGTTCCACCAAACTCCTATTGTCTAAGCCAACCATCTTCCTCACCTCCTATTCCCACTGCTCTGGGTAGGCCCTTGTCACCTCTTACTTGATCTAGTGCAATGGCATCCTTATTATTTCCTGTCTCTAGTCTTACACAACATTAATCAGTCCCTCAAAATCATTCTCTAGTATGCAAATTATTGTAAGCTTTCCCTTGATAAAAGTTCTTCAAGATCTTACCATCACCTAGGACAAAATCTAACTTCTATTTGCAATCCACCAAATTCTTCATAAATCTGCACCTTAGTTCTCAAATCAGCACCATATTCTTAATTGCATGGCTTTTGAAATGTTAGTACTTTCACATTTTATCAAAATAACACACACACACACACACACACACACACACACACACACATATATATAGTTTTAAAAATCAAGTAGTACAGAAGGTCTATAATTAAAAGTGAATGTTCTTTTCCCGATCCTGTCCTCCCCCAGTCCAGATCCCTAGGACAAGCACTTTCCAGCACTTGTTTCTAATTCTTCTGGTATTCACTGGTGTATGTTTAGAAAATATATTTTCACTATCATTTTTTGCTTAGCAACCTTAGGGATCCCATTACCTGCATTCCCCACCTCCTCCTAATACAATTACATCACCAGTGTATTTCTCTACCTTTTTAGACTTAAAATAATAGAAACTTCTATTTCTTATAACATCAATTCTAGATACTGCCTTTCTATACTTCAGATCGTAATATTAGGATAACAGTCTTCCTACACTTTCTTTCACCTCTTCTCTCCACACCCCTTCCTAAATTTTATCAAATGTGTTTTTACTTTCATAATCTGCATATGCTATTCTGTAACAATGATTAAGTTTTCTGTTCTTTTTCTGTAAGTGGATTTTTCAAGTTTTAGCCATTAATGACATACTTACATTATCATGTCCCTATAAATATTGTTCACTGCAGAGCTCTTGTTTTACGATGTTTCTTTCTTTTACAGCTTTTATGTTCTGAAATACTAATTGCCTTGCTAGGATTTCCTCCCTTTATCATATTCTTAAGTTCATCCAGCATCTCAACGGTGCTATGTGGTCTATGGATTCTCTTTTTCCTCCATAAGATCTCCCTCCAGAGTTGTCCATATTCCTGCTGCCATCTGGACTGATTGTTCTCTGGGTCTGCTCCATTCTGTCCCTCTGGGACTCTTACTGTTCAACTGTGTAGGAGCCTTTGTTTTCTGGATCCTTTCCTTTGTTTAGTGTCTCATTTGGCTGGAACATAAGTAACTTCCTAAGAAGTAATACATAGTGCATGAAAAATAAAATTTCTGTACCTCAGCACATTTAGTAACATATTTACTAGGTCTTCACACTTGACTGATAGTGTGGCTTGTATAGCATTCCATATAACTTTCCCTCAGCACACATAAGGTATTGATCCACCTGAAAATGCCTATCTTATTCTTCCTTTCATGTAAGAATCCTATGGTTTTCTTCATAGATCTTTTAGATTGTCCCTTTATCCTTCTATTAAATTTCACATTGTAAGTGTGGGAGGTTTTTATCTTCTGTTTGTTACAGGTTTTTTTTTTTATTATACTAGACATGGAATAGAACATTTTAATTAGAAGATTGGAGAAAATATTTCCTTGATAATTTCTGCTCTCTGATTTCTGTATTATCTATGGAAACCCCATTCTTTGGATGTTGTACTTATGATTTCATTTATATGAGGTTCTAGAAAAAACAGAACTATGATGACAAAAAGCAGATCAGTGGCCACCCAGGGTCCCTGGTAGGCAGATAGGATTGACAACAACAGGATATGAGGGAACATGTTGAGAGATGAAAATGTTTTATATAATAACATAAATGCATGTTTGTGAAAGTTCATCTAATTGTACACTTAATATTGGGAAATTTTGAGATACATTTTACCTCCAGGAAAAAAGCCTTTTAAAAAGGAACTGAGTCAAAACAGTAAGAAGCTTAATGAAATCTATAGCATGATATCATCGTGTAAATTAAAAGTAAATACAGCACACTCATAAACTGTCATTCAGCCATAAATAGAAAAGAAGTACTGACCCATGCTATGACATAGATGAACCTTGTTTTCTATTATGCAAAGTGAAAATAGCCTGACACAAAGCCACATATTATATGATTCAATTTATGTGAAATATTCAGAATAGACAAATTCATAGAAACAGAAAGACGATTTGCCATTTCCAGGGCCTGGAGGAGAGGGAATCAGAATGACTGGTTAATGGATATAGAGTTTCTGGTTTGCAGTGATGAAAGTGTTGTAGATTTAGGTAGTAATGATGATTGCACAACACTGAATGCACTAAAAGCTACTAAATTGCATATACATGAACCATGGTTAAAATGCTAAAGTTTGTGGGGTGCCTGAGTGGCTCAGTGGGTTAAAGCTTCTGCCTTTGGCTCAGGTCATGATCCCAGAGTCCTGGGATCAATCCCCGCATCAGGCTCTCTGCTCAGTGGGGGGCCTGCTTCCCTTCCTCTCTCTCTCTGCCTGCCTCTGCCTACTTGTGATCTCAGTCTGTCAAATAAATAAAATATTTTTAAAAATAAAAGTAAAAAAAATACTAAATTTTGTGTTACCTGTATTTTCCCACAATAAAAATATGTACATGTACACTGTTTTTCCACTTGCAGCACTGATGGGGTAACTTATATTAGACCAAAATTTCCACCAAGAGAAACTCTAAAAGCAGTATACATGTACTTTAGGGGGAACAAGAGCTTTTGAATCTGGCCAAGAAATGGGTCAAGGCAGACAGAACATGAGGGAAGGTATGTATGATAGACTTTCAAACAGACCCCAGTAATCCTTGTCTTATGGTATTCATGCCCTTGATTTTAGGTTTGACTTGTGTTTTGCCTCTAACCAGCATATAGCAAAGGCAATGGGCTGTCACTTCTGTGATTCCATTACATAGGACTATAACTTCCACCTTGCTAGCTGAGTCTGTTGTGCTCTCAGCTTGTATGCTTTGATGAAGAAAGTGTTGGAATAGCCCATATGGCAGAGGAACAGAGGATAGCCTAAGGCTAAAAACTAGCCAGGAAGTGAAGACATCCTTCTAATAGCCTGTGAGAAACTGAAAACCTGCTAACAACCACTGAGTGAGCTGGAAGTAGATTCTTTCCTGGTCTAACCTTGAGATGAGATCCTAGCCCTAGCTGACACCTTAGTTGCAACTTCATGAGAGAGCTGGAAGCAGAGGACTGAGCTAAGCCATGCCTGGATTCCTGACCCTGAGAACTGTGAAATAATAATTTGTGTTGTTTTAAGTCTCTAAGTTTATGATAATTTATTACACAGCAATAAGTAATATAAAGAGCTGAGAGCACAGAGTGAAGGACAACATCGTGGGTGTTGGACTCTTTGTCTCCCTTTCCCTCAGAGTATTGCTTGTTTTTAGTGCAAAAGATCGAGGCTGAGCAGAATATGGCTGCCTAGAGATTTTTCCAGTTGAGAGTCATAAATGAATGCAACATTAATAAGGCAGCCAGACTTGAAGTAGTAAGATCCTAAAGTAAAGGAAACCACAGAAAAGTGGCTCCAACATTCTGTATCATTCTATAGTGCATATATACTCAAAGACTTTGCCAGAGTAGTTTACATAATAAACTACTCTGGGTCAAGAGGTCAAAGAATTCAGCAGAGAATAGTTACTAAATGGCCACAGGATGGAACAGAGTTTATATACTCTAATAGAGCTGGGGGAAGTAAAATTGCAGATCACGATAAGACAAGGAAGAGGGACCCTGGTAAATATTTCAGGTTTTCATCTGAGACTCCTAAAGTGCCAACCACTAGATGAAGGGACAAAGTGGAATGACCAGCCCTCAGAAAGCCTGGAATCCCACTCAAATCTTTTCAGACCTTGATTTAATCAATTTTTTTTTTTTTTTTTTGCTTCTAGTTTATTTCCTAAAGGGAAATTAAATCATCTTTGGGAGAGAGAAAATCACCTACAGCCTATATAATATTCCATACAAAATGTCTATCATTCAATCAAAAAATACCAGGCATGGCAGAAGACAGGAAAACTAACTGATTTTCAAAAGATAAAACAAGAAATTAAAACAGATAATCCAGAAGACAATGAAAAAGTAGAGAATTTTGCCATAATATTGGGAGTCTTTTTAAAGTCAAATGGAAAGTTTAGATCTTAAAATTCCTGTTACTGATTTTAAGAACAAATAAGAAAAAAAACATAGTAGAAAAAAGAGCGAACTGGAACATCAAGTCATTTGAAACAATTTAGACGAACCAACAAAAGAAAAAAGAGGAAAAGGGCACCTGGGTGGCTTGGTGGGTTAAGCCTCTGCCCTCAGCTCAGGTCATAATCTCAGGATCCTGGGATCAAACTCCACATCAGGCTTGCTACTCAGTGGGAAGCCTGCTTTGCCCCCTCTCTCTGCCTGCCTCCCTGCCTACTTGTGATTTCTCTTTCTGTCAGATAAATAAAATACTTTTTAATTAATTTATTTATTTGTTTTAAATAAACATATAATGTATTTTTATCCACAGGGGTACAGGTCTGTGGATCGCCAGGTTTACACATTTCACAGTACTCATCATAGCACATACTCTCCCCAATGTCCATATCCCCACCACCCTATAAAATATTTTTTTAAAAAAAGAAAAAAGAGGATGGAAAACACAAAAATAAACTGCAGTTGGGAGAGTGGGTGCTGTAACATATATATAACTGGAGTCTTAGAAGGAAAGAAAAGAGATGATGGGATAAAAATATATTTGAAGGGACAAATGACTGATAATTTCCTAAAACTGATGAAAGATATTAGCCACAGACTCAAGAATCTTTATGAACACAGGACCTTAAAAAATTAGTTAAACCACAACTAGACACACTAATAACATTGCTGAAAAAGAAGGATAAGAGTAAATTTTAAAAACAGAAAAAATAAGTATTAACTTCCAGGCAGAAACAAAAATACTGACTTACCAACAGAAATTATGAAGCTAGAAGATAATGAGATGACATCTTAGGAAATGATGAAATTATTCAATAAAAAATCAAATTCTTTCAAAGGGAGAGGTGAAATATAGACCATTTCTAATTTTAAAAGTAAAGAAACATCCATTGTGATAAAAACTCTCAACACATAATCCTTGGGGTCCTGGGATCTAGCCCCACATCAAGCTCTCTGCTCTGCAGGGAGCCTGCTTCCCCCTCTCTCTCTGCCTGCCTGCTTGTGACCTCTTTCTCTCTCAGTCAAATAAATAAATAAAATCTTAAAAAAAAAAAAAAAACTCAATGAAGTGGGTATAGATGGAATGCACCTCAACATGACAAATGATAAGCTCATACCTAACATTATACCCAATGGCGAAAAGCTAAAAGCTTTCCTGTAAGCTCAGGAATAAGACAAGGATACCCATCATGGCAGTCTTAATCAACACAGTATTGGAATACCTAGCCAGACCAGTTAGTCAAGAAAAAGAAGGGGCACCTGGGTGGCTCAGTGGGTTAAAGCCTCTGCCTTCGGCTCAGGTCGTGATCCCAGGGTCCTGGGATCGAGCCCCACATCGGGCTCTCTGCCCAGCAGGGAGCCTGCTTCCTTTCCTCTCTCTCTGCCTGCCTCTCGGCCTATTTGTGATCTCTGCCTGTCAAATAAATAAATAAAATATTAAAAAAAAAAAAAGAAAAAGAAAAGCCATCCAAACTGAAAACGAAGAAGAAAAACTGTTACTATTTATCGAAGACATGATATTATATGTAGAAAACCCTAAAGCTCCACCAAAAAATTATTAGGACTAATAGAAGAATTTAGTAAAGTTGCAAAATAAAAAATAAGTACACAAAAATGTACTATTTATATACACCAATAATGAACTATCAGAAAGAGAAATTAATAAAACAATTCCATTTACAGTGGCATCAAAACAAATAAAATACCTGGAATAAATTTAACCCAGAAGGTAAAAGAACTGTACTCTGAAAACTACAAGGCATTAATGAAAGAGGTTGAAGACACCAAAAAATGGGAAGCTATTCCATGTTCATAGATTCAAAGAATAAATATTTTTATGTACATACACTGCCCAAAGCAATCTATAGTTACAGTGTAATCCTTATCAAAATCCGAGTGGCATTTTTCACAGAAATAGAACAATCCTAAAATTTGTATGGAACCATAAAAGACCATGAAAAGCCAAAGAAGTCTTGAAAAAGAAGAGCAAAACTGGAGACCTCAGACTCCTTGATTTCAAACTATATTATAAAGTAATCAAAACAGTATGGCATTGGCATAAAAACAGACAAGGAGATCAATGGAATAGAATATAGAACCCAAAAATAAACTCACACATGTATGGTTAATGAAATCACAACAATAGGGGAAGGACAATCTTTTCAGTAAATTGTATTGGGGAAACTGGACAACCACATACAAGAGAATGAAACTGGACCACGGTTTTCCACCATACACAAAAATTTATTCAAAATGGATTAAGGACTTGAATGTAAAACCTGAAACCCAAAAACTTCTAGAAGAAAACATAGATGGCACATCTCCTTGATGTAGGTCTTGGAGATGATTTTTGGAATCTGACACCAAAAGCAAAAGCAACAAGATCAAAATCAGGTGGGACTGCATCAAGCTAAAAAGCATCTGCCCAGCAAGAGAAACCATCAACAAAATGAAAAAGCAACTACTGAATGGGAGAAAATATTTGCAAATTGTGGCTCATACAACTCAATACCAAAAAAGAAAAAAAAAAAAAAAGAAACCCATTAATAAATGGGCAGAATATCCAAATATGCATTTTCCCAAATAAAATTACAGATGGATAAAAGGTACATGAAAAGGTACTCTAACATTACTCATTATCAGGGAAATGTAAATCAAAACTACAATGAGCTATCACCTCACACCTGTTAGAATGGCAGTTATTTAAAAAATAAGATATAACATATTGGTGAAGATATGAAGAAAAGGGAGCCCTTGTGCACTGTTGGTGGAGATGTAGCCACTGAGGAAAACGGTATGAAGTTTCCTCAAAAAATTAAGTAGAACCACCATCTGATTCAGCAATTCCATCTCTTGGTATTTACCTAAAGGAAATGAAAACAGTAATTTGCAAAGATATCTGCATCTCCATGTTCATTACATCATTATTTACAATAGCCAAGACATGGACATGACCTAAGTATTCATTAATGGATGAATGGATAAAGAAATTGTAGTATATGTACAACGGACTATTATTCAGTTATAAAAAAAAAAAAAAAGAAAGAAAATACTGTCATTTCCAACAACATGGATGGACCTTGAGGGCATTATGCTAAGTGAAATAAGTCAGAGAAAACCAAATACAGTATGATCTCACTGATATGCAGAAATTAAAAAACAAACAAGCACCTCACAGATACAAAGAACAAACAAGTGGTTGCCAGAGTTGGGGGGTGGAGTGAGCAAAATGAGTGAGAGGAGACAAAAGGTAAAAACTTCCAGTTAAAGTCATGGGGACATAATGTACAGCATGGTGATTATAGTTACTAATATCCTATTATACATTTGATAGTTGTTAAGAGAGTAGTAGATCTTAAAAGTTCTCATCCCAAGAAAAAATGTATAACTGTTTATGATGATAGATGTTAACTAGATATATGATAACAATTTTCATAATATATATACATCTATTGAATCATTATATTATATACCTAAAACTAACATTATATGTCAATTATATCTCAAAAAAAAGGAAAGGAGTAGAATTTATCACCAGATAACCCATGCTAAAAAACATCAAAATTATATAGATGGTAAGTGGAAAAGATAAAAAGAAATTATCCCAGTAGAATCACAACAATGTAGAAAGGAATAGAGAGCTTTGAAACTTTGAAAATTTAACAGTAATTTCTAAATAACCCATACATAAAGGAATAAATTCAATGGAAGTTTTTAAATATTTTGAACTAAGTAATAATACTATATATTAAAGCTTACAGGATACAATTAAAATTGTGATCTAAGGAGAATTTAAAATGTTTATATTAGAGGTATAGATTAGAAAAATAAGAAAGGCTAAAAATCAATGATATGATCTAAGCATCCACTTTTGAGAAAAAAAATCATTTTTGAGATAAAAGCAAAATAAATCCCAAGAAAATAAGAGAAGGAAATCATTAAGAACAGGGAAGAAAATACTTATGTACAAAATAAAGGGAAAATAGAGAAAAGTCATAACTCAAAGCTGGTTCTTTGAAAAGTCAAGGCAGGACTGATCATGGAAAAAGAAGAAAAGACATAATTGACCAGTGTCAAGACTGAGAAAGTGATATAACTACAGATTCCACAGCCATTGAAAGGATGAGACACTGAAAATATAAGCACAGTGCTATGCCAATAAATTTAAATTTGGGAATGAAGTGAGGAACTCTCTTGAAAAAGTACAGTTTACCAAAACTTGATACAAGAATAGAAAGATCTGAATATATTAAATAAAGTGAATCTATAATTTAAAACCACCTCATAGAAAGAAATCTAGGCCAGATCACTTCACCAGTGACTTTTTCCAAACATTTCAGAAAGGAATGAACAGACACTTCTCCAATGAAGACATACAAATGTCTATCAGACACATGAAAAAATGTTCATCATCACTAGCCATCAGGGAGATTCAAATTAAAAACACATTGAGATACCACCTTATACCAGTTAGAATGGCCAAAATTAGCAAGACAGGAAACAATGTGTGTTGGAGAGTATGTGGTGAAAGGGGAACCCTCTTACACTGTTGGTGGGAATGCAAGTTGGTGCAGTCACTTTGGAGAACAGTGTGGGGATTCCTTAAGAAATTAAAAATAGAGCTACCCTATGACCCTGCAATTGCACTACTGGGTATTTACCCCAAAGATACAGATGTAGTGAAAAGAAGGGCCATCTGTACCCCAATGTTTATAGCAGCAATGGCCACGGTCGCCAAACTGTGGAAAGAACCAAGATGCTGTTCAACGGATGAATGGATAAGGTAGATGTGGTCCATATACACTATGGAGTATTATGCCTCCATCAGAAAGGATGAATACCCAACTTTTGTAGCAACATGGACGGGACTGGAAGAGATTATGCTGAGTGAAATAAGTCAAGCAGAGAGAGTCAATTATCATATGGTTTCACTTATTTGTGGAGCATAACAAATAGCATGGAGGACAAGGGGAGATGGAGAGAAGGGAGTTGAGGGAAATTGGAAGGGGAGGTGAACCATGAGAGACCATGGACTCTGAAAAACAATCTGACGGTTTTGAAGGGGCAGGGGGTGGGAGGTTGGGGGAGCCAGGTGGTGGGTATTATAGAGGGCACGTATTGCATGGAGCACTGCGTGTGGTGCATAAACAATGAATTCTGTTACGCATCAACAATGACTTTCTGAAAAGAAATAAATTTTTAAAAATTATAATTAAAAAAAAGAAAGGAATAATGCCAATTTTAAACAAGCTCTTTCTAAAATAGGAAATTTGGGAACACATCTCAAGTTGTTTTATAAAACCTGCATAACCTTAACACCAAAACTTGACAAGAACGTTCTACAAAAGGAAAATTATAAATTAATCTCTCAAGAACATAAATTGAAAGATGCTAAATAAAATACTGATACATTGAATACAGTGATAGAAAGAAATGATAATACATTTTAACCACCTGGGTTTATTTCAAAAATTCAAGGCTGTATTACATTCAATAATAGTCAATTTGGTTTATCCATTATTCAAGAAAAAAAAAGAAAAAAGCAATGATCTCAAAAGATGCAGAAAACTTATTTGATATTCAAACACTAGTTTATACTAATAAAAATAACTCCTAGCTAGCTATGAATAGAAGGGAAATTTCTTAATCTAATGGAGGCCCCCAACACACACACAAACTGTGGCAAACGTCATACATATAAAGCTGCAAGAGATTTTTTTGCCCCTGAGATCAGAAGAGATGCAACCGTATGCACTGTTATTACTTCCGTTCAACATTGCATCGGAGGTCTAGCCTTTACAGTAAGGCAACAAAAGGAAAAGGACTGAAGAAATAAAGCTCAGTTTAAAATGACATGATTATATATGTAGCCAAAAAAAAAAAAAAAGTGGTGGGGTCTCTGGGTGGCTCAGTCAGTTAAGCAATTGACTGTTGATCTCAGCTCAGGTCTCAGTCTCAGGGTAGTGAGTTCAAGCCCCTTATTAGGCTCGTACTGGACATGGAGCCTACTTAAAACAAAAATCTTTGGTAATTTTAGAGTTAATATGTGAATTCAACAAGGTGGATAGAACTAAGGTTAATAATGACTCAACAAAGACTCATACCCAGGATATATTTCACATTCCTATAAACCAGTAAGAAAACAAAAACAAAAACAAAAAAAACCAGGTAAGTCAATTTTTCAAAAACGGGTGAAAGATTTAATCAGGCATTTCACAGAAGAGAACATCCAAATGGCCAGTAAATGTATTCAACCTCATTAATCTTGATGGAAATGCAAATTTAAAACACACTGAGGTATGACCACACATCCATCAGAATGACTGAAACATGAGAGACTGAAAGTAGCAGAAGGATGCGGAGGAGGGGTGGAAGAGAGATCTGAGGATGAAAAGCTAAGAGATGCCTGCCTGCCTGCCTGGCTAAATACATGAACTAATAAAACAGGTGGGAAAGAGGATAATATAAGGAAAGAACTAAACACTTTTATATTTTAGGATAAGTATAGCCTCTCCAAAAATCAAAGGTGGAACAACAGGAAAAATTATAAGTCCAACTATAAACAAATTAAAATTTCTTCCTGACAAAATGAAACCAAATAGATCCCATAAATAGTTAAACACTAAACTAGTAAAGAAAAAAATACAACATAGATCACAAACCAAATGAAATTATATCCAGAATGTACAAAGAGATGTTATTAATCACAAATTAATAGAAGCAATAATTGCTATTGTTAGCCTAACTGGAAACTAGTCCTGAAGAAGAGGAGAAAGGTGTTCTTACTATAAGTTTGACAAAATCCCCAAAACAAATCAGCCCACATGATGTCAGGCCACTGACCCACTTTTCCAGGAGTGGACTGGAGGGGCTTGTACCTCTCATCCAAGCCCTATCTGGGAGAGTACCAAGGGGACTTACATTTCTAGAGTTCAGCCCTTGCAATGCTAAGGAGAATCTTTTTTTGCAGTAGTGGCCCAAACCCCATCTCACAATTATTGTCTTAGAGTCTCCAGGGACATAGCTCAGGGATCTGTATAATTTCAGAGCCACTCAGGAAATCCTTGTGATCATTGGGAGTTGGGGACCTGAGGCTCTCAACTGAAGAAGGATGAAAATAAGAATCTGTGAACTGGGGACGCCTGGGTGGCTCAGTTGGTTAAGAATCTGTGAACTGTATAGAGGAAGGCATTCTTCAAGTTGAAGTTGTATACTCAGCTGCTTCTGCTCTTCTCACAGTACTTCTTCTTCTGTCCTTCTGAGCCAGATTCAGAGTGCTAGATGAAACAAAAAAAAAAAAGTATTTAAGGAAAAAAAAAGAAACCTTCCCTTTCCTCTCTTGAGTCCTTCTTTTAAACATTGAATTTCAAAAGCATTTGGAAAAATGTTGGGGGGCAAATTGTTTGGTTGTGGTTTTCTTTTCTTAACTTCCATCCTTGTCCTAGGCCAAGCCATTTACTTAACTGGGAGAATATAAGGTTGTATATAATGGACCATTTCTCTTGCTAGTAGTCCCTTCTGGAAGTGGCAAAAGACAAGAATTATGAGAACAACCTGTCTTCCTCTCCCTATGTACCCATTTCTACAGACTTGAAAAGTTAAACCTCACCTCCCTCCTTACTTGCTCCCTAGGTCAGAGGTAAGGATGAGTGGAGTGTTTCAATATGGACTTCCAGCCATGATTATGGCTCTGTGTTACCACTGCCACAGGGCATGGGAAGCCATCACTAGGCTCCCTGCATCTTCACTGCTTATCTGTCCCCAACACAGAAGCCAGAGGCGGGTGATTGTCTCATTTTTCTCTCTTGGCTGGACTGATATGATGACCAGGGATCACGATAAGAGAAGGAAGTAAGTGAGAGTATATGGACCATTAACTCCTCATGGATGAAGGCTGCTGTATCTGATTGGCAAAAAACTCTATTCCAGGCTGAGAAAGCTTTTAATCTTCTTGTATTAAAATACACTTGATAGGGGCGCCTGGGTGGCTCAGTGGGTTGGGCCGCTGCCTTCGGCTCGGGTCATGGTCTCGGGGTCCTGGGATCGAGCCCCGCATCGGGCTCTCTGCTCAGCAGTGAGCCTGCTTCCTCCTCTCTCTCTGCCTGCCTCTCTGCCTGCTTGTGATCTCTCTCTGTCAAATAAATAAAATTTAAAAAAAAAAAAAATACACTTGATAAAATCGTGGGCAGGTAAAGCTTACAATCTGAAATATTGGAATATACATATTACCTCAATTAGCAAGGACAGGTCTACAAATTAACATAGCATACTTTAGGATGAATTTAGGTAGCTTCATATGTTGTGTGTGTTTTTTTTAAATATGGTTGCTTTTTTCCAATTAATTAAATTAACCTTGACTTTTAAGTGAGGTGGTAGATTTGGAAATGGATTGTGACAGGAGAATATAAAAGCCTGTATCTTTTATATTTTTGAAGAAGGGGGTTACAGACTGGTCACTTACTGAAATTTAAGTATTAATTCCTTAAAAGCTTATTGGGAGGAGAAGGGGAGAATATATTTTCCCCCTCTTATGTTGTTTGAACTGATTATCTTGCAAATAATATCTCTGATTAGGTTATTCAAACATTGGTGTGTTCTGCTAACTTTTTTGGTTGACTGCCTTTCTTCATATCACTAGGGACATGAGAGGATATATCTGCATCTCAATTCCAAGCAAGTGCATCAATGAGTGCAACTTTTTGCATTAATATGTCAGAATAAAATATCACCATTAGCTTCTGATGATGGGGGATATTTTTCATCTTTCTTAAATTGCTTTTCCCCTCAAAAAAAAATTTGTCAAATTTTGAAATACATTTCTAGGTTGTATTTTCTTCAGGTTGTGAATTTCTCTTTTGAACTATATTAGCAGGTATGTTTAGGTTAATTACACAGTTTATATGGTGGGTTCAGTGCACCTGTATTGGGAAGTCATTTAAACCCACTGAAGGGTTGGCATTGGTACCTAAGGGAGTCTACTTTGTAGCATCACAAAGTCATGAGCTAAATTATCTAGAGTAGCCTTCAAACTATGTAAGTGGTTATGATGTTTAACAGAATCAGTTTCCAGATCTTCACTTGCCTGTGTACCATGAACTTGATACTGCCGGTTCTCCTTCCCCATCTCCCCTTTCATGCTAAGAAAGGAAGGCCTATCTCTCAATTTCACTATATGTTGCTCTGGGTAGGTAAACCTCCATGTACAAAACAAAGAATCCATTCAAAATCTTGGTGTCAGCATTGGGAAATGACTAAGTAAAAGTCATTATATGAGTGAGGTGGTTTCTAGCTCTTTGCTGTCAGCAAAATTGAAAGATGACATAATAGAATTATTATTAGCTGGTGGGTCACTAAACATTTTGGAAAAATAAATTACTATGTAATTTTTGGCATGCAACTCAGGATTTCAAAGAATTAAATGATAATACTATAACATCTCCTCTATTTCCATCTACTTACTGATCAATAAAAATTAAAATAGCAATAATGTTCATCCATGAATATATAAAATCATATAAACCTACTCCACCAATCTTACTGAGTTGCATCCCCATAAAAGTTTCTTCTATTTAATAATTACCTTAAAAATCTAATACATAGCTATTGTTTTTATAATGATTAAAATGATAAATTGACTTTGGTTTTTTAAAATTTAAAGCCTCAGAGTCAGGGAAAAAAATTTTAAAATAATAACTTTATATGTATGTAAATTTAAAAATATATTTTTTTGCATATATATACTTTCATATATACATTTACATATTTTATATATATATATACCTTTTGCCAAGAGGTATGATGAATTATTAAGAAATGGCTTTTGAGAATTCTGGGCATGAATTTAAGGAGAAAAGGGAATGATTTAAAGCTTCTGATTGTTAAAGAATAGATTGTTCCTGTATTTTTAAAATGAATGATGGTAGGTATTAAATTACCATGGTATTTGGATTCATCTAAATAGATCAAAAGAGTGATTTAGCAGTTTTACTTTGATTTTTTTCTTTTTTTATATTAATTTTATTTGTGTGTGTGTGTTCCAAAATTCATTGTTTATGTGCCACACCCTGTGCTCCATGCAACAGGTGCCCACCTTAATACCCACCACCAGGCTCACCCAACCCCCTACCTCCCTTCCCTCCAAAACCCTCAGTTTGTTTCTCAGGTCCACAGTCTCTCATGGTTTGTCTCCCCCTCCAATTTCCCCCAACTCACTTCTCCTCTCCATCTCCCCACATCCTCCGTGTTATTCCTTATGCTCCATAAGTAAGTGAAACCATATGATAATTGACTGTCTCTGCTTGACTTATTTCACTCAGTATAATCCTTCCAGTCCCATCCATGTTGATACAAAAGTTGGATATTCATCCTTTCTGATGGAGGCATAATACTCCATTGTATATATGGACCATATCTTCTTTATCCATTCGTCCACTGAAGGGCATCTTGGTTCTTTCCAGTTTGGCGACTGTGGTCATTGCTACTATGAACATTGGGGTACAGATGGCCCTTCTTTTCAGGACATCGGTATCTTTGGGGTAAATACCTAGTAATGCAATTGCAGGGTCATGAGTAGCTCAATTTTTAATTTCTTAAGGAATCTCCATACTGTTTTCCAAAGTGACTGCACCAACTTGCATTCCCACCAACAGTGTAAGAGGGTTCCCCTTTCTTCACATCCTCTCAAACACTTGTTTACTGTCTTGTTGATTTTGGCCATTCTGACTGATGTAAGGTGATATCTCAATGTAGTTTTGATATTCATCTCCCTGATGGCTAACGATGAAGAACATTTTTTTCATGTGTCTGTTAGCCAATTGTGTGTCTTCTTTGGAGAAGGGTCTCTGTTCATGTCTTCTGCCCATTTTCTTCATGTGATTATCTGTTTTGTGTGTATTGAGTTTGAGAAATACTTTATAGATCTTGGATATCAGCCCTTTATCTGTAGTGTCCTTTGCAAATATCTTCTCCCATTCTGTGGGTTACTTCTTTGTTTTGTTTACTGTTTCCTTTGTTGTGCAAGAAACTTTTGATCTTGATGAAGTCCCAAAAGTTTGTTTTTGCTTTTGTTTCCTTTGCCTTTGGGGACATGTCTTCAGAAAAGTTGCTGTTGCCTATGTTCTCCTCTAGGATTTTGATAGATTCCTGCCACACGTTGAGGTCTTCTATCCATTTTGAGTTTACTTTTGTGTATGGTGTAAGAGAATGGTCAAGTTTCATTCTTCTATACATAGCTGACCAATTTTCCCAGCACCATTTATTGAAGAGACTGTCCTTTTTCCACTGTATATTTTTCATGCTTTGTTGATGATTATTTGACCATGGAGTTGAGGGTCCATATCTGGGCTCTCTATTCTATTCCACTGGCACATTTTTGTGCCAGTACTATGCTGTCTTGGTGATCACAGCTTTGTAGTAAAGCTTGAAATCAGGCAATGTGATGCCCCAGTTTTGTTTTTCTTTTTCAACATTTCCTTAGCAATTCCAGGTCTCTTCTGGTTCCATACAAATTTTAGGATTGTTTGTTCCAGCTCTTTGAAAAATATCAGTAGAATTTTAATCAGGATGGCATGAAAGTATAGATTGCTCTAGACAGTATAGACATTTTAACAATATTTATTCTTTTGATCCATGAGCGTGGAATGCTCTTCCATCTCCTTGTGTCTTCTTCAATTTCTTTCATGAGTGTTCTGTAGTTCCTTGAATATAGATCCTTTACCTCTTTGGTTAGGTTTATTCCCAGGTATCTTGTGTTTCTTGGTGCTATAGTAAATGGAATTGATTCTCTTAATTTACCATTCTATATTTTCATTGTTAGTGTTTAAGGAAACAACTGATTTCTGCACATTGATTTTGTATCCTGCCACATGACTGAATTGCTGTATGGGTTCTAGTAGTTTGGGGATGGAGTCTTTTGGGTTTTCCATATAAAGTATCATGTCATCTGTGAAGAGAAAGAGTTTGACTTCTTCTTTGCCAATTTGAATACCTTTTCTAACCCTAACCCACAGCAAATACTTTAGTTTTTTTTACAATGTATTATAATTACCTATTTTATGGCTACTTGAACTGTTAAAACATAACATTAAAAGGTAATTATTATAAAAATAAAAGTTAAATATCATACAAATAGATGAGTCAAAGTTTTAGTTAACCCATTACAGAAGGAACTAGCATAAGACAAGACTGTTTTAAAACAGAAAATGAGAAAATTAGTCAGTGAAAGAAGGAACACTTAAACAGTACAGGTGATTTAGAACCAAAATCAGCTAACGTGCTATGGGGCAATAAGATCATAACCTTTAAGGTTATCTGCTCTAGCAGACAGGCTAGAAAAATCCGCACACCTTATCGTTTTTCTACCAGCTAACTTGAAACATGACAGAATTATAAAATGACTGGGCACTGATCAAGCACAAAACTAAGTTAGACTTCTATTCCCTGAGTCAGGTTACCCTGCAACTGGGTTATTAGAAAATGCTCTTAGCAAGACATTAAAAGTTCAAATAGTCATCTTTTCATCTTATTTATCAGCTTTGAATAGTTCTCCTTGGTAAAGCTTCTGATGAAACATTTTAAATGTTATCTTTAAAAGGTTAATAAAAGGAACATAATTTTTTGGTAAAAAAATTCAGGAGCGGGGCACCTGGGTGGCTCAGTGGTTAAAGCCTCAGGTCATGATCTCAGGGTCCTGGGATCGAGTCCCGCATCAGGCTCTCTGCTCAGCAGGGAGCCTGCCTCCTCCTGTCTCTCTCTGCCTGCCTCTCTGCCTACTTGTGATCTGTCTGTCAAATAAATTAAAAAAAAAATTCAGGAGCTACATAATTATGGTATGATTAAAGCATGGGAATAAAATTTGCTGTTAGCTGTGTTTTAAAGAATTGATAGGCTATTTTTGCCCAAATATGTATTTCCTAGGAACAGAAACACAAATAATTGCAGCACAAAGGTCAAACTCTGAAAATATAACATAGACCTCTAGTACCTAATCCACTATCTACATTCACATTTCATCAGTTGTCCCAGTGGAGTCCCTTATACGTACTTTTTTCCTACCTGGAGTCCAAAATGTGAGGAGGTATAATATATTCCAAGAGAACTGTGTGATCTTCCTAATTTACATAGATAGGAAATGAGAATATGTGTGGGAATGGATCTTGAGAATGTGAGATGAAGTTGGAAGGAATATAAAGTTGGATGAGTCTAAAATTATTAAGAAGTGGTTCACAAAGCAGAATTCTGAATCTAGTGTTTCAGCTTGTGGGGTTAGGAAGAGTTCTGTTTGGTTGGTTGACTGAAATATGGAACCAAAGTAGCCAAATGCCAGAACTGCCTTGGTACGTTATAGAAGGAGATATTCAAAGATTTAAGGACATTAAATTGTTAATGTGGGTATAAATCCTGTTCACCCACCTTGGGAGAGTTGGGAGAGACCAGAGAACACAGTTTTTACCATGATTTTGAGAAAAAGATTTGGGAGAGGAGCCCCAGCATCCTTGACTATCTCTGTGGTTGCCCTTCTCTGTAGGTCAGCAATTACAGGGGAAACTGCTACCACTAAACTGAGATCTCTAAATGTGATGTAAATTATGGGATCTCAGTGGCAGGGGCCATAGGATCATGGTTAGTGTAATAGGGGGCCAAAACAATAACCAAAATAGTCTAACTGGCCAAGACCTATGGCATTTGCTAGTTGATCTCAGTGTCTCTAGAAAAAAAAAAGATGGGCAGCCTACTAAATTCTTACCTGATTTGTGTAAGTAAAATAATTTTAGGTCTAGTAAATAGAAGTCTGACTTGAATCACTAAAATAGTTATTAAGTTAATTTCCAGTCTTCAAACCCAGACCTTGGATGAAGGTGGAGGGATGACTGCCCTTAAGGAAGCAACCCACTCTGAACTGCCAAAAATCTGTCCTTTTTTTTGTCTTCCCCCAAAGAGACCTATGGTGACTGTGAACTGGGGAAAGGAAATAAGATTTCTCAGGGATTACTTGACACTGGCCTTGAACTGAGGCTAATTCCTAGAGACCCAAAATGCCATTACCATCCATCAATCAGAACAGGAGCTTTTGGAGGGCAGGTGATCAATAGATTTAGTTGAGATCAGTCTCACACTGGACTCAGTAGGTCTTCAAACCACCCCCCCCCCAGTTCCAGACTACATCATTGGAATAGACCTACTTAGGAACTGGAAAAATCAACCATTGGTACCTGGTCCACAGAGTGGGCATTATTAAGATAGTAAACACCGAATGGAAGTCACTCAAATTGCCTCTACCTATGAAAAGAGTAGATCAAAAACAATACTGCACTTCTGAAGGGTCTGCCGTGATTAATACCATTATACTCAAAAGATGCAGATTTCCACCACATCCATATTCAACTTGGCTATTTGGCCTGTATTGTAGACAGATGGATCTTGAAGGATGACCATGAATTATCAGGTGGTCACTCTAATTATAACTGCTATTTCACATGTGATTTTATTGCTTGAGCAGATTAACACACACCCTGGTACCTAGTATGCAACTATTCATCTAGCAAATGCTTTCGTTAGAAGAACAAGAAGTTTGTTTTTATCTGTCAAGGCCAGCAGTTTACCTGCACTGTCCTCCCTCAGGGATATATCAACTCTCCATCTCTATGTCATAGTGGCACCACAGAGACTTTGATCACCTTTCCCCTCCACAAGACATCATGCTGGCCCATTACATTCATGACATTATGTTGATTGTGCCTGGCGATATCAACTATCCTAGATATATTGGTAAAACATTTGCATGTCAGAAAGTGGAAAGTAAATCTTAGACATTTTCAAGGGCCTCCCACCTCAGTGATATTTCTAGGGGTCTAGTGATATGGGAGCATGTCAAGGTATCCCTTCTAAGGTAAGAAATAAATTGTTGCATCTGGCTTCTCCTGGGACCCAAAATAGGTGCACTTAATGTGCTGCTCCAACCTATTTGATCAGTGACCTCAAATTTTTTTGTGAGCCAATTCCTTTTGAATCTTACATTGCTAAATGTGTAGGCATTAACAGCCAGTTTGCTCTGAGCAATCCTTGCAAGAATATTTGTACAAACAAAGAGCCTGGGAGAGATACAGTGACTCCTCCTGGAGCAGATTCATTTAGATTCCTTATAGTACATTACTATTACAGTAGAGTCAACAGAGGTCTCCCTCCTCCCAAGAGCAGATTTGCTTATAATTCAGGGTAATAAGAGAATGGCTCTCCGTGGAGGAGAGATGAGCAAGTTTTCCAGTAGCCCTTGAACAAGTCCACAAGAAGTTTCCTATTCTCTGAGTTCTACTCCAGGAATGCCTCCCACTCTACATGTAGGAAACATGTGACTTTGAGCACATGGTCCTGGGAGAGCTGAGGCTCAGGGAACAGAGACAAAGTGTTACTCTGGCTACAACTACTGCTAAAAGTAATCATTTTTCTGACCCAGATGCCTCATGTTTTTCTGCCAGTATCCATGGAACTGTGACAAGCTTACTTCTTAGTTTGCAAAGAGAATAAAATCTCAGAGCTTTCACAATCTCTGACTTGAGAGTTTAACACTGATTACTAATTACATTGAGTGTCTTTTTATGTGCTTATTGGCTATTCATATATATTCTTTAGGACGTGTCTGTGCATGCCTTTTGCCCACTTATAAATTGAATTGTTTGTCTTATTGATTTATAGTAGTTTTCATATATTGTGGGTATAAGTAATTTGTCAGATACGTGTTTTGTGAATATTTTCCCTTCATCTGGCTTGGAAATATAATGACATAAAATATGAAGAGGGCTAATACTCAATAGGATATACAGAAATCATTTCTTCTAACTACATATCAAAAAGAGTAGTTGAAATCTGAGTGCAGACTACAGAATTTTGTCTACCCAAATCAAGAGATAAGAAAGATGAAAGGTTATAGTAAAATTGAATGAGACTTAAACAAACACATGTTACACTGGGGGTGAAACTTATCTGAGCAGCATATCTGTCTTATTTGGGGTTCATCATTGACACAGGAGGCATGATTAAGTGCATTCTCAGAATGTTACCCGCAGCTCACAGAAATCTTGCGTCTCAATCTTGAATCTGTGAGAGATAAGTAATCCGCTCTCTCAGTCCTGAACTTCTAACACTGTAAGTTCAGCAAGCCCGTGATGTCCGTCTGCCTCCTCTGTTCTGTCAATGCCGTTGTCACACAAGAAACACTAACAATTTCAAAACTACAAAGTGAGTTAAAGCAACAGTATACTTTTTACATTTTAGAATAATATAAATCTATTTGTGTTTATTTAAGGTCTTTTAAGTATTTAAGAAAATGAGGTCTTCTGTTTCCAAAAATGTGGTAGACCAATATCAAATCTACTGCTGAAAACAAAAAAAAAATGGGATAAAATATTTTGAAATCTTCTTAAAAAGCTGAACTGGAAATAAGGATACACAAGGGAACAAAAAAATTGAGATGGAAACCAAAGAAGTAGGTAGAATGGGGAAGGCTTGTTCCTTGTTGAAGGTATTAGCTTGAAGTGAGCTGTCACGGCACGTCCTAGGTGAAGGGCTCAGAGGCACGTGGCCAGGGCCCAGTCCGGGAGATCTAATAAGAGACCTCCCCAAATAAAGATGGGGCCACAAAGAGCCGTACCCTCAGTATAGTGTGAAGTAGAAACTCCACTCTACCCCAAGGAAACTGTAAGGAACACTGCCTATCTCATACACTGGCGCAGAGTAGAAGTGGAAAACACTTAACATGATCTCGGTAAAAATGCCAATAAAACTTTGGTTCCCCAGCAGTCAGTACTTAGACACACCAGGCCTTGGCCCTGTTCTTCGTGTTTCCCCACTTGAGACTCTCTTTCAGGGGTGATTTTGTGTTCCACCACAGTTTGCCATCCTGATCCCCTCCCTTCTTTCCTCATAGTCATTGTGAGGTTCCAGCTTCTTAATTTTACACAGAGCTGGTAGCTCAAGGGAATGATTCTGAGTTGTTGCCATGTTTTATGACCTGTCCTTCCCCCATCTGCCTGTCCACTGTTAAGGACTAGACCTTTCTACCTCTCTGCAGGCTTTGTTTGATCTGATGCGGGGTGCCATACTGCCCGTGTAAGCTTGTCAGTTTCTTCAAAAACGTATTCGGTTCTCTGCACTCCCCAAGTGCAAATAGCAGAACTTAACACAGGATCATTTGAAAATAGTTACATATCTTCCTCTTCAGAGGCCGTGGGTTTTCCTTCCAAGGAAATGTGTTCATTGGTCTTGAACTAAAGACATGTGACATGAATGGCACATGCTATAAAAGCAGAATTGTATTCATATATGCTTTGCAGAACATTCCTGTTCAAATCTTAATCCATTCCTGTTCAAATGCTAATCCTGTTCAAATCCTAATCCTAATCCAAATCCAGAACATTCCTGTTCAAATCCTAATGCATCTAGGGGAAATGCAGTTGGATTCAACTCTTGGAATACAGTCCTCTCAAAAGCAGCAACAAACTCAGTTTTCCACAGGCTCCTAAAACTGTTTGTCAGAACGTCATTTAAATTTTGTTGTGACTTCATTAGGTTAGTTTTCCTTGCCTTTGGTTCTAAAGGAGCCACTGTGGAAATTCTCAAAAATTGGCAGATGCTGAGCATTTTAAGTGTCAACGCAGAGATCTTATCATTTGAAAGTGGTAAGAAGCACTGGCATGATGAGAGAGGCTGGCTTCCAGCTTTGTCATCAAGCAGTTCTTACTTCAAATTGTTGCCCAACATTTCTTCGAGTTGCTCATTTTCCCAAGTTGCTCTGCTTTCCGTGACAGAGTGTGAGAACCCCCAGAAGTGATGATCATGTGTAAATAGCCCTGGTGGGGAGGTGTTGCAGATCGGTCAATGGGCCTCTAGTCTGTTGATTTCAAATCTTCTGTGTGATGACAGGGAGAAATGTATACAGCTGTCACTAAAAACATTTCAGAACAGTGTCAGTTACCTTCTAGGTGTCCATAAATGCCTGTAGAATTGATTTGGCAGAGAAAGCACTGGTCACATGTTCAGTGAAATACGTGTGGCCCAAAGTAGTACTCAAGAGAAGCACACCCAGTCGAATTTGGTAAAACAGAGCCTAGGGCGGTGTGGTAGGCAGAGCAAGCGCCCCCCCCCCCCCCCCGCCGGGGGATGTCTATGTCCTAATCCTTGGTACCTGTGAATATGTTATCTTATATGGGAAAAGGGAAGCAGATATGATCAAATTTAAGATTTTGAGATTGGGAATAGCTTCCCAATATCCTGGGTTGTTCAGGTCATTCCAATGAAATTACAAAAGTCCTTATAAGAGGGAGGCAGGAAGGTCAGCGTTAGAGTGAGATTTAAAGAATATGTGCTGCAGTCTTTAAAGATGGAAGAAGGGGGGCTCCTGGGTGGCTCAGTGGGTTAAAGCCTCTGCCTTCAGGTCAGGTCATGATCTCAGGGTCCTGGGATCGAGCCCTGCATCGGGCTCTCTCCTCGTCAGGGAGCCTGCTTCCCTTCCACTCTCTCTGCCTGCCTCTCTGCCTACTTGTGATCTCTGTCTGTCAAATAAATAAATAAAATCTAAAGATGGAAGAAGGAGCCAGGACCCAAGGAATGCAGGTAGCCTCCAGAAGCTTACAAGGAAATAGATTCTCTCCTAGAAACTCCAGAAGAAAAGCAGCCTTATTGACACCTTGGCAATTAACCTGCTGAGGTCTAATGCAGATTTCTGACTTACAGGACTACAAGATAATAAATTTAGGTTGTGTAACCACTAGATTGTGGTAATTTGTAATAGCAACGAAAGGAAACTACTACAGAAGGCATATAGAAATCCCTGCCTAGATGGATGGTTTCCATGTTCTGTCTCATGTTCTTCCCTATAGGAAATTGAAACTTTGGGTATATATATACCTTAGAGATACCAAGTGCCCAAAAAAGTGTAAGCATGCATCTTTAAATGTTATGCTTTCAGAAAGTTTCATGATTCTGTTGCCTAATATGGAAAGAAATCTAAATTTTTAATTAATCCTTTGGGTTCTTAGAAAATCATCAGTTAAATAATGCCCAGTGTACCTCTCTATACTAACGGAGCATGCAACTGTGTAAGCAAATAATTTATACCTTTGTTAGATCCAGCAGCCCAAGCTGCTTTTTGCCCAGAATATCCCCCACTCTCTTTTTTCTTCTTTTTTTTTTTTTCAGGACTTCTTATTTAGTAGCAATGTTACTAAATCCCCTTTGCCTAGGAATTTTAGAATGATCTACACCCTTTGTTTCTACTTAATTTTTTTTTTCAATAATAAGAGCTATTTACTAATAGCCCACAAGGATTATCAGTTAGATACATGGCTCTATCAGTACTTTTTTGACTAGGAAATTTTGTCAGAATTAGGAAAATTGGGAGAAAAGTGGCATGAATAATTTTAAAACATAAGACACAAATTTAATGCATGTATGTTTGTATATACTGTGCTAGGTATTTGGATACATTATATTATCGAACTCATTTATTCCTCACAACAACCATAAAAGGTTGGAAATATTAATACACCCATTTTACAGAAGAGAAAAATGAGACATAATGAAGTTAGCTTGTCCAGCATCACATTGTGAATTATAGAGCCAGCATTAAAATCCAGGTATCCTGTCTCCAGCACTCTCAGATTTTCATTCCAAAACCCTGTTCATTAAATGTGAAAAACATAAAGCCCTTTCCCAGGTAACATTGCTCTTGGACTCTGGCCATCAGTTTAAATTATTTTCACTGTAATATTACTTAAGCATATACAAATATAAAACAGATTGCACATTTCTCTATTACTCTGGGTGGGTTACCACAACAAAATACCACAGACTTGGTGGCTAAGACAACAATTTTTTTTCCTCATGGTTCTGGAGGCCGGATGTCCATGATCTAGGTGCCAACAAGTTTAATACTAGAAAAGTGGAACCTGAGGTCTGGCTCTATTTTGACTCTATCTACATTTTGACTTCAATAAGCCTATTGCCTAAAATTCTTGCTCACATAAGTATATTGCACAAAATGTTATTAATGACCTCAAGACTTTGATCAAAAGAATTCAGGTAGACACCAAGGACTGCCCCATGGTGCTGGCTGGAAATCACAGGCAGATCCATACATCTCTCCCTGTTCTCCTCCCACATGGGACATTGGCTTGGATGGGACACAAGTGGATGCTTCAGCATCATGGGGCTGTGCTCCAAGAGAGGGAGACTGCCCTCCCCTGAAACCTCTCTTCCCGAGGGGTGGGAGCACCTGGTCCCAGATAACTCACTGCCAACTCTGCCAGGGGTGTCAGAGCTCTGACAGGCCTTGGATCCCACACTCAAACTGGGTCATTGAGAAGAGTTTAAAAAGCAAAAGAGTGGGTAGGGTTTAGGGAAACCAAAAGAAATCTTGCTGTAGTACGTCAATACTAGCAATTGTGAGGTGCTATTACCAGCCCTGTGCCTGAAAGGATAAGGTGAAGGAACTGTTCCTGGGACCACACACAGAGGAGCTGCATGGGAAAGCCTCTCCAGCAGGGGCATCCCCAGCCATGGTGGCCCAGCAAGAAGGCAGGCAGAAGTAAAAGAGTTCAGACTCCTCCACTTCTATCTCCTGCAGGTGTCTCCTATTGGCTAACCCAGACTAGAAGCCAGTGGGCCTCCCATATCACAAAGAAGGGTGGAGAGTAGATCTGAGGGGTAAACAGAAAATATCCAGCGTATATGGCCAGAGCCTCTGAGGTCATTTTGCTGACAATCCCATTTGTATATCCACAAACACTTTGCTGATTTACAATAATTAGGTGAATTAGGTAACTGAAACAATGTTAATAGTAGAATATGGTAATACTGTTACGTCTATGTGGTCTTTTGCAAACAAGGTTAGTATTAGGGCACTATTGAAATCTACTTTTTAAATGGATATCTAATCCAATTTTTGCTGGAATTAGAACCTGAAAATATCTGAAATTCATTTGCAGTCTTGCAGATAATGAAAAAAATTCAGACTCTGGAAGGAAAACAGTAAATAAATGGCTTATTCACTCCATTTCAAATAGTAAATCAAAGTTTGTTGTTATTGCTTCCACTTTGCCTTTAATGCAGGTTATATAAACACATGCAAAGTGTCTTTCCCTAGAGTGCCGTGACATCATTTGGCCTTGACTATGCACAAAAGCAACATCTGTGAATCAGGTTTGTCTCCCCTCTTTTCTGACTTAATGATGAAGTAGCACATTATTTGCCCCAAATTGCTGTTTTCACATCAAATAAAACCTTTAATATAGTAAACAGATTCTTGTAAAAATGACTTTCAATGGTTACTTTTCTGAAAAGGGAAAGTTTTACTGATAGGGTTGTAAGAGACTATGATGATGGTTGTCATTTTGACATTGGTGACTGCTTGGTGCCAACACAATCAAAGACACAAAGATGATAGTTGGTTATCAAAATTCTGAGGTTACTTCCATCACATATCTAAAAGAAAACTCAGAATTATCATAGGGAACTCTCAGACTCCCAAAACTGTGTCTAGGGATCTATACACCAGGACGTGGAAGCTTGCAGAAGATTCCTGGCATCTACAGGCATTAAAGATACTCAGAAATGTGAAAGTCCATGAAGAAAAATCAGCTAAGCAAGGAGTTCCCTATGGGCATGTTTTGGGTGTTGATGGATATGTTCTCTCGTGGGTCAAACCTGCAGCCCACAGGAGGCTTCTTTGCCCCTTCCACCTGGCTTGTGACTCTTGGTCTGTGGGGAGTCAAAAGCGGATTTGAATTTGACAGAACAGAACTCAGGGCTCTCTTTGTCTGTCTTTTTGCTGAGCTGAAATGTGAAGTAAGAGCCGCAGAGACTCAGTCCCTCATTTTATACCCTCTTTAAACGTATTTACTGAGCCCAGATTGTGGATCAGGCTGTGTTCTCTGAGCTGGAATATCACAATACATGGTAATAATGAAAGGTCCAGCTTTTATCTAATCCAAGCAAATAATATGGCCAGGAGATTACAGGCAGAATTCCTTCTAGATTAAAACAGATACTTCATCCCTTGGTAATCCAACCATCCACAGTGGGTAAAGACCAAAGGGAAAAAGCTGTATGTAAATTCTCCAGCAACCTTGAAGAGTCACAAAAAGGGAAAGGACAGGGCTGACTGACAAAAGGAGACCAAAGCTGTCACAGTGGGCAGCAGCCTTGAATGTGATCAGTGGACAACAAGCCATGTCCTCTGCCCTATTTGCTTATCTCACCACACCACAGGTTATTAAAAACCTGAAAGGAACTCAACAGTTGATGAAAGACAGGGAGCAGCTGGCCTGCCTGAAGTAGGTAGTGACAGCCAAGATGAAGAGAACAGGATCCTCTCATGCCCACCTTCCAGCTGGGCCCTGGCCTGTGAATCATGCCTACCGGGTGCTGGGACAAGGTCCTTTGGTTACAAAGGACAATGAAAAAATTCTTTTTTACTTACTTTTAGAAAGTACTCTTATAAATTGCCTTTTTACATTCTAGTGGATTCAAAATGCCTTTGGGATCTGAGAATCAGGAAGTCTTTAGATCATTTATTGCAGAAATCTGTAAGACAAAACAAAACACCTTACATCAATTAAATAGTTAAAGCACAGAGTGAGAAGAGCACCCTCTGGGCAGAAGAATCAAGATAGTCAATTCTCTGTTAACCAATCTTGACCACAGTTTAATGCTATTCAACAAGTATTTATTGAACTCTGTGCTGGGTTCTGTAAAGGACCAGGGATGAGTAAGCTGGAGTCCATTCATCAGAGAATCCTTCAGTGTAATAGAGTAGTAAGTAGATTTGAATCAAGATGAAAAGGAAATATTCAAAAAAATACAAGGCTCCCATAAACAATAAAAATATTATATGAAAAGTTCTGGGGGACTGGTGGAAGTATGGCTTGGTACATTGTTAGAGTATTCTTTGATAATACTTAGAAAATGCATTCAAATGTTTATCTCATTGTATCAAAGGTGTCACAAGTAGGAATTTAGCCTGAAGAAGTAGTCTTGAGCCCTTGAATGTGTACCAGAGTTTAGCTATTAGTTCATCCCAGTATTGTTTATAAAATGGGGGATAGGGGCGCCTGGGTGGCTCAGTGGGTTAAAGCCTCTGCCTTCGGCTCAAGTCGTGATCTCAGGGTCCTGGGATTGAGTCCCACATCGGGCTCTCCGCTCAGTGGGGAGCCTGCTTCCTTCTCTCTCTCTGCCTGACTCTCTGCCTACTCTCTCTCTGTCATATAAATAAAATCTTTAAAAAAAAAGGGGGGGGGGTACACAGATGTATATACAACTAAAGAAACAGAAAGGAGAATGGAGGGATGAAGGAGGGAAAGATGAATGGAGAGGAAGAGTTAGGAATTGCTCTGGAGATGGTTATTATTTTTCTTTTGCTTTCTTCAAAATAACACTTTTCATTTAAAAAGTTAAAGTCTGGGGCGCCTGGGTGGCTCAGTAGGTTAAGCCTCTGCCTTTGGCTTAGGTCATAATCTCAGGGTCCTGGGATCGAGCCCCACATCGGGCTCTCTGCTCAGCAGGGATCCTGCCCTCCCCTCTCTCTCTGCCTGCCTCTCCGTCTACTTGTGATCTCTGTGTGTCAAATAAATAAATATAATCTTAAAAAAAAAAAAAGTTAAAGTCCCACACCCCACCTACCTACTTTGACCAACATATCTCAGAAATATCGCCTTAATGTCTAATCTTAGCCAAGTCATCTTACTTCTCTTACTTCATTTAATCTCTTCTAAAACTTAACCAAAAGTGTGAAAACAGCAGGGGCACCTGGGTGGCTCAGTCATTTGAGCATCCACTGTTGGTTTCAGCTCAGGTCACGATCTCAGGGTCGTGGGATGGAGCCCCCACCTCAGCAGGGAGCCTACTTGAGATTCTCTCTCACCTTCTACCCCTTCCCCCTCACCCCCACCCCCGCCCACTCACATGCTCACGCTTTCTGTCTTTCAAATAAATAAATCTTTAAAAAAGTGTGAAAACAGCAGGTAACCAAAATAACCAATGGAGAGTTTTTAAGATAAATTATAGTGTAAATATGCAGTGAAATATTATGTGGGGATTTTGTTACAGAACATTTAACAGTATGTAAATGTCCATGATATATTACATGAAGAAAGCAAGTTACAAAGGGTTCTCCATTGTGATCCTAGAGCATTCCAGCTTTTTCCAGTTTTTAAAAGAAGTCATAACGCCTCTACCACAGGGTCCCTGCATATGCATATGCAGTTTCTTCTTCCTAAAATGTTCTCCTTTTGACCCCTTCACTTGGTAAACTGTTTTTTTTTATCTTTATATCTCAAATCAAAGACCAACTCCCTCTCAGCATTTACTAAAGCTTATGAATATTGTTTTAGTAGTAGTCATCGTAATCTGTGGCCTGATCATAAAGTCTACAAGGACAGAAAGTTTGTTTGCCTTGGCTTACCATTGCATGTCCAGTATCTGTAACATAATAGAAACATAATACATATTTTTTGAGTGAGCCAAAGTTAATTTTCATATCCAGAAAAAAGATGTTACCTTAAAAGGATCTTATTACAGTTATCCTGTAATTCTGTATTCTGAATCCATGAATGAAAGCCAAGCATATTTCAAATTGATTAGATTCGATATGACACAATTTTCCAGATTGCTAGAGCAGATAATTCATTTTAATTAGAAAGCCTTGAGGTCTTAAAATTAAGTTCTTTTCATAATGGAGTATAAAAATGTGGAAATAGCACCCACTGGGAATATGTAGTAATGGAATATTTAGTAATACAGGCCCTATATTTAGACAGTAGTATCATAACACTTTCAAATTCAAACCTCCTCATTTCATTACAGAGCTGAAGCCCAGAGACACCCAGGGAAGCACCCAAGACTGCATCGTGAATAGAGGTAGGACCTTTCAATCCTTTGCTTATTCTCCCTAAACATAAAGGAGCAGAATAACTCCCAGCTCCAGATGTGGAATCAGAAGAAAGTCAAAGGAGGAATAAAACAGGAAGGTAAAAATAGTGAAAAGAAATTCTAGGTAAAGGAGTGTCTGAAGAGGTCCAGTAGACTGGTATGAGTATGTGTATGTTTCCTGATGTGGGATGATCTAAGGCCATTGAGAACCCTGTGCCTTCTGATAAGTAGCAACAATGCCTGGCACAATATAGTTGCTCAGTGTATTTGTGGAATGAATGAATGAGTGGGCATGTCATCCTTAGACTCCCCCAGTTCACTCGCTTGCTTATGTCTGAAAAGAGCTTATCAGTGAATGGCAGCACACTACCTCAGGCTGAATGCTGCTCTCCCTCAAAAAGATATCCATGACCTAATTCCTAGAACCTGTGCGTGTTATCTGACATGGCAAGAAAGGGATTTTGCAGGTCTGATTAGAGATGGGAAGATTATCCTGGATTATCTAGTTGGGCCATAAATGCAATCACATGTATCCTTATACAAGGGAGGTAGAGACATGGATATTTGACATACAGACAGACGAGAAGTCAGTGAGACCACAGAGGCAGAAACTGGAGCGACGTGCCACAAACTGAGAAATACAGTGGCCACCAAAAGCTGGAAGAGGCAGGGAATGGATTTCTCCCCTCTGAAGGAAGGGTTGCCCTGCCAGCACCCTGATTTTCACCCAGTTATATTGATTTCAGCTCTCTGGACTCCAGAACTGTAAGTGTCTAAATTTCAGTTGTTGTAAGCCTCTAAGTCCGTGGTAATTTATTATAGCAACCGCAAGTACAAATTTCGGCCCTGGGATGTGAGATGCTGGTCTAATACATAGCTAAGAAATGTGGAAGTGGCTTTGGCATGGGTACTTGCAAGAAACTCTAGGAATTTTGACGTGCAGAATGAAAAAGCCTACATTGTTCTAAATAGGCTGTTGGTAGAAATGGATGTTAAAGGTGCTGCCAGAGAATAGTCACAGGAAGTAAGGAGCATGGGGAAGAAAACCTATGTTGTGTTAGAGAACATATATATTATTACAAATAGAATGTTGGTAGAAACATAGAAAAATAGTAGAAAAACGTAGAAAAATAGAAATTTGAGCTAAAGCCTCTAAAGAGGCCCTGTTGGTGAGGACTCAGAAGGAAATGAGGAAAATATTTTTGGGAAGTGGAAGAACGTGAACCCTTGGTCTGGTAATAGCAGAAAGTCTAGCTGAATTATGTCCTACAGTTAGTTACACTGGAAAGTAGAACTAACTACTTAACATTGCTAAGCAATGAACTTGGGTATTTTGCTGAGATTTCCAAGCAAAGTATTGAATGTGCCCTGGTTTCTTCTTGTAGCCTGTAATCACATTTGAAAGGAAAGAGGGAAATCGAGAAACTGCTAAGCAGAAAGGAAACTAAACTTGACGGTTTAGGAGATTTTTAGCCAATCCAGACTGTAAAGGATGCCTAAATTAGGAGATTGAGGCTGAGGAAAGAATGCTATGAAGAGAAAATCAGGGGCATAGCAGGAACAGTCTTTGGCTAGTGCGATGCGGAGGGAGATGGGAAGGTCAGAGTATTCCCTGGCACAAAGGGTCCCATGAAGATGGTAAGTGTATGACTTGTGGATCCTCTCAGTCATCGGAGCAGAAACCAGGGGTAGAGATGAGATCGTGAGGAAGGATCTGTAGAGGAGCACCATGTCCAACAGTATGAATCCCTTTGACATACATAGGAGACCCACAGGGTTTATGGTATTTTAACACATGCAGAAATGATACCCGTTTGATCCAAAGGGACAGCACCAGGACGAAATGAAAAAAGGCTGCTAGACTCCCAAAATTCCACAGGCAGGACAGAAGATAGTAATTCTTGCTTTTGCTAAGCCACCTAGTGTGTGATAAATTGTTGCAGCTGCCACAGGAAATTAACACTAACACATTAAGTGCTCAACAAGACACTCGTCGGTTTTTTAATTAAATCAAGTTACATATTAATTACATCAAAATTAAATGTTGAACAGGGTATTTATAACATATGTATCAGGCATAAAGACTACTTATGAAATAAACACCTATGTATCCACAAACCTGTTTAAGAAATAGAAATTCAAGGGGTGCCTGGGTGCTTCAGTCGGTTAAAGCCTCTGTCTTCAGCTCAGGTCATGATCCCAGGGTCCTAGGATTGAGCCCTACATTGGGCTCTCTGCTCAGCAGGGAGCCTCCTTCCTCTTCTCTCTCTCTCTCTCTCTCTCTGCCTGAACTCTCTGCCTACTTGTGATCTCTGTCAAATAAATAAATAAATAAATAAATAATCTATCTATCTTTGAAAAAAATATAGTTTAAAAAAAAAAGAAATAGAAATGCAAGTTACCTTTGAGTCCTCCAAATGTCTGAGAGCATATCTTCCTTGCTTTCCCCCAGAGGTAATTACTCTCTTGGATTCTATGTTTATATTCTCTCATTCTTCGTCTTCTTTCTTGTTTTTTTTTTTTTTTTTTTGGTATATGTGTATCTCTGTATTTACTTTTTCATTTTGCATGGTTTTTAATGATTCACAGGAAATCCTAAGTTTTGTTTTGTTCTGTGTTTTATTCTGTGACTTTTTTATTTGCTTAACATGGATTTGTCTCATGTAGTAGGAGTACATTCATATTAACTGCTGCATTACATGATAGTAAGAAGACATACAACAACTTATCAATTCTTCCAGCAATGGACACGTAGATTAGTTCCAGCTTTTGGCTCTCCTGAACTGTGTATGCTGCTACGAACATTGTTGCGCATGCTTCTTGGTGCATTGGTGTAAGACTTTTACTAGGGTCTGTGCCTCGGAGTAGAACTGCTGAGTCCCAGTGCCTGAGTACTTTCACCCTTACTACGTGTATTGTTGTTCCAAGTACTCGTACAGAAATTTAAAGTTCAATCTCAAGTAGCCAGTTTCTTCACTTTTTTAACCTCCCAACATATGTTGCTTCTATAATTTATCTGATATTTAATCATATTTGGCTTTAATCTCTCTGATGTAGGGTTACTTATGATTCACTCCTGGATTCTTGGTCATCTTTATCCATGCTGGTGTTACTTGTTCCGCTTGGCAAAGGCAAACGAGCACAGATATTCAGTGAATAGACTCTGAAGCCAAAAGGTCTAGGCTGGAAACCCAGTTGTGCCACTTACCAGCTGTGTGACTTTGAGCTGGTTACTTAATCTCTCTGTGCCTTAGTTGTCCCTAGCATAAATTGGGGAAAACATAACAAAACATAACATTTAAAGAGTTATTGTGAAGATTAAATAAGCCATGCCTGGGTGGCTCAGCCAGTTAAGTGTCTCCCTCTGGCTCAGGTCATGATCCCAGAGTCCTGGGATCGAGCTCCTCCTCAGGCTCCCTGATCAGGGGGAGTTTGCTTCTCCCTCTGCCACTCCCCCTATTTGTATTCCCCTTCTCACTGTCTCTCTCTGTCAAACAGATAAATAAAAACTTTAAAAAGGAAAAAAAAAGAACAAACGTATGTAAAAAGTCAAATACTCTCAGCAGGTTACTATCTATCTCACAATAGAAGTGATCAAACACTCCCATTTTCACGTCAGCAAATCTAAAACTCTCTGTGTCTACACTTTACTCCCATTTGACAGTGGACCCTCCTATCAAAGTGGATCCCTCCACTGAGCTCTGGTTTCCATCCTGTTTCACCAGGACTGCCCATGTAGTCATTGTACCAACCTTGCTTTCTATGTGATTGTTCTCATCACATGTGGACATTCCCTACAATCTTCCATCTTAAAATTTATGATAAGATTTATCATTATTAGAAATCATCTTGTTCCTTCATTTTTTCACTGCTTTACATTCCTTCTCCTTGCACATACCCCTGCTCCCACAAGGAATGTAAGTGCCTCTTAAGGGAAAACATGCACTAGAAGAAAACATGAGATACAAAAGTTTCACTTCCTACAGATGGGAGGAAAACCCATTTTTCAGGACATGTTTATAGAATCCTTGGGAACATAAAACAGTAGCACCTACTATGTGCCGGGCATTCAAAAATGCCAGGGGTAGAGTGATGACAAGAACAGATAAGGGACATCCTAGAACGTCTGGCACATAGTAGTCGTTTAATAAACAGCTGCTGAATGATCTATTAGTTGATTCATTTTAGTTCACAGAAATTACATCTCTGATTTTTTAAAAAGATTTATCTGAGAGAGAGAGAGAAAGAGCATGAGCTGGGGCAATGGGAAAGGCAGAGGAGGAGCAGGCTCCCCACTGAGCAGAGAGCCCGACGTGGGGCTCGATCCCAAGACCCTGGGATCATGATTTGAGCTGAAGGCAGACGTTTAACTGACTGACTGACCTAGGCGCCCTGAAATTACATCTCTGATTAGGAACGAAAAACAATAGAAACATTCTTAAAATTCTTCTAGCATTCTTCTATTATCAACTTTTGAAGAAAAACACAAACAATTTTTAATGAATATGGATGTAGAAGCACTAAACGTATTCAATAATCTGGAAATTCAGAGAACACTAACACTTATGTACTTGAGCTCATCATCACTTTGTGCTATTGTTTTATGTTCCCGAACATTCCATAAAGGCTGTGTTTGTGTCTGAATTTGATTTAGCTGTAAGATGTAAAAATCCTACATAGTCAGACAACTTGGCTTCAGTTATATCTGAAGTGACTTAAAAGCAAAAATAGCATTCCAGTTATTTCTTGATGTTGACATCTCTAGGATAAAAATAAAACAAACAAAAAAAATAAGTAAACAAGTAAGTTCCTTATTAAAAAGGCAAAAGAAATGTGAATAGGACACTATCTGTCCTGGGAAGTTCAGATTCAAAACGTGTTTCTTAAGATAGGAACTGCATGGGAATCCATTCCAAAATAACATCTCCACTTGTTATATAATTAGATAATGGTTTCACAGACTTTGTATAAATATATCTTCAGTGTCTGATGGTTTTTTCTTAAAAGGATATATTACTAATTTTTCTCTCTGAAAACTGTGTTCACAGAGCCACCAACTTTCCCCCCCTGACTTTATTCATTCTTTTTCTCCTTGCCCTTCCCACTCTAGGTTGGACTCAATTAACACATTGGAGAAATGAGTAACTTGGGCAAAGACCTTTTATTGGTGGTTAGGCTCACATAGTTCCAAAAAGTAAACGTAATTAACAAAACACCCACAAGTACCAGAGAAAGTGCTCCGGTCTCAGTAGAAGGCACTGATCCTAAGAAAGCTTGATGTGGGTCACCATACAGAGATGCCGTTTCACTCCTGTTGAATGAATGTGCTGTATTCTGAGTGTGACAGTTGGGAGGCAGGAGTAGGAAGAGCCCAAGCCTCTTCTCCACTGGGTTAGGCAGCCAGGCTCTCCAGGGGTGCTATCCCTGATGACATGAAGGTGTCCGCAGTGGTAGCTATGACAACAATCCCAGCTACTGCAACGATGCTGATGTCATCACCAACAGTTTGACAGGATCTAGAAATCTTTAGGGTGCTTTTCATCCAGTTGATCATCTCAGATCCGTTCCTTGAACAGGCCACAGAATCCACTTTCACAAAAATGAATCCAGCGCATTCAGTGACCACTGAAAACACACCAGTCCTGGTATTTGCTAATCTGGCACCACAGTTAAAATACGATTTTATCATTTTGGAAATAAGTCCAACCTAAGGTACAAGAAAATGTACTGTTAAAAAACACACATGGGTACTTTTGGTGGTATGGCTTTAAAACCCAGCACTTGTCTATAAAAGCCTTACAAGCAAAGTTAGTGAACAGCAATTTTTATTTTTAAAAAAATGGAAAGTATTTTACTAGACCAAATTAGTTTAAGACATATGAAAATCAAATCTTATGCAAACACCCTTAGAAAAACTGAATTATAAAATTAACATTCCTTTCCACAAATTAATAACAAATGTGTTAAATTACTGTGTATTAAAGATATGATTTCAAAGTTAGAGCTGTTTCAACTATGTTCAAATCTCCTTCTGTAAGAACCCCGGGAAGTTGCCCAACCACCCCGCTGTCCTTCCAGTAGGGTTTCATGGTACACCGGAGGGTCTATTATGAGCCAGGAGAGAGTCACTAAGTAATATTCAAAGAAAAATAAAAGTAAAACATCAGGTACAAATTAATTTAATTCACTTCCTGAGACTTACACAGAGCTCACTGACTTAAATAAAGCATTACAACACTGTTTTTAAATATCAAGAACACTATTTTCTGGCAGCATCCAGTATACTTTTGTGTTACAAGTAGGTCATAAAGATAGGGCTTCAGGGAGAAATAGAAACACAGATGAACCTCTAAAGAAAGAGAAAGCTCGATAGAAGACTTCTTATTCTCTTTTTATGAGGCACAAACAGAAAAATAGATAAAACCTAACAACCCTGATGATAGACTGCGGGGGACTTCATACCTCGACTTTTATGTTTTATGAATGATATTTAATACAGCATTATTCCTGCTGAATAACCAGAAAATCTGCATCATGAATAATACGGTTAAAAAGTTCACTCCATGGTAATATCCATGTCAACCAGTGTTACCTCTTCTACATAAAGCGTGTGTGTATATATAGTACACAAAGAATATATATGTCTAGAGCATACATATAAACACAGTCATGTCTTCCAAGTCTCAAGCCCATCTGACACTTTCCAATGAAGAGAGAAAACAGGAAGGAGACTTCTGGTACCATTTATTCTTCTGTGACAGTAATAAAGCTGCTGTATCACAGCTTGGAAAATACACAGTAATCATTGTATATTACAGTAACTGTATAATGCAAAAGCAAATGATTTTTTCCCAGAAAAAAAAAAAAATCTGTCTTCCCTATGACTCTGCCTCCTCCCCCCTCAAAAATACCGTATACGTAATTTCCACCTAACGTCAGAAGGCTTCCCGTGCCCATGGCCCGTGGAAGCAGCACGGTCACAGCTCAGCAGGAGGACGCCTGTCTCCACATCTGTCTCTGACGCAAACTGCGCTCCCAGGCCGGCTCGTCTTACAACTCTTCCTTCAAGCCTTTCTGTGTCTCTTGCCTGGCTTTGTCTTCCTCCCTGGGCGCCAACCATGTGAAATACACCTTTACTGGATCAATGTTCCAGTGTTTGTGAAAGGATATGGGAACTTGGTGAGAAAGGTAGTCCCTGGGGTAATCCACGGGCCGAGCCTGCGGGAAGAAGAAGAGAATCACGTTCCTCTATTTGCTGAAAACAATTTTGCTTCAGCACAGCATTATCTGAATTTATGAAGTGACTGCTTTTCGCCAATATTTGATATTGCTTATGAGAATGTAAAAACAAAAAAGAAGATCTTTTCTACTACCCTCTCTCTGATGCAAGGCTCTTTGCTTTTGTATCTCCAATTACTTTAATATCCCAAATATACCACTCTTGGCTTCTGTGTTCCGTAGTCATGCCTCTGGGAGAGTTCTTAACCATGGTAATAGATATAAAAAGCCTTCCTTGGTCAGTCATTCAAGGGACTATTATAACTTCTGCAAAAGGCAGAAAAATTGCTATTTCTCAGCCCTCTCTAAAGAAAGTGGCCACACCTGGAGTGTGTGTGTGTGTGTGTGTGTGTGTGTGTTGGGGGGGGGTGAAGAGTTCCCAGGGGCTCCCCTTGCCTGTCCACTGCCCTGACGTGTAATTAGGTGTATCTCTCAGAGCAGGAAAATGCAGAGCTCATCAGGAATCCAGGAGAAGCATGAAGTAACTCAGCACTCACTTCCCACCCAGATACCTAGTCTGATTCCAGAAATGGCAAGGGAAACATTGAGTAACCAGAGGCAGTTTGCAAGAGGGCCTAAAAAGTTTTTGCATCCTCATCACTTCAGGATTCTCTAGAACTTACAAAATGAAGCTTAAGCAGAATTAGACATAGCCTAGGATGGCTGAGATTGAAGTAACCTTCAGAGTATAGAAGGAAAGAGAAACCAGACACTATTTTTTTTTCTCTAAACAAAGCATCCACCTTTCTCTCAATGCTTATCTTGTTTATAGATTTATATAGCCCATCTGTGTTCTCTAGTAACTCACTGACTTATTAATACTAAAACAGTCTTGGCTTTATTAAATCTAGATAGGAAACATTTTGAAAACAAGTCTTCTCTAGGCTAGTATTTTATTACATTCTACTTAAATGCTTGCAGTGAATAATTACGTAAACCCTCTTAAGTGGTTTATAAAATACCTTCATTAAATTTTATCTCATTCAGCCCTTGAAACAACCTTGCAAGGTGATCAGAGTATCCTGATTGATCTTCAGTTTAGATGAGGAAACTGGAGCTCACAGAATTTATAAGTTTCTTAGGGCAACAGGTCTAACACCTATTGCACTGGGGAAAAGAGCAGGTGACCAGCCCAGCTCCTAGTTCAAGCAGGATGCCTGCAACTGGTCCTCATTCCGTGGCCACAAGCCTGGTCCACCAATGGTGCCTCAGCTGCCCTGACCTCCTTGGGGGACTTTATCCTGAGACGGCACAAATATCCTGCTCCAATGAGTGTTTGATACCTCTGCATGGAAGTTCAAAATGACCGCGTGGGTTGGGCGGAGAACTGCCATACTAACCATGCATTGTCCTTTAAAGATTCTAAGTGCTCGTGGAGTTAAAAATCTAAGAAGGCAATTTTAAAGGAAGAACGTGAACCAAAGACCAACAATACACGCTAGAATAATGTCTAACAGACTTGAGCAACTTCTGAGTATCAGCTAAGGATATTCAAGTGTGATACCCTGCTTGCAAGGCCCTCTGGGAGTTTACTGGCCTGGAAGAAACCCCAGGGAAAACAAACGCTCAATTTTGTTCTCAGACAATTCCACATGGCTCCCAGAAGAAAGAAAGAAAAATCGTGGAAACAAATCTTGAATCGTTTTTCACATTTAAAAATGAACTCTCAGAGACACAAATGCATCTCACAGGAAAAAAAGAAATCCATGCTATCTTTCCTTCTATTAATGCGGATTCCAGAAGTGACTGCGGTTGCATGTTAGCACATGAGTGAAGAGCTGGTTTACAAAGTATTAGAATGTGCTAATCATTTCTGCCAAATGCGGTTTTGGAAAAGAACAAGACGAGCCTAGTGAAGTGGAATGCGTCCACAGAGGCATCTGTAACACCAGGAAGTCTAGACGGACCCTGATAATCACATTTCTGTGCCCAAAATGCCAAAAGGAAGTGGCGAACAGGCAGGGTTGGGTGGAGGGAAAAGGCCTTAGGAACAGACATGAAGCATGATGGGAAGCTGTGCACAGGAGAGAGATGGCGTAAGATGCATGGAAGGACGCACATTGGATGAAATCAAACCTTAATCTGTAAATATTAGACCACACTGAACAGTGCAAAAAACAGAGATTAAATTTGTATTTGCTTAGACAAATACAATTTTTATAGCTGTATTGACATAATTTACACACAATTCACACACAGGCATGGTAGTTTGAAAACTTTTAGATTTCCATATCGATCCAGTTTTAGAAGACTACCTACGGTCATTCCCCCAGAACTCCCTGCCATGCATTTTCAGCCAATCCCTACCCCAGTGGCAGCCCCCGGAGACCACTGATTTGCTTTTTCTCTATAGTAATGCCTTTTCTAGAAATTTCTTATCAGTGGAATCATACATTATGAATGTTTTGAGCCTGGCTTCCTTCACTTAGCATTGCTGCATGTACCAGTAGTTCATTACTTTTATTGCTGAGCAATATATTACACTAAGCGGAAACACCATACAAACAACACAGTTACTATCACACAGCTTCCATGGGCCAGGAGACTTGGCAACACATAGCTGGGACCTCTGCTTCATGGTCTCTCACCAGATCATAATCAGGATGTCAGCCCAGGCTCTATAATCTCATCTGAAGGCTCAAGTAGGAAAAGATGCACTTCCAAGCCCAGTCAGTAGCTACTGGAAACACTCAGTTCCTTGTGGGCTACTGAGCTGAGGGCTTCATTTTCATACCCTGCCCCCTTGCAGCTTGCTTCAGCAAAACCTGCAAGCCCGGAAGGAAGCAGGAGCGTCTACAAGGAAGATGGAAGTCACAATCCCTTGTGGCATAATGACAGAAGAAACATCCCATCACCTTTGCCATATGCTATTGGCTCATACTCCAAAGAGGGGAAAACGCAGGGTATGAATTATCACAGGAGGGGACCAATGAGATCTATGTCATAAATTGCCTGCCACATAGATGTTTAATTTTTTTTAAAACTGCCAAAACATTTCCAAAGTAACTATATTTTATGTTCCCACTAGAGGCCCAGGTCTGTTTGCTTATAGGCATTCTATACATGTGAATTTAGCTTGCATCTCCCTAATGACTAATCATATTGAGCATCTTTCCATGTGCTTAGTAGCTGTTTATGCATCTTCTTTAGAGAAATGTCTGTTCAGTCTTTTACCCAGCTTAAACTCAGCAGCTGATTTTCTTACTGAGTTGTAAAAGATTATTATATATCCTGAATTCAAGTCCTTTACCACATACATGATTTACAGATATTTCTCCCAATTTATGTTTTTTTTTTCATTCTCTTAAGGATATCTTTTGAAGAGCAAAGTCTTATTTTAAGTTTCATGATTTCAATTTATAAATTTTTCCTTCTATGGATCTTGCTTTTGATGCCATAAAACTTTGCCTTAACTAAGGTCAAAAAGAATTCTCCCTATTTGGTTTTTTTTTTTGGTGGTTTATAATTTTATCTCCTATATTTTGTACAATGATTCATTTGGAGTTAATATTTGTGTGTGATGTGAGGTTAAGTTCCAAGTTCACTTTTTGTATGTGGAAATACATAATTGCTCTAGCACCAGCTGACCTGGGCCACTTCTCCCCTGGATTGCTTTGGCATCTTTGTCAAAAAAGAGTTTACCACAGGGGCGCCTGGGTGGCTCAGTGGGTTAGAGCCTCTGCCTTCAGCTCAGGTCATGATCCCAGGGTCCTGGGATCAAGCCCCGCATCGGGCTCTCTGCTCAGCGGAGAGCCTGCTTCCTCCTCTCTCTCTCTCTCTGCCTGCCTCTCTGCCTACTTGTGTTCTCTGTCAAATTAAAAAAAATAAAATCTTTAAAAAAAAAAAAGTTTACCACAAATGACAGGGTTTATTTCTACTCTCTATCCTGTTGCATTTGCATTGATGTGTGTGTGTGGATGTGTGTGTGTTTATCCTTCTACTACTTGCATCGTCTTGATTATCATAGCTTTAGAGTAAGTTTTGAAATCACAGAACTGTAAACCCTCCAATTTCGACCTCCTTTTTAAGAATTACTGTGTATTTCCATATAAATTTTAGAGTCAGCTTGTTGATTTTGACAGAGAAGCCTGCTATGACTTTGGATATGGATTGCACTGAATCTATTGATGAATTTGGGGAATGTGGGGAAATAAAATTTACTGTAAAAAAGTCCTATAGCCCACAAGAAACACTTCACATTCCATTTGTCTAGTTAACTGCTCAGATCCCAAAGGAGAGTAAAACTTCCCTTATCTCTTGGAGAGGCCAAGGGTTATATCCCTGAACTAGGTCCAGAGGGTAAGCCCCAAGGTGCCAGAAAAACCTGAACACTTTCCACCCTGGGATACATTTACATTTCAAGGAAGAATAAGGGGTTTATTTGCATACCAAAATGTTGAAGTAAGAAAGCATTTCCCTTTAGAAACAGAGGAAACAGTTTTTCTTTGTCCCTTGCTGATGGGGTATCTCACCACTTGCAAGGCCAGTTCAATTGGCCCTCATCCTACTGCCCTGGAGGTAAAAACTAGGTCAAAGGGGCAGTGGGAGTGGGAGTGGCGGCAAGATTTGCTTATTATTTATTGTGAGGTACTTAATGTAAAAATCTATCTCTGATCCAGAACACTTCCTTTAGGAATTCAGAATAAGTTAATTTTAAGTGAGTATGATGAAATAAAAAAATTCTTTTTTGAAAAAAGATTTTATTTATTTGAGCAAGAGAGAAAGAGAGCACAAGCAGTGGGAGCAGCGGGCAGAGGGAGAAGCAGGCTTCTGCCAAGCAGGGAGCCCAGTGTGGGACTCGATCCCAGGACCCTGGGATCATGACTTGAGCTGAAAGCAGAAGCTTAACCAACTGCGTGCACCCAGGCATCCCAGTATTTTAAATGGTATTACAAAATCAATGGAGAAAATTGCAATAGCAATATTGAGTCTTCCAATCCATAAATATGGTACAGATCTCTTCATTTAATTAGATCTTAATTTCTCTCAGCACAATTTTATTATACAGTATACAGTGTAACTCCATTTTAATTTATTCCTGATGTATTTTGTTCATTTGCCTGCTATTTTGAATGACAGTTTTCTTCATCTTCAGTGGTTTTTTTTTTTTTTTTTTTTAAAAAAACACAATTGCTTTTGTATACTGATCTTGTAGACTATAACCTTGTTAAACTCATCTATTAGTTCTGGTAGTTTTTGTTTTGTTTTGTTTTGTTTTTTTGCCCCTTTGGTAGATCTGTAGGATTTTCTACATACAAGATAATGTGGTCTGTGGATAAAGACAGTTTTACTTCCTCTCTTCCAACTTGTATCCTTACTATATATATATGTATACATATATGTATGTGTATATATATATATGTGTGTGTGTGTGCGTGCAAATATATATATTTTTTCATCTTATTGCACTGGTTAGAACCAGTGAATAAAAGTGGTAAGACAGACATCTCTACCTTGTTCTCAATTTTGTTATTTTGTATATTCATTTCATCAGATTGAGGAACTTCTATTTTGTTGAGAGGTATTTCTTCTTTTTTTGTTTTTCTTTTTTTTTTAATCATGAAGTGATGTTAGATTTTGTCAAACATTTTTTTCTGTGTCTATTGAGAGACTCATGTGACTTTTATTCATTATTCTACTCATATGGTATATAACAATAATTGATTTTGGATATTAAACCAAGTTTGCATTCCTGTGATAAATGCCAGCTTGTCATGGTATATAACCCCTTTTATATATCACCGAATTCAGTTTGCTAGTATTTTGTTAAGGATTTTTCCATCTGTGTTCAAGAGTAATACTGGCTTGTAGTTTACTTTTGTCATATACAATTTTAATTCCTGTTACTTTTTTAGCAATATTTTTGGAGTGATTTTCTAAATTCTTGTTCTAGGGATAACAATATGCACACATTTTTAATCTTTATTTATTTATTTAATTATTCAAGAGAGAGAGAGAGCATGTTGGGGGAGGTGTGGGAGGAGCAAGGGGAGATAGAGAGAATCCAAGCAGACGCCCTGCTGAGTGTGGAGCCTGATGTGGGGCTCCATCTTAGGAGTCTGAGATCATGACCTGAGCCTAAACTAAGAGTCAGATGCTTAACTGACTGCACTACCCAGACACCTCAACAATATGCATCTTTGGCATATTAAGCTAATATTGGCCTCATAAAATGAATTGGGAAGTATTCTCACTCCTTTAATTCCATTCCATCAGTGTATGTAGGTTCAAATACTTTTTCTATTTCTTTTTTTTTTTTTAAAGATTTTATTTATTTGATAGAGAGAGACCATAAGTAGGCAGAAAGACAGGCAGAAAGGGAGAGAGGAGGAAGCAGGCTTGCCACTGAGCAGAGAGCCGGATGCAGGGCTCGATCCCAGGACCCTGAGATCATGACCTGAGCTGAAGGCAAAGGCTTTAACCCACTGAGCCACCCAGGCGCCCCTCTATTTCTTTTTAAGACAGTTTTGCTAATGAGTGTGATTTAAGAAATTTCTCCCATTTCTTTTAAATTGTCTAACTGGTTAGCACAATGTTGGTAGGATTTGCAATGATGTCCCCTCTTTCATTCCTAACTTTGATAATCTGTGTCTTCCTTCTTTTTCTCTTGGGAAGTCTAGCTAAATTTACCAAATTAGCTGCTCTTTCCAAAATAAATAATTTTTGGCTTAACTTGATTTTCTATGCTGTTTTTCTGTTTTCTATATTGACTTGTGCTCTAAACTTTAATATTTCTTTTATTCCACTTAAAGGTTCAGATTTGATTATTTTGCTTTCAATGCAGATGTTTAGAGATTTAATATCCTTATCCATTTCTAATATGTTTAAAACTATACATTTCCCTCCAATCCCTACATATCTATGCTAAAAATTTTGTTATATTTTGTTTTCATTTTTATTCAAGATATATTCTAATCTTCCTTATGTTTTCCTCTTTGACCCAGGGATATTTTTAAATGTGTTGTATAATTTCCAAATATTTGGAAATTCTCTCATTTTTCTTCCATTGATATCTAATTTCATTCCATTACTGGGAGGACATATTTTGTATGTTTTCAAACCTTTAAAATTTATTTAGACTTGTTTTTCTGACCCAGCATGTGATCTATCCTTTAGAACAATGCATGCACACTTGAAAAGAATGTGCATTTTGCTGTTGTCAGATGAAACATTCCATGTCAGTTAAGTAGTTAGTATTGGTCCATTTCTCATTCCAATTCTGTCCATTTATGTTTCATGTATTTTGACAATCTGTTAGGTATACATATACATTTATAATTATTGTATCTATTTAATATATTGACTTTTGGTTATGAAATGTTCCTCTTTCTCTCCAGTAATATTCCTCTCCTTAAAGTGTATTGCGTTTAACATAGCCACTCAAACTCTCTATGATTAACTGTTTGCAGGGTACATCTTTTCCTGTCCTTCTACATTCAACCTATTTGTGTCTATGAATCTAAAGTGTACTTGACTCTTACAGACAACGTAGTCAAATCTTGATTTTTATGCAATCTGACAATATCTGCCTTTTTTAAAGATTTTATTTATTTATTTGAGAGAGAGACAGTGAAAGAGAGCATGAGAGAGGAGGTCAGAGGGAGAAGCAGATTCTCCATGGAGCTGGGAGCCTGACGCAGGACTCAATCCTGGTACTCTGGGAACATGACGTGAGCCGAAGGCAGTTGCTTAACCAACTGAGCCACCCTGGTGCCCGTAATATCTGTCTTTTGACTCAGGAGTTTAGTCTATTCATATTTAATGTAATAATTGATATACTTGTATTTTTGTCATTTTGCCATTTATTTTCTGCATGTATGGTTTTTGTCCCTCTGTTTCTCCTGTATTGACTTCTTTGGTTAAACAATCTTTTTGTGTATATTTAATCCCTCTATTGATATTTTAAACTATATATTTTAAATCATTTTCTCAGAGATTTTTCCAAGGATCGCAGTATGAATCTTTAACTTAGGTTAATACTGACTTAATTCCAATAAAATCAATTGCTACAATATAGCTTCATTTCCTTCTCCTTGTCTTTGCACTATTATCATCATATATATTGCATTTACCTATGTTATAAATCCAATAATAGGATTATAAATATTACTTTAAACAATCTTATATTTAGGGGCACCTGGGTGGCTCAGTCATTAAGTGTCAGCCTTTGGCTCATGTCATGATCCCATGGTCCTGGGATCAAGCCTTGCATCAGGCTCCCTGCTTGGAGGGAAGCCTTTTTCTCCTTCTCCCACTCCCCTGTCTTGTGTTCCCTCTCTCACTGTCTCACTCTGTCAAATAAATTTAAAAACTCTTTTAAAAAAATCTTATATTTGTTAAAGAAATTGAGAGAAAATATGTTTATATACATGCTTTTCTTCTTTTAATTATATATATGCATATACATATATGTATACACAAACACATACACAGTCTTTTATATTTCCTCCATATTAACCCTATCCAGTATTCTTCCATTCCTTCTTATATTTTCTAATTACCATGTGCCATTTTCACTCATCCCAAAGGATTTCCTTTAGTTTTCCTGTAGGGGAGGTCTACTAGCAAAGATCTCTCTCACTTGTTGTTTACCTATGGATATCTTTATTCCACTTTTGTTTTGGAAGGATAGTTTTATTAGATATAGAATCATTAGTTGATTGGGTTTTTTTTGTTGTTTTGTTTTGCTTTTTGCTTCTGCCTTCAGGCTTCTATTATTTTTAATGAGAAATCAGCTAGTAACTATATTTTTTATTTCTCTTTTCATTAGGTTGCTTTTAAGACTTTCACTTTTTCATTGTCTTTCAGTAGTTTGACTATAACATGTCTCTGTGTGATTCTTTTCATGATTACCCTACTTGAGCTGTCGAACCTTTTAGAGCTATACATTAATGTTTTTCATCACATTTGGGAGGTTTCAACCCTATTTCTTTGAAAAAAATTTTCTATCCAGTTCTCTCTCCACTCACTTTTTAGGACTCCCATTAAATGTATATTGGTATACTTTATGGCTTAAAGTATTTTAAAGTTCTGTTCATTATTCTTTAGTCATTTTTCTCTCTCTTCTTTGGACTGGGTAATTTCTATTGATCTGCCTTTAAATTCACTGTTTCTTCTGCCATTTCAAATCTACTATTAAGCCCACCCAGATAATTGCTCATTTGAATTATTTGGTTTTACAACTATAGAATTTTCATTTGTTTTTTATTGTAGTTTCTATTTTTTATTAAGATTTGCTATTTGTTGAATCATTGTAATCATATTTTCTTCCGGTTCTATGAACATGGTATCCTTTAATTCTGTGGCTATGATTTTATTAGCTTCTTGAAGTCTTTGTCTATCAACTCCAATATGTGGTCCCACTCAGAGTCGGTTTCTGTTCCTACATTTTTCCCTCAATACATCTCTTTGCCTTGTGTCATGATAATTTGTTGAAAGTTGATTATTTTGAAGATGTATTGTAACAACAAATCTGTTTAATTTTACTACTTTTTAAAATATTTTATTTATTTATTTGACAGAGAGCTAGAGATAGAGCACAAGTAAGCAGAGCGGCAGTGAGAGGGGGAGAGAGGGAAGCAGGCTCTTTGCTGAGCAGGGAGCCCAATGCGGGGCTCGATCCCAGGACCCTGGAATCACAACCCAAGCCAAAGGCAGAGGCCTAATGACTGAGCCACCCAGGCGCCCCAATTTTACTATTTTTTTAAGAAGTAATTTGCCTGGATTTACATTGTGGAATCTTTCTCACTGCAGTGTATGGCTATTGATATCTCCACTTAATTTTTAGTTCTAACTTTTATCTTATAGCTTGGATTGCTAGGGGTCATCCCTGTGCTTGAATAGCTTAGTGGTTAATTTATCATATGGGCAGAGGTTATGCTCAAACCTTAAGCCCCTAAGGCTTCTATCTATGTATAGGCTGGAAAGCACATTCAAAGACTCAGTAGGTTCTCAAATATGCCTTGGATTTTACTTTCTTCTAGGCTCATCCAGTGTCCCATGTGCATGGTTTCCCAGTAGGCCAGAGAATTGTGGAGAGCTTTTCTAGCCCTGTTATTTCTCTCTTATTTCCAGGGTACAAAGTATTAAATTTCTGGCTAAGATACCCTTTACCATATCTGAGACTGCCACCTCAGGCCCAAAAATGTGCAGGTTTTTCTTACTTGTTTCTTACCAAGTTTGACTATTTTAGGATTTTTATCTCTCCGTACTCAAACCAAGTGCCCCCCCTCTGACAGCAAAGCTGCCATTTTCCCCAGCCAGGCCCATACAGATTAAACTGTTGTTGCTCTTTCCAACCAAGCTGGGGTGGTTGGAGAGGTGGAGCTTGGGTGGGGCGGGTGGGGGAAGACTTCAGGCAGAAAGGCCTCAGAAGACCTCATACTCTTCTCTATTAGCAGTTTTTCAGGAATAAATGCTTCTCAGTGCTTTTGGTTTATTTCCAGAGTCCTGAAATGAGTATTTTAACAATTTTATGTAGAGGATTCATTGGCCATTGCATGCTGCCATACCCACTGGTAGCATATAATTTTGAAAGAACAGGAAACCATATGCTTCAGATCCTGTTTTTAATAAAAATATATACTAGACATCCCTTGAAGCCCCTTTCTAAGCCTATGATTTCACAATTACCTCCCCTGACTAAAAAGAAGAAAAATGGCCTAGGCAATTTTGTATCTGAGACCGTTTCCAAAAGCCTACTCTTTCTCTAACTCTTCAGGGATCTTGGATTTGTATCTTTGCCTTATATGTGTTTCTCAGTATGAACAAATACACTGTTTGGAGCACTGTTCAAGCATTATAAATGGGAAATAATTTGTAAATCATCATAAACTCTCTAAAAGAGGCTTAAGAATTAGAAGATATACAGTGGTATCTATAACGGAGAATGTGCTTTAAGCATATTTTACAATTTTGGAAAGATTTAAAATTTATTATGTGAATTAGGGAAATCAAGAGCTTTAAAGTCTGAAATTATGGTAATTTTTTTCATTTTTAAATTCTCTTCAAAGGATTTTTGCTTAAAGTATATTTTCCTTCTTTCTTTTTTTATCATTTTCTTTACTAGCATATTCTTGCCTTAGTGAAAAAGGCTGCTATAAAAACCTAATGCTGCATTATTAACAATAATAAATCATTCCCCTTATACACCAACAGTTTTAATTACCCCTCCTTTCCTAGAAGTGAAACTCTATGAGATAGAGCAAGAAAGAGCAAGAGAAAATAACTTGCTTCTCTAAGTCATCCTGTGACACAACACATAGGCTTAAGATGGGTGAGACCTCCCAAGGTTTTAAAAGATGGTTAAGTACTCCTGACTGGTACCAAGAAAGAGGTTTCTCATACATTTCTTATTATGAAAATCTGTTTTTATTCTCCCTTATGGTCCTCAAGATGCAGAAATGGATTCTGCCTTTCTTGATAATGCAAACACTTTCTTTGCCTTGTTCAAGTTATTTCCTACATGCTATTTCTGTCATGTTCAATTTTCTATATTGCTATGATAGCATTTGCTACTGGTTACTAAATTTGACAACATATTTATTCTTACAACATCAGAACATTAACTGACCTAATTCTTAAAAACTACCAAAAAGAGTGCGGAGGATTCCCTTCGGAGCACCAACCATCCCCGGTAAACATCATCTGAGACAACAACCCCCAGACTGTACGCTTATTGAGATACTAAACTGAAGCTTAATAGTGTTTAGCCACTTTAGTTTAATAGCAACCAAAGAGGAGTAAGCCCAATAAAAAGGTAACCAGTGGACAGTGTAAAAACCTAGGACAGTACAGAATTACATACACTTGGCATATATACAGCTGGAAATATTAGGTCATTCCTATAACTTCTAGATAGCATTTAATAATTTTAAAATGCCATCTATCTTTTAACTCAAAAATGGGGGGGGGGGGCGGAGAGCAGATTTTCCCTGGTCCTATATTCAAGGACAATGATCAAACACCATTTTGTTTTCCAGAGGTTTCTGCCTTCTGTCTTCCTGCTGGGTATGGTACAGATCAACCCTCTGGACAAAGAGGTCTATTAAGGATGCCCCTCTGGGGCCTGTCCACATAGTTCTTAATATGGTTTCCAGAAGAATATGTGAAGGGAATGAAGTAGAATCTTTAAGTGAGAAGAAAATCCCCCTCTCTCCCTCTGAGGTAAGTATAGAAACATTGTTCTCACCTGATGGAAGAGAGGGCTGTGTGTCACAGGGATTCCCAACCCACTAAAGCACATCCCTAGGACCATATCGTCGGGGGCATCATGGCTGTAGCAGCGACATTTACTGGCGAGAAGTCTCCTGATTGCTTCTCTGCTGAAGACCATTCTAGTGGGAAGCCAGAGCAGACAGAGAAAAGGGTTAGAGCAGCAGGTCCTCCAGACCTTTAATCTCAATAAAGAAATAGAGTTCAGAGGCCACATTCTTGATAAAGATGTTGACATCAGCAGTGTTTTATGTTTAATAGTTATTCTGGGGAAGATGTTTTGTGCTTTTGATGAAAGGAAAATTTGCTTTGAAGACGCCTATACATATCTAACAGGCAATTTTATTTCCTTATATAGTTTTCGCAAATGAATATTCTACAATGTTCTTTTCCTAATGTGTCAATGGAAAATTAGAATAGTTCTTCAGTTTTAGCACTCTTAATGAGGTCAATAACAAAATCCACCAACATTCCCAGCAAGTAGATGGGCCCATTAATACAGGTGATGACTGACAGTGAGAACATATCTAACTGAAACAACCAGGCATTGTCCAAGTGACTCCAGGCTATGAAAGTTCCCTTAAGGTGATTTTGAGAAAGAGAAACAAGAGACAGACAGTGAGAGAGAGAGACTGAGTTGCCTCAAATAGAGCTATGATGCTACTTGACCTGGTATGCTGGGTACTTTCTGGTGGGACTCATGCCCAATCCTGCCATTCTGTGTCCTCCTTGGACCTTCAGGAGGCTGGAAACTGTAAAATAATATTTTACAGACTCCCCTGCCAGCTAAGACCCAGCTTCATTCTGACAATGAGGGGCATAATACTGGGGGAGGCCACTTCTGGCTCCGGCAGTCTCCGTGGTGAGGCAGGCGATGGGGGACAACTGTGGGGCAGCAGAATGTTGGTAACAGAACCACAGCGGCCGTGGGGAGCCAGTGCGAGGACTGGCTCAGACACAGTGTTGAGACCCAAAAGCAGAAGCGGCTAGAGCAATCCACACGAACAGGCTCCAGAACACAGCCTTTGCTCTGCTCTTCCAGCCTACAGGGCTGTAGCAGCTTTCTATAGTTACTGAGTTCTCAGTAGAACTCCTGGCACCGTTTTATTCCTCTGGCCCTTCCCAACACTTCGGCACCAAGTTCTTTTTGAAATACAGATTGGTCCTAAAATACAGGACTATTCCGGCCTTATGGTAGTAATGGCTTTTCTCATAGTATGAATAATCCAATAGCTGACAGGACTGAAGGGACCGATATGGTTCACAAATTCATTCCCAGTAAGTGACAATTTCCTTTAAGGCAAAACTGTCTATAATTTGTCCACGTATTTCCAGAGCCAAATGCAGGGAATTGTGCACAATAAGTACTCAGCAGAATTTGATGCATCAAAGAAGTGAGAATAAAGCTGCCTTTACCAAGATGTTCTTCCAGGGGAAGGGGACGGAGTTCTATGAATCAGTCTAGTGGGAAGGAAAAAAAGGACAAAGACCTTGAAGACAATCCCTCATGCGAAATGTTGATTGCATACTCAGCTGGGGGTTTAACTCGCTTTAACTCGGTTCAGTGACCACGCACTGGTGATGCAACGCACACAGGGAGAGCCTCTCCCTGCCCTGGCCAACATGTCAGAGGACACGGTGAAACAAGACCAGACAAGAGGGAAAAGCAGCTGTTTAAGTTGATACAAGAAAATAGGACTGTACCTGAGGAAGAAACACAGTTCTTGTGAACTCTACCAAAAGGAAAACTCCATGTTTGAAAACGCACCAGAAATTCTCTTTCTCTCGGAGTCTAGGGCCCATAAGGGACTGGGATAGCACCTTCGTATGGGTCAAACCCCCACTCATCTACCTGATCCCAGGAAAAGAGCCTACGTAAGGGGATATGCACCTGCCAGAGACAGACCCTTAAACATCTATCCAAGGCCACATTAAGGGGAATTTCCCAAGTAAGTATAATGCAGTTGACCTTGAACAATGCTGTGTTGAGGGGCCAGCCCCATGTGCATTTTAAAATCTGATCCAACTTTTTTGACTCCCCTATAAGTTACCTACTGATAGTCTACTATTGGCCTTACTTAGGTAAGATAAATAGTCGATTAATACATTGTATGTTATATACATTATAAACTGTATTCTTACAATAAAGTAAGCTATGGAAAAGAAAATGTTATGAAGAAAATTATAAGGAAGAGCAAATACATTTACAGTACTATACTGTATTTATGAAAAAAAATCTGCATATAAGAGAAACTGCACAGTTCAAACCCATGTTGTTCAAGAGCCAACTGTACTTGTATTCTAATCAGAGCTCTCATCATCTTTATCTTAAGCCTGATTTAAATAAAACACTATTTTTTTCTTTCATCAGCATCTAACAGAATAAGAAAGAAAAGGAAGGCCCACTGTTTTATCGTGGCCCACTCTCTGAAAAGTTAACTTTACAGGAAGATAAAAGGTAAGCATAAAATCTTTATTAATAATTTTTTTCCTATTTTTTCCCTACTCACACAGAACAGTCGTACATTAATTATTCATACAAACTAAGCACACATGAGCCTTTAATAAGACGTGCTTATTAGTATGCTGATGGGTTATTTAAAAATGAAGTTGTCCCCCAAAATGGAAAAGTACCAGACATATCACGGTATGTCTGCTCTGCCCAACTTTTAAATATTAAAAAGATGTTGAGAGGCTATAAGACTAATAATGTGATTTCTTTTAATATACACACTCTAATTTTAAGCAGAAGAAAAACTGAAATGGAAAGCAGGGGCTTGCCCAAGTCCGCGCGTGCAGAGGAAGAGCACATACAGAAGGTGAAGGGCATCAGAAACGTGCCTGCCTCTCCCGGTCTTCCAGCAGAGGAAGAGGTCAGGACTGTCTCTGGGTAACACTGTCCTTAGCCCCTTCGAGGAGGCTGCCAAAGAATATGAGGACATCCTGATCATAGGACTGATCATGTCCTACTCAGACATAGGTAAGTATTTCAAAAAGAAAGCGGTTATTGAATAAACTGTCTGCAAATACCTAAACATTCAAGGAGTAAGCAATGAAACGAACGCCAGGCACCTGCATTCAAATCCTGCAAAGGTCGCATTTTCCAAACAATACGGAATACCTACACATAAATCACTGTGGAGTCTACACTCCCAATTCAGCTCTGCTTCGTGGGGCAGAAGGGAGATGGTTGAAGGCAAGGCTTTACAAAAACTTAACTTGACTGTAAACCACAGCGAGAACACAAGAAACACATTTCATACTACAACCATTTTTATGTGTTGTGTGTATATAAAACTGAAACAAAATTTCATGAAACATACACCCCTACTACATGTGATATACTATGATATTTCTATGTTATTCTATTCCATTTTATAGTTCATTATTTTTTAAATGATGGTCATGATCCATTCATTGGTCTTATAAGCCGTTAATTGATCCTGACTTGCTGTTTACAAAAAAATTCATGCTGGTTCTTAAGCTAGATCATCAGAAAAGTCTACTGAGAAATCATTTAACATGATGTCTGCAGCTTTCTTCAAAGGCTGATAGGAGACAATCTTGTGATAAATGTTTCTGCATCTTTGTAAAAGTGCTATTAAAAACAGAATATTACACCAGTCATTAGTTATACAAAGACCAATGCTCAGTGTTCATGCATTTGTTTATTCATTTACTCATTGTACCTGGTAAAAAAAAAAAAAGAGTCCTTATGCTAGCAAGTGAGGATATAATGAGAAAGAGACACAGGTGTTGCCTTCAAATAATTCATAATTTAGGTAGAAAACAGAAAGGTAAATAGGCAGTTAAATGATTATGGTTTGCATAATATGCTATGAAAGTACATTTGAAAGGCATCAAACCCAGATTTGAAAGGCCAGACTAGGCCAAAAGCTTCTAGGAATAAATAATAGCTATATTGTGTCCAAAAAAATGAGAAGGATGAACTGGGTGACAAAGAAAACTGGGGAGGGGATACAGTGCTATACAGAGACTGGCAGATGCCAATCTTGGGGAAGAGGAAAGAAGAAATGCCTCCGAGGAATTGAAATAAGATGAGGGTGCAGGTGAACGAGGCTAGAAAAGTAAAAGAGCATCTGGCAAGGTCATCAGAGGCCCGGTAAGTCTTTTTTTTTTTTTTTTTTTTTAAACATATAATGTATTATTTGCCCCAGCCCTGTGAATCATCAGGCTTACACAATTCACAGCACTCACCATAGCACATACCCTCCCCAATGTCCGTAACCCAGACACCCTATCCCTCTTCCCCCACTCCCCAGCAACCCTCAGTTTGTTTCCTGAGATTAAGATTGTCTTATTTATAGTTTGTCTCCCTCCCTGGTCCCATCTTGTTTCATTTTTTCCCTCCCTTCCCCCACGACCCTCTGACCTGCCTCTCAAATTCCTCATATAAGAGAAATCATACAATAATTGTGTTTCTCTGATTGACTTATTTCGCTCAGCATGATACCTTCTAGTTCCATCCATGTTGTTGCAAATGGCAAGATTTCCTTTCTTTTGATGGCTGCATAGTATTCCATTGTAGATATACACCACATCTTCTTTATCCATTCATCTGTTGATGGACATCTAGATTCTTTCCATAGTTTGGCTATTGTGAACATTGCTGCTGTAAACATTTGGGTACACATGCCCCTTTAGATCACTACTTTTGTATCTTTGGGGTAAATACCCAGTAGTGCAATTGCTGGGTTGTAGGGTAGCTCTATTTTCAACTTTTTGAGGAACCTCCATACTATTTTCCAGAGTGGCTGCAGCAGCTTGCATTCCCACCAACAGTGTAAGGCCCGGTAAGTCTTAATGAGGAATTTGGACTTTATTCTAAAGATAACAGGAGGTTATAAAGGAATGCAAAAGATTTTTACTTCCCATGGCAATGAAAAAAAAAAAAAAGTTTAAATCACATTAACCAACAGAATTGTTGAAGAGATCAATGATATGAAACCCAGACAAACTAATTTCTAGAGAGAGGAATCCTTCCCAGGTGGGTAGCAAGCTACGGCAACTTTCAGGGAAAAGCTGGGTCAGAGGGCAGGAGGGAGGAGAAAAGACCAGCTAGAGGCATTAGCCCCAAGTCCGTGGACCCGGCAAAAGAGCAGTGATTAAAATGAGGCCTAATCCCAGGCCAGCATGATTTCTATAGAATCCAGAAGGCTATCTTAGATGCCAACAGTAGGCAAGAGTTCATAGTCTTGGGGAAGAACAAAAGCAATGGAAGTGAGGGAAGGTCTCTGAGCAGGAGGGCCACGGGATCAGACGTGATTGTGGAAAGACCTCTCTGGCTACAGTGTGGTCGACAGCAAGAAGCAGAGAAGATGAGCTGTGGCAGGAGGACACATGTAAGAGGTGGGGTGACCTCAACTAGCCCTGGGGAGGTGGAGACACAAGTGGTACTTAGGAGACAAAACTGACTGGGTTGACTAAAAGGTCCTGGGGAATGAGGAAGAAAAGATAAAACAGACTCACAAGTCTCTGGGGTAGAACTCGAGATTCCATGTGTTCCCTGAGGCAAGACTACTGGAAAAACACTAAAGCAGGGGCTAGAGTCAGAGGATGAGGTCAGGGTGGCAGTGATGGGTCTCAGGTCCTGGGAATCACCCCAGTGGACATGGCCTCTGGCAGGTAGAGGTAGGAATCCGAAGGTCAGAAGGGAGTTATAGCAGGGGATAGAGGTTTGGGTGCCTTCAGCACAGTCATAGGGGTGGATAAGATCACCGAGGAGAATACAGAGTGAGAACAGAAGGAATACCAAAAAAGATGCCTGGAAAACATAGCCATTTAAAGGAGAGGAAAAAGGACCCAAGAAGGAATGATCAGAAAGGCAAGAACACACAAGGATAGGACACTGTTCTGGAAAGCAAGAGAAAGGAGCACTTTAAGGAGTAAGTAGTCACCTTTGTCAAAGGAACCAAGAGGTTAAACAAGAGAAAGGTTGGAATTAGCCACTGGACATGGCTATATAGACACAGCCACAGACCTCCTCAGCAAGGTGGTCTAGGTTGAAGGCCAAGCATGGGGGTCAGATGGAAGTGGGGGCTGGGGAAGAAGAGATCATGAATCATGGATTCTGAAGATGAATGGAAGGGGAGATGAGGGAGGATGGCAGGAAGGAGTATTAAGATGGAAAAACTGGAGGTGGTGGGAAGTCCATAGACGCAAGGTAGAAGCTGAACACATAAGAGGTTAAAGGTGCTATCTCAGTGCTTACAGTGACCACCATGGGCCTGGGAATGGGAGCAGTGACACTCATGCAATGCTTCTGCCCATCTGGCACTAGCCTGTGAGCTCCCATAAGGAAGGAACTGTGGCTTTTGTTTGCATCCCCCCCTGCCCCGCCATGCCCACACCCACTAGGCTCATGGAGTGAATGAGCAACCACCTGGAGTGATGAAAGGCTGGGTGAGGTCAAGTGCCATTTCAGGCTTCAAGGGCCAGTCTGTCTCAGAAACAACAGTGAAATCCAACAAGCAAGGAAGACAAGAAGACAGTTTTCTTGACAAGAAGTCACTTTTGTGTTAAAAGTATATTAACACCTATGTAGCTATAATAAAATATACAAACACATATTCAAATAACAGGACCATTTCAAAGGTAGGAAGTTCTTACTCAACAGATACCATGCCCTGATCCTTAACCAGCCCCAGTACCTCACCCATTAAAAACTAAATGCATTACCATAAGGCTGCACATAGCTTGAGCTTTTTTTTTTTTTTAAGAAGAGATCAATACTCCTTGGCCTTCCCTTTAGTGTCTTCTCGAAGGCCTACCTGCACCCGCATCTCCTGATGCTAATGACCTCAGGTAGAGGCACGTCACTGCTCAACAAAGATCAGTACGCCTGTCCAGGCTTGGATATCTCTATGAAAGAGCCACGTCCATAGCCATGTTCTATTTTTTTATTATTATTTCACCATAGCACATATTCTCCCCAACATCCATCACCCAGCCACCCGATTCCTCCCACCCCTCCTCCTCTCCAGCAATCCTCAGTTTGTTTCCCAAGATTAAGAGTCTCTTACAGTTTGTCTCCCTCTCTGGTTTCATCTTGTTTCTTTTTTTCCCTCCCTTCCCCTATGATCCTCTGTCTTTTTCTCAAATTCCTCCTATCAGTGAGATCATATGATAACTGTCTTTCTCTGATTGACTTATTTCACTTAGCATGATATCGTCTAGTTCCACCAATGTTGTTGCAGACGGCAAGATTTCTTTTGCCATTTTTTGATGGCTACACAGTATTCCATTGCATACATCTTCTTCTTTATTCATTCATTTGTTGATGGACACATCTTCTTTATCCATTCATCTGTTGATGGACAGCTGGGCTCTGTCCATAGTTTGACTATTGTGGACATTGCTGCTATAAACATTCGGGTGCACGTGCCCCTTCAGATCACTACATTTGTATCTTTAGGGTAAATACCCGGTAGTGTGATTGCTGGGTCGTAGGGTAGCTCTGTTTTCAACTTTTTTGAGGAAACTCCATATTGTTTTCCAGAGTCATAGCCATGTTCTATTAACCACTGAATCAGCTAGACCACACCAGAACCCCTGGAATGTGATTCTGGAGGTCCTGCAGTAAGAACCATTCTGATCTAAGGGATTGCAAAGTAAGAATATAAAGTCCTGACCCTTCAGAGGTTTAGAAACCAGTGCCAAGAATGTTGCTCAGCACATGGTAGATATTCAGCAAATACCTGTTGAATGACTTTAAATCACTATAGTTGATACCAAGATCCTCCCTACATACCCCAATAGCAAAGACTACAGAAATAATAGAAAGACTAATTGCTCAATTGATTTACCCATATAAATCAAATCAAAATCTTCCCCACAAGAGATTAGGCAAATGCTCATTTAAAAATATTGACTTTTCACTGGTATTTAAAACTTATCTATCATACACAAATATCACTTAATTACTTAAGGTCAAACTCTTTTCTGAAATGTGATTTATTAGCACCAGGTAATTTAAAAATCTAATGACTTATTTTTCTGACCATAAAATCTATATCCAAATTTCTTTTTTCATTTAAACAATCAAAACTAATTGGCTACCTAGGAATAACCATTCCTATAGGGACCAAGTACCTTGGTCTCTACCAAGAACCTTGACAACCATTTATATTTCTTCATGGAGAAAAATATTCTTTAGCATGGGTTCTTTTCATAGTTCACAAATTTAATGTTCACTGTCCTATGACAGAAACATACACAGAGCATGCTGGTATCAGGACCACCGCCACAGGCCGAGCCCTGTATCGTGGAAAGAGAAGTTCATGCTGAAAATACGTGCAGAAAGCTATGCTCATAGTTACCCTCCTCCTCCCGTGATGTAGCTGTAGCCGCCAGTGCCCAGGCCATAACCATACCGCTCTCCCAGAAACACTGGTTCGCTTGAGTCGTAACAGCTAAGCAAGTGTCGGAGCCTGGAGATGCTGAAATTCCAAAGGGAACAATAATGACTTAACTCCGAAGTGTGTTCATGGTAAAGAGTTTATGATTCTTACATCCCACTGGTCATACTATAGAACTATATGTATATATCTATAATTATAATAACACTATGAAATCATTTAGAGATGAAATTCAGTGATTTACAGAAGAAACGCATTTTTTCAAAAAGAGAAAAAAAAAATCGATGGACTCTGTATATGCCTGGCAACAGGAGAGAAACTAAAAAACAAGGGGCTCCCCAGTTTTAATAAACCACTGCCAGAACATGGCTGCCTAGTTTGGGTGAAGGGGGCAGCAGGTTAATGAAGTAAAGGTTGCCGATGGACCACTTAGCTCACTTCTACCAGTTCTGTTTCTCAGTAAGTGTGAACCAACTGTGACATCTTTTCAGATGTACTTGGTGTGGGAGTGCTGACAACACTGACTCCATCTCCGGCCCTCCATCTTGGTCTCACCTGTAGGGCACAGGTGACACCACTTTAGATAACTACCCTGTGATGGGACCACACCTCTCACGCCATAAAAGCTGGGGATTAAGGTCTGGATATTAGCAGAGAATTGCTGCATATTGCTGTCCCAACCGAATGACCCACTCACCCACCCACCGAATGGCCAACCAACCCACGGTAAGCTGTCCTGAGTAAAACCGTGTGAACAGGATGGAGTGGCTTCTTCCATTTTCAGTATCAGAGTGCCTTCTCAGTCTGGAGGATACATGACTGACCCTCCTCCACCTTCTAACACTTGGTGTTGTGGGAAGGATACTGAAAATCAAACAAGCCATGGGTGAAGGGGCTATGCCGGGGGAAGCCCATTGTCCGTGAAGGAAACCCCAAGCGGTTTAGCTACCACCCTGTGGGCAGACTTGGCCTGGACTTCTGCGCGTTTCAGACCAGTGTGTGAGGACAGGGATGCCCTAAAAAACGCTATCTGAAACGGGGGGTGTTAGGACTGTGGGATACTGGAGAACATGGTATAGTGGTAAATAGATCTGAGACATCAGAAATGGCCTAAGCCGCTGCTCAGCCTGCCTTGTGACAAAGATTATACACTGCAGGCATAGTGAGAGCTGCAGGCACTTAACTAATCTGATTGGGTAAATGCTAGCATTAAGAAAACCTGGCTTAACAAGGAGGCCGTTCCCTCCGTTGCGCCGGACCTCTGTGGAAGAACTGGGGATGAAACATGCCATTTCCACCCAGCATTTTGGTGGCCCAAATGAAAAATTACTTTCCTCTTGTACGAATTTCCATATCTCACGGTCAGCCCCACAGGCTAGGTATGGGCCGTCAGTATCCATTCTTGTCCCTGGGGTTAAACGTCCGACTGCTATAATAGCCCCTATAATGGCAGACTTACATGAAACCGAAAGGGAGATCAACTGAAAAACAGGGAAAAATAAAGGATCCTCCCAATGATAAAATGGTGGAAAGGGGGCCTATCAAGAGCTCGTAAACAACAGTAGCAAGATCTAGTATTATCTGGGACCCCGAGAGAAAATACAAACAACCCATTTCAGTCTTGCTAAGCCTCTAGAAGGCACTGCCTAAGAGAAAGCAGTTTACTTCCTTGAAGGAGGGCTCTAAAAAGCCAGGGGTGTTGCCAAGTGCCCCTCTGCTAATGGCAGAATTTCAGGGGTGGACACCACCCCTGAGACTAGGGAGGTAGGCCAGAGACTACCCCCAGAGACTAGGAGGTAGGCCAGTGTTGCCCTCTCATGCATGCAATAGGGGGCAACCAGAGGCCCCAGATGGAGTTAACCATTTATTGGTCTTGTATCAACCAACAGACTGTGCAAGCTCTAATAGTCACTGGCTGAATGCACACTTACCTATGGAGACACTTCAAAATTGGGGGAGAAATAAAGGCAAAAAGGGTAGTAAGAGGAGTACAGGCTTTAGGGATATTAATGCCAAATGTGAGCTGTGAATTGAATATAACTTCACATCCAGAAGGGTTTGGCTGGGGCTTGTGGCAACAACAAAATGGGAAATCAATTATAGTTGTTTGTGTAAGTTCAATAAGAACGTGGTCTTGTAGCAGGACACCACTGGAAGAAAATGTTCTTTTAACAGGACATTGGAAACAGTGGTTATATTACCAAGGCTGTGACTGGAAGGTGAGACCAAGGTTGATGTTGAGAAGGGCTAGCTTTTCCATGTCTGAAGAAGTTATCCCACTTACAGATACCTTATAAAGTCCTTCCACTGTGTTCTAAACTAGAGCTGAACAGGTCCCACTCCACCAAATCCCCAGTTCTCTCATGACATTAATCAGTGTTTCCTGAAAAGAGTTGTTCCGTGGTCAATTTTGGATTAATTTTTTTTTAATTGGCTATATAAATTTCAGTGTTCCTCAAGCCTGGTGAGCATCATGCATGTCCAAGACGTGGATATATCCAGTATTTCTATAACTTATTAATCACAAATTTTTACAGAGAAGTATTAATACCGAGAAGACTGGTGCTCTAGAATTTCATTTTTCCTCCTTTGGGCGATAGGTAGGATATTAAGAAGTCAAAGTGGAGATGCGCGAGGTGAAGAGAAGGACCCCTTTCCAATCCACTGCTGCATCTAACACAAATAGCCCAGCTAATAAGCCTAAAGCTGAAAATGAATAAATTTAATGGATGAAAAAATCACTTAAAAATATGGAGTGAAGAGTTTATAGGTTTGCTAATCATGTTTCTACCTGCCTGGAGGTCAAGGCCTCTGACAAAGTTGACAGTTTCTCAGTGGCCAGAAAACGTTATCTTTGAAACTGTCCTGTTTGGGGCTCACAAGGTAAACATTCTAGGCACCTCGTTTGGAATCGTCTTCAGGTCAGCTGATAACTCTGCGGAGGAAGGTGAGGAGGTGTGCAGATACCCAGTAAGACACCATTCGGTTATGGAGAATATACTCAAAGATCTCTAAGGCAACTGTGGCCTTCAGCCGGTAAAAGTCTGTGTGTGTTTAAGAAAAACAAAAACAAACAAACAAACAAACAAAAAAAACCTCGAAGACCTCTGGGGCCAACTTAAATCTACTCCTTGACCTGAGAAGAAATGAAAAATATTTATCTTCCTCCTGCATATTGTAAAAATGTCAAATTCAACCCTCAACTTCTAATTTCTGAGGTTAAAATAACTGGGATTTAACATCTCATCTGGTTTTCTTTTCCTTTTAACATCAGCCATTTCCCTACCTGGTGTCATTTTAAAGCTGAAGAATTGAACTGAGTCTGACAACCGTCATATGTTTCATTTTGCTAAAAACTAGAAATGTGGGTAAAGCGGATGACTCTCCAGGTCTATCCAAGCGGATTGACCATTCATCCAGGAAAGGAACTTTTATTTAACAATATGCTACCATTTAGGGCAATTTTAAGGCACAGAAAAACAACAACAACAACAACAACAACAAAACGGTATGGCAACAAGTAAGACTACATGCTATCAAAATCATAATAACAGAGGCGCCTGGGGGGCTCAGTGGGTTAAAGCCTCTGCCTTCGGCTCAGGTCATGGTCTCAGAGTCCTGCGATCGAGCCCCGCGTCCGGCTCTCTGCTCCGTGGGGAGACTGCTTCCCCCTTTCTCTCTCTCTGCCTGCCTCTCTGCCTACTTGGGATCTCTGTCAAATAAATAAAATCTTTAAAAAAAAATCATAATAACACAGTTTAGTGTTGCATATAGATTTTCTAACAGCATAATACTGATTTGTGTATGTGTAATGGACACATGTTACCTAAGTTTCAGCTGTACAACATAGTGATTTGACAAGTTTATAGGTTATGTTACGCTCACCACAAGTATTGCTACTATCTGTCCCATTACATTGCTATTACAGTATCATGGATGGTCTGCCTTCTGCTTTTTACTCCCATGGCTCACTCACTCCATAACTGGAGGTCTGTATCTCCTCTACCCTTCACATATTTTGCCCAACTTCCCATTCCCCTTCTGTCTGGCAATCATTAGTTCTCTGTATTTATAGGTCTGATTCTTTTATTTATTTTACATTCTGTTTATTAGTGGAATCATAAGTCAGACTAAGAAAGACAAATACCTTATTTCATTTAATACCTTCCAGGTCCATCCATGTTGTCACAAATGGCAAGATCTTTTATAGCCAAGTAATATTCCACCGTGTGTGTGTGTGTGTATGTGTGTGTGTGTGTATAAACATGTGATAAATATCTATCACATCTTTATCCATTTATCTATCAATGCACACTTGGGCTCCTTCCATGTCTTGGCTATTGCAGACAATGCTGCAGTAAACATAGGGGTGCATATATCTTTTCAAATTGCTGTTTTCCTTTTCCCTGTGTAATCACCCAATAATGGAATTATTGGATCATATGGTATCTCTATTTTTGACTTTTTTGAGGCACCTTCATACTGTTTTCCACAGTGGTTGCACCAGTTTGTGTTAGCACTAGCCACACAAAAGAGTTCCTTTTTCTCTACATCCTTGCCAACACTTGTTTCTTGAATTTGACTTTTGCCATTCGGACAGGTATGAGGTGATACCTCCCATGGTTTGGATTTTTGCACTTCCCCCAAAATTACTGATAGTGACCATTTTTAATGTGTCCGTTGGCCATCTGTCTTCTTTGGAGAAATGTCTATCCAGGTGCTCGATTTTTTAATCGGATTGTTTTTTGGTGTAGTAGGACTTCTTTACATATTTTGGATATTAACCCCTTATTGGATAGATCATTTGCAAATATCTTCTCCCATTCAGTGGGTTGTCTTTTTGCTTCGTTGATGGTTTCCTTTGCTGTGCATGTTTCCTTTCATTTTGATGCAGTCCCAATAGTTAATTTCTGTTTTTGCTTTCGTCTTAGGAGACATACCTAGAAAAATAGCACTATAGCTTATGTCCAAGAAATTATTGCTCAAGCTCTCTGTTCAGATTTTTATGGTTTCAGGTTGCATATTTGGGTCTTTAATACATTTTGAATTTGTGTGTATGGTGTTAGAAAATAGTCCACCTTCCTTGTTTTACATGTTGCTGTCTAGTTTTCCCAGCACCATTTATTGAAAACAGTGACTTTTTCCCACTGTATATTCTCTCCTCCTTTTTCATAGACTGACTGTATTAATGTGGGCTTATTTCTGGGGTCTCTACCCTGTTCCACTGATCTATGCATCCGACTTTATTGCCAATACCATATGGTTTTGATTACTACAGTTTTGTAGTGTATCTTAAAATCTGGGATTGTAATACCTCCAGGTTTATTCTTTTTTATCAGCAATGTCTTGGCTATTTGGGGTCTTCTGTTGTTGCCTACAACTTTTAGGATTATTCTAATTTTAAGAAAAATGCTGTTGATATTTTGATATGGACTGTACTGAATCTGTAGACTTCTTTGGGTAATAGGACATTTTGACAATATTCTTCTGACCCAAGAGGATGGAATATCTTTCCATTTGTTTGTGTCACCTTCAATTTCTTTCAACAGTGTTTTATAGTTTTCAGAGTACAAGTCTTTCATCTCTTTGGTAAAATTGTAAATGGGGTGTTTTTAATTTCTCTTTCTGTGACTTTTATTGTGAATGTACAGAAACACTACTGATTTCGGGGTATTAATTTTGAATTTTGCAACTTTAGTGAATTCATTTATTACTTCTACTAGTTTTTTGGTGGAATCTTTAAGGTTTTCTATCTCTATCATGTCATCTAAAAGACGACAGTTGAACTTCTTTACCAATGTGGATGTCTCTTATTTCTCGTCTGACTGCTATGGCTAGGACTTCTAGTACTATGTTGAATAAATAGTGAGAGGGGACATCTTTGTCTTATTTCTGATCTTAGGGGAAAAAGCTCTCAATTTTTCCCATTGAGAATGATCGTAGTTGTGGGTTTTTAACATATGGCCTTTATTATGTTTGGGTTTAGAAGAAACATACCTCTTTTGTTGAGAGTTTTGATCATGAATGGAATCTTGTCAAATGCTTTTTATACATCTGTTGAGATGGTTATATGATTTTTTACCCTTAATTTTGTCAGAATACTGATTTTTTAAAATCCAGATGAAATTCTACTCCAACCTATGGCTTATATTTTTTAAAATTTTATTTGGAAATAGTTTCAAGATTATAGAAAAATTCCAAGAGTAGTACAATGGGAAGTACTCTCCTATATCCTTTACCCATATTTACCAGTTGTTAACTTTACCCTATTTGCTTTATCATTCTCTCTCAATCTTTCTCTCTAGATAAATATTCATATTCATATGTTCGTGTATCTGTATATATATGTGTGTGTGTAAATGTGCACATGTGTGTGTGAGTTATATACATATATCTTCTCTTTTCTAAAATATTTGGGAGTAAGCCTCATACATTATGCCCATTTCTCCTAAATACATCAATGTGTATCTCCTAAGAACAGGAAAAGTAAAGAATTTCAAAAACTTTAACATTAATATAGTAATTTTCTTAAAAAGTCAAATGTATACCTACATGTTTCAGCCATTCTATTCATTGGTATTTAGCCAAGACAAATACATATACAAAGATATATACACAAAAGTTTGTAACAGCCTTAATTAGGATTCCAAAACTAAAAACAAATGCTTCTATCTAATCTACCACCCTTATTCCAATTTTATCAATTGACCCAATGTCTGTTATAGCACATCTTCCCTTCAGTATAGGATGCAGCTCAGGATCTCTTATTGCATTTATTTATCATATCACCTTATTCTCTCTTAATCTGCAAATTATTCAGCTTCTCTTTGTCTTTCGTGACACTGGTATTTTTAATAATAAAAGCACCTCCCCTATTTTTAATGGAATGATCCTCCTGTTGGGTTAGTCTGGTGCTTCCTCATGACAAAGTCCAGCATATGCATTCCCAGTCACAGTATTGGATATGTGATGCTGTATCTGACACACGATGTCCTTCTGATCTTCACAGTGATACCTATTCTATTCACCGTCAAGTTGTCTGGTATCTCCACTGGACAGTTACTATTTTTCCATTGCTATTTTTTAAATTCCAGTGTAATTAACGTACAATGTTATATTAGTTTCAGGTAACCTAGAAGAAACAGATAAACTCCTAGAAACCTACAGCCTCCCAGAACTGAATCAGGAAGGAACAGAAAATCTGAGCAGACTGATTACCAGCAAGGAAACTGAATCCCAACAAACAAAAGTCTAGAACCAGATGACTTCACAGGTGAATTCTATCAAATATTTAAAGAAGAGTTAATACCTCTTCTTTCAAACTATTTCATAAAAGTAGAAGAGGAAGAAAAGCTTTTCTTCCAACTTCATTCTAGGAGGTCAGCATTCCCCTGATACCAAAACCAAAGAAAGACATTACATAAAAGGAGACCTACAGGTCACTATTCCTGATGAACATACCTATTTTCTACTTCTTATAAGCATGAACTCCTTGATCCCTAATTTTAATGGTCATAATTCATTGTTGTCCTTAATTACATGATGTTTGTCCAAGATGTGACCAACAGGAAACCATTTTTCCTTCACTGTGATGTTTTCATTTGAAACACAGTTGAGTTCATCTTTTTTTCTTTATTAACCTTTCTCCTGTCATTATTGATTTTTCAAATATGTAAAATATGAGCATGCTTCCACAACTCAACTGAATTAAAAGATAAATTCAGAAGTATCATACCCTCTCCTTCTCTGTCTATCCTCTTCCCCCACCCAACCCTTTTAGAAACCAACTTCATGGTTTACTGGTTCAACTGTCCCTCACTTGATTTTGTAAAGATAAGGAGATATAGGTATGCTTTATTTCCTTTTCATTCTTACACAGAGACTAGCATACTGAATACATTGTGAACTTTGATTTCCAGGAGATACCATTAAATGAGAAAAGCATTCAGTACCAATTTTTCAAGGAAACAAAATTCTGATTAATTTGAACTTTTTCTCTACCTCATCACTTCTGCATGTATCTTTATTATTTCCTTCCTTGTGTTTTTTGGGGGTTGGCTTTGTGATTTTTTTTTTTTTTTCCAGCTTTTAGAACTGGGAATTGAACTTTTTTATTCTCATTGATTTGCCAGGTCTTTACCCATCCCTTTATTTTTAGGCTTTTTGAAGAACTATGTTTATGTAGGTTTCTTATATAAAAGTAAAGAGTTGGGGTTTGCTTTATGAGCCAATTTGAAAAGTTCTTTGGTAAGTTAAACCCATTCAAATTTAGTGAAAAACTGGTAATATTTGGTTTCACATGAAATTATTTTGGGTTTTAATTATACATATACTATTTACTGTGTTTCTTTTAAGAAAAAAAATTTGTGTTGGGAAAGTTTTTCCCATGATCTTATATTTAACTTTTTATGCTTATTATGCTTTTTTAATTTAACATTTTATTATTAGATCTGTCAGTTTTATATGATACCCTCTGAATCTCATCTCCTAGCTATACAGTAAGCCATCTTATTCTACTTTCCCTTTTTTTTCCATTTTTTTAAAGTTTCAAGATTCTGCTTTGTCAAACATATTACATTTATATACTATTCCCCTACCCACATCCCTAACCCTGTTTTACAGTTAAATATACGAAATGTCCACCATCAGTCCTCTTGCCCAAATTTCCTCTCTCATTTGCATGAAGTTCTCTAATATATTCCCCAGGAAGGATGCATGTGCATACTGCTCCCTTGGTTCATGGACATTACTTTCCTATAGACTTGATAGTTAAGAGAATCTTAGCAGCACATAAAATTTGTGACTCACAATTTTTTTAGTTTAACATGTTCCTCTACCATTTGTTTCCATACTTAAGTCATTCTGAGAAGTCTGATGCTGGTCCTACTTTCTTGCTCTACAGGTTATTTCATCATTTTGCCTCAAGACTCAGAGGAAGTTACTGAAGCTTAGTAGTTTTACCCAGCGATGTGAAGAAGCTGAAGATCAGAAGCTTAAGTCAATTTTCCAAGGCACCCACTAGGTAGGCCTTTTCAATATATACCTTAATGTCCTCTTTTATTTCTGGTAATTTAAATGTTATTTCTGTTCTTTTTATTTTTCCTTCAGTCAGGAATTCCAATTATACATTTATTGGACTTCATTGCCTTTTCAATTTGAACCACTTTTTTCTAACCTTTTTAAAGTACTTGACCCCATTTTCTGTATTTCTTTCCTAATTTTCATTCATGTCCCTTATAAAATTTTCATTTGAGTTTATTTACTTTGGGGTATTTTAGTATAACTCCAGATATAAATTTGCCTTCTTTCTTTCTTGAATCTAAAATTCTACCTTCACTTTTTTCCCTTTTTTGACCACTTCCTTTTTTTAGTTTTTAATTTTTTTTTTCTTTCTTAACTAGGCTATATGACTGCACGGAGCCCAAAGTGGGGCTTAAACTCATGACCCTGAGATCAATACCTAAGCTGAGATCAAGAATTGGGATGCTTAACCAACTGAACCTTGTAGGTGCCCCTCAGTTTTTGAATTTCTGACCTGACTCTAAATCTTGCAATTATTCAGGCTCATGTCTTAGAAGAAGTCAAAGTTCATGCAATCAAGAATGATGTCAGAGTCTTGCAAGGTAAAAGTGCCAAGCTCAAAATAAAAAACACATTTAAGACCTCACTGGGCAATTAGACATTATTGCTGGCAAATAAGAAAATGTGGCAAAACTTTTAATGTAGATTATACTGAAGATTGATGACACAAGTGAAGTGGTTACAGATATAATAAATGCTATACAAAATGTCCTTGAAAAAAGACCCCATTCTTGGAGAGATCATGCTCTGCTTGGATGCTCACAGATTAGTCTAGGGTTCACGGATCTACAATCAGTATCTTGATCAGATGGTTTATAGTTTTCATCAAATTTGGAAAATATTTTTTTAAATATTTGTTATATGCACTTTTGGGGGACTCCAAATTGCATATATACAAAGCCACCTGAGATTGTCCCACAACTCAGATATGTTCTGTTCACTGATTTTAAATTACTTATCTTTGTTTCCTTTGGATAGTTACTATTGCCGTGTCCCCAAGTTCACTTGTATTTTCTTCTGAAATATCTAATTTTCTGTTAATCTCATCCAGTGGATTTTTCACCTCAGAAAATATAGTTTTCATCTCTAGAAGCTCGGTTTTGTTATACCTTTCATGTTCCTTTTTGAATAAATGGAAGAGTTATTAAGCTATAACAGAACTGGTAGTTATAACAACTGGTTAACACTGTCATTTCTAGGGTACTTTCAATCAACTGATTTTTCTTATTATGTGTGTCTTTTCCTGCTGCTTTGCATGTCTGGTAACTTTTGACTGAATGCCAAACATTATGAATCTCTATTGGGTTATGGATATTTTGGTGTTTCTAGAAATCTTCTTGAGCTTTGTTCTTGGATCCAGATAGTTATTTGAAAACAGTTTGCTATTTGGGGGCCTTACAAGATCTCTCAGGCAGGACTGGATGGAGCAGTACTTAATCCAACCTTAACTGTTTGTTTCCTGCTATTAAAGCAAGACATTTCTATATACTTTACCCAATACCCTATGGATCCACAATTTCCCAGTCTGGCTGGTGAGAACAGGTACTCTACTGAGCCCTTTGTGTTGGCCACCATTCCCTCTCATCATTTTGGTTGGTTCTCTTCCCCAGCCTCCAGTAGTTTCCTCACACACATTTGTACTGAACTCTGGTTCAGTACAGATCTCTGGTGTTCTTCAGTGCATCTCTCCCTCTCCAGTGCTATGTCCTGCAAACTAATGGCCTCAGTCACCCCAGGCTCTCAGCATCATCTCTTCAACTCAAGAGTTGGCCAGATTATATAGGTTCCCAATACCTCCCCACCCCGCAGAGGAATGCTCAGCAGCTATTTACACTTCCTTAAGGCATTTAGCTGGGGCTGCCACAGAACTCACCTCCTATGTTTCACATGTCTCAGGGGTCACTGTCCTTTGTTGCCTAATGTCCAGTGTCCTAAAAACCCCATTTCTTATATTTCGTCCTCTTGGGGGAGTTGTTTCAGATGTAAGGGTAAATCTAATCCCTGTTACTCCATCTTGGCCAGAAGAAAAGTACCCATCATAGCTTCTGCATATGAATATATGTAGGATTTAAAGCCATCCTAGGATGAGAAACACTCCTTACCTTATTAATGTATCATCATCCACAATGACCAACCATGCAATTTTGTCATGGCTATGATTCAGAAATTTTTCCAAAATAGCAAATGTCTTTCCACAATGACCTAGGAAAGGCAAGAAGAAAACTTACAGTGTAATATTTTCTTTAAAATGCACATATAATTCATTTTAGGGGGAGCCTGGGTGGTATAGTTGGTTAACCATCCAACTCTTGGTTTCAGCTCAGGTTATGATCTCAGGATCATGAGAGATGGAGCCCCACACTGGGCTCTGCACTCAGCAGGGAGTCTGAATTTCTCTCTTTCCCTCTGCTCCTCCCCACACCCCATACTCTCCTTTTCTCTAAATCTTTAAAAAAAAATTTTTAAATAAAATACATATATAATTCATTTTACATTATTTCATTTTAAAGTTTTAAAAGCTTAAATCCTGACACATATACAAATAGAAATTTTAAAAATTAGCCTTTTCTCATTTTCATAGACATAGTGAACCAGTGGGAACTTCAGAGATCATGAAGTCTGAGCCATTTATTTCACACATGGGGAAATGGGAGACCCAGAGAGGAGGTCTCTTAGCTAATCTGAGGCAGAGCTAGGATAGTATCCTTGCTCCAAAGTTGTAAGCCTCATAGAAACTACAGAAGCTTGGCACCTTTCTTTAGGTATATTCTGAAGGAGCCGTTAGAACCCTAAGCATTAAAACTTGGGAAACGGTGGTACAAAAGTAGGATATTAGATCTCCATTCATTTACTTTGTAAATATTTGCTATTAAGTTTCCAGTATGCCAGATACTGTGGCAGGTTCTTCTCTAAAAGCATAGTATGGACTAAGAGTTATAGCTCTTCAGATGCCAACAGATAAAAGTCAGTGCTTTAAGGGAAAATGCTGGGTCCCAAGATAGGAATAAAATGCTTGGAAAGAGAACTCAAATCAATAAATAACAATATACCCCTGATTTCAACAAAATATTTGATGACACAATAGAGAACAAGCTAATATTAACAATATTAAACCACTCAATGTGACCTTTATTTTCATTTTCTTGATCTCTTTACGTATTTTTAACCATTATTTGGTTAGCCATCTCAAACTCCTATAGGAACAAGGTAGAGTATAAATAGCAATAATGTCAGACTAAACAAATTAAGAACTCAAGGAATATGTGAATAAATGATTATGAAAAAGCAACTTAAATTGAAATCTAAAAAGCCAGCTTAACCAAAAACACCTCAATCTAAAATTATTTTTCCAGAGCCCAGGGAAGATGGCAGAGGAGTGGGGGACCCTAGTTTCATCTGGTCCCAGGAATTCAGCTGGGTAGCTATCAAATCATTCTGAACACCTGTGAACTCAACCGGAGATCTAAGAAAAGAATCACTGCAATTCTACAAATAGAAAAGCGATCACTTTTTGAATGGTAGGAGGTGCGGAGAAGTGAACCGAGGGGATATATCAGAAGATAAACCCTGGGGGGAAGGAGCCGCCATAAGCCAGATACCGGAAAGTGCTATAGCAGTGGGGTGCAAAATCAGAACTTACAAAAATCTGTTCCCATGTGTCTAAAAGGTGCTCAGGTGGTGAAGCAGGCAGAATACCAGGTGGGACAGCGTGGTCTCAGGATCCCCAAAAGAATGGGGGTGCCTGAGTGTGGCAGAGTTCCCAAGCATTGGAGTAGGGAAGTCAGCTGCAATCAGGGAGCTCAGGAGCGGGCTCTCAGTTCTGTGTTGCTATAAACCGTAAACCACAGCATGGTTGGTGGACTGCTGTCCGAGCAGTGGTGAGAGTCCCCTCCTTGCTCCCGGGCAGTGGCGCATGTGTGCGCTGCAGGAGTCTAAAGTTTGGAGACTCCACAGGGTCCTGTGCCTAAGATTAAAATGCTCAGTTACAGGCTGGGTGAACAAAGAGTGCAGAGGGAAACCAGGGAGACGAGAGTGACTGACTGCTTTTCTGTGAGGGCTTACTGAAGAATGTGGGTTGCGAATTGTCAGCTCCGGGGCTGAAGACTGGGACACAACCGTTCTCATCCTCTAAAACAGCGTGTAAAGCCTTCAGGGAACAGAAGCCACATACAGCAACCTGAAGCAGCTTACGCTCAGTCTGGCCCCCTAGCAAGGGGTGGGGCAACTCCGCCCAGGCCCCTCCCTCAGAAGACCTGCTGGAACATCAGGCCAATACCAAGTTTACACAGCACACAGAACAACAAAACTCCAGCACTAGGGGAAAACAGAATATAGAATTTGAGGTTTTTCTCTTTCATTAGGCTTGCAGTTTAATTTTTTTCCTTTTCAACTAGTTTCTTATTTTATCAAATCTTTTAATTCTTTTTTAATTTTCATTTTTCCATTTTACATATATATTCTTCATTTTTGGCCTCATTTCATCATATTCAATTTTATTTTTGTATATATGTAAGATTTTCTTTACAATTTTAGGATTTATTTTCTAACAAATAGACCAAAATACTCCCAGGACCTAGTGTATTACTCTGTTCAGTCCACCTGTTTGATTATATTCTTTTTTCCTTTTTTGGTTTCTGATCTCCTCTGATTTGTTTAGTACATATTTTCCTGGGGTCATGGTTGATATTTTTGTATTTTGTTTCCTTGTTCATCTGTTCTTCTCTGGACAAAATGACAAGATGGAAAAATTCACCGCAGAAAAGAGAACAAGAGGCAGTACTAACTGCCAGACACTTAATCAATATGGATACAAGAGAGATATCAGAGCCAGAATTCAGAATAACGATTATAAAAATACATCCATATTGAAAGTAAGGGGGTTGAAAACCATTTATCATGCTAATGGACATCAAAAGAAAGCTGGGATCCGGAGGGAGACAAACCATAAGAGACTCTAAATCTCACAAAACAAACTGAGGGTTGCTGGGGGAGGGGGATAGGGGAGGGTGGTGGGGTTATGGACATTGGGGAGGGTATGTGCTATGGTGAGTGCTGTGAAGTGTGTAAACCTGGCGATTCACAGACCTGTACCCCTGGGGCTAATAATACATTATATGTTTATAAAAAATTTTTTAAAATATTTTTTAAAAAACCATATAAATCATAAAAGAAAAATTGAGATATTTAACTACTTTGAATAAAATAATTTTGTTCATTAAAAGAAAAAAACAAAACAAAAGAAAGCTGGGGTGGCAATCCTTTTAGCAGACAAAACAGATTTTAAACCAAAGACAATTAACAGATGAAGAAGTTCACTATATCATAAAGGGTCTATCCAACAAGAAGATCTAACAATTGTAAATATTTATGCCCCTAACTTGGGAGCAACCAATTATATAAACCAATTAATAACAAAATTAAAGAAACACATTGATAATACAATAATAGTAAGGGACTTTAACACCCCACGCATGGCAATGGACAGATCATCGATGCAGAAGATCAACAAGGAAACAAGGCACGTTGGACAAGATGAACTTCACAGGTATATACTGAGCATCCCATCCTAAAGCAACCAAATACACATTCTTCTCAAGTGCATATGGAACATTCTCCAGAATCAATCACATACTGAGTGACAAATCAGATCTCAACCAGTACCAAACAACAGGAATTATTCCCTATTTTCAGACCATAATGCTTTAAAACTTGAACTCCATCACTAGAGGAAATTAAGAAGGAGAACAAGCACATAGAGGTTAAAGAGCATCCTATTAAAGAATGAATGGGTCAACCAGGAAATTAAAGAAGACTTTAAAAAATGCATGGAAACAAATGAAAATGAAAACACAACTGTTCAAAATCTTTGGGATGCAGCAAAGGCGGTCCTAAGAGGGGATTATAATAGCAATACAAGCCTTTCTCAAAAAACAAAAGTTTCAAATACAGAGCCTAACTTTACATCTAAAGGAGCTGGAGAAAGAAAAGCAAATAAAGCCTAAACCAAGCAGGAGAAGAAAATGAAAAAGATTAGAGCAGAAACCCATGAAACAGAAACCTAAAGAAGAGTGGAATATATCAACAAACTATGAGCTGGTTCTTTGAAAGAATTAATAAAATTGATAAATCCCTGGCCAGACTTATCAAAAAGAAAAGAGAAAGGACCCAATTAATAATATCATTAATGAAAGAGGAAAGATCACAACCAAACACCAAATAAATACAATTATAAAAACATATTATGAGCAACTATATGCCAGAAAATTAAGCAATCTGGAAGAAATGGATGCATTCTGAGAGATGTATAAACTACCAAAACTCAAACAGGAAGAAATAGAAAACCTGAGCAGACCCATAACCAGCAAGGAAATTGAAGCAATAATCACAAATCTCCCAACAAAAAAGAGTCCAGGGGAATTCTACCAAACATTTAAAGAAGAATTAATACCTATTCTTCTGAAGCTGTTTCAAGAAAATAGGAAAGGAAGGAAAACTAATAAACTCATTCTATGAGGCCACCATTACCTTGATCCCAAAACCAGACAAAGACTCCAATCAAAAGGAGAATTACAGACCATTATCCCTGATAAACATGGATGCCAAAATTCTCACAAAAATACTGTCCAGTAGGTTCCAACAGTACATTAAAAAGATTATTCACCACCACCAAGTGGGATCTATTCCTGGGCTGCAAGTGTGGTTCAACATCCACAAATCAATGTGACACACTACATTAATAAAAGAAAGGACAAGAACCATATGATCCTCTCAATAGATGCAGAAAAAGCATTTGACAAAATACAACATCCTTTCTTGATTAAAACTCTCCACATGTAGGGATAGAGGGAACATAGCTCAATATCATAAAAGCCATCTACAAAAAGCCCACAGCAAATACCATTCTTAATGGGCAAAAAGTGAGAGTTTTTCCCCAATGGCCAAGAACACGACAGGGATGCCCATTCTCACCACTGTTGTTCAACAGAGTACTAGAAGTCCTAGCCTGAGCAATTGGACAACAACAAAAAAAATTAAAGGCATCTGAATGGGCAAAGAAAAAAACTCTCACTCTTCACGGATGACATGATACTCTCTGTGTGGAAAACCCAAGACTCCACCCTAAAATTGCTAGAACTTATAGTGCACAGAATTCAGATGCATTTCTATACACTAACAATGAGACAGAATAAAGGGAAATTAAGGAATCGATCCCACTTACAATTGCATCAAGATACCTAGGAATAAACCTAACCAAAGATGCAAAGGATCCATACTCCATAAACTGTAGAACACTCATAGAAGAAACAAAGAAATGGAAAGAGGAGACAAAGAAATGGAAAAATGTTCCATGGTCATGGATTGGAAGAACAAATATTGTTAAAATGTCTATGCTACCCAAAGCAATCTATACATTCAATGCAATTCCTATCAAAGTACCATCAACATTTTTCACAGAGCTGGAAGAAATAATCCTAAAATCTGTATGAAACCAGAAAATAACCTGAAGCCAAAGGAAAGTTGAAAAAGAAAACCAAAGCTGGTAACATCACCATTCCAGACTTAAAGCTCTATTATTAAGCTGTAATCATTAAGGCAGTATGGTATTGGCATAAAAACAGACACATAGATCAATGGAACAGAATAGAGAGGCCAGAAATAGACTGTCAACTCTACGGTCAACTAATCTTCGACAAAGCAGGAAAGAGTGTCCAGTGGAAAAAAGATAGTCTCTTCAACAAATGGTGTTGGGAATAGTGGACAGCCACATGCAGAAGAATGAAACTGGACCATTTTCCTACACCACACACAAAAATAAACTCAAAATGGATGAAAGACCTAAATTTGAAATAGAAATCCATCAAAAGCCTAGAAGGGAACATGGGCATCAACCTCTTTGACCTCAGCCACAGCAACTTCTGGCTTGACAGATCTTCAAAGGCAAGAGAAACAAAGGCAAAATGAGCTTTTGGGACTTCAACAAGACAAAAAGCTTTTGCACAGCAAAGGAAACAGCCGACAAAACCAAAGACAACCAACAGAATAGGAGAGAATATTTGCAAATGACATATCTGATGAAGGGTAACATACATAATCGATAAAGAACTTATCAAACTCAAAACCCAAAGAACATATAATCCAGTTAAGGTATGGGGAGAAGACATGAACAGACATTTCTCCAAAGAAGACATACAAATGGCCAACAGACTCATGAAAAAATGCTCAACATCACTCAGCATCAGGGAAATGTAAATCAAAACCGTAATGTGATACCACCTCACACCAGACAGAATGGCTAAAATCAACAAGTCAGGAAACAACAAATATTGGTGAGAATGCAGAGAAAGGGGAACCCTCTTACACTGCTAGTGGGAATGCAAGGTGGTACAGCCACTCTGGAAAAAGTAGGGAGTTTCCTCAAAAAGTTAAAAATTAGAGCTACTTTACAACCCAGCACTACAGGGTATTTACCCCAAAGATGCATATTTGCAGGGGCACTTACACCCCAATGTTCATAGCAGCAATGTCCACAATAGCCAAACTATGGAAAAAGCCCAGATGTCCATCAACAGATGAATAGATAAAGAAGATGTGGTATGCAATAGAAACTATGGAAAGAACCTAGATGTCCATCAACAGATGAATGGATAAAGAAGATGTGGTATATATATATACAATGGAATACTATGCAGCCATCAAAAGAAAGGAAATCTTGCCATTTGTGATGACATGGATGGAACTAGAAGGTATTATGCTTAGCGAAATAAGTCAATCGGAGAAAGACAACTATCATATGATCTCCCTGATATGAAGAAGTGGAGATGCAACATGGGGGGCTTTTGGGGGTAGGAGAAGAATAAATGAAACAAGATGGGATCAGGAGGGAGACAAACCATAAGAGACTCTTAATGTCACAAAACAAACGGAGGGGGGCTGGAGGGAGAGGGGTAGGGAGAGGGTGGTGGGGTTATGGACATTGGGGAGGGTGTGTGCTATAGTAAGTGCTGTGAAGTGTATAAACCTGGCGATTCACAGACCTGTACTGGGCTAATAATACATTATATGTTTATAGAAAAAAAAATTAAAAAAAAAAAAGATGTGGTATGTATACAATGGAATAGTACTCAGTCATCAAAAAGAATGAAATCATGCCATTTGCAATGACATGGATGGAACTAGAGGGTATTATGCTAAGGAAAATAAATCAATCAGAGAAAAATGATTATATATTTCAGTCATAAGTGGGAAACAAAACAGAGAGAACATAGAGAAAGGGAGGGAAAAATAAAACAAGACAGAGTCAGAGAGGGTGACAAACCATAAAAGACTCTTAACTATAGGAAACTAACAGTTGCTAGAGGGGAGGTAGGTGGGGGGATGGGGTAACTGGGTGATGGACATTAAGGAGGGCACTTGATGTAATGGGCATTGGGTATTATGCAACTAATGAATCCCTGAATTCTACATCTGAAACTAATAATATACTATACGATTATTAATTGAATAAAATATAATTAAAAATAAAATCATGTCTCCAGAACAAAGTAATAGATAGACTCAGTAATATATTTAACCTTGTCAGAAGAATGGTATATCTGATTCTACATTGTACACTATCAATCAAGACATTATAAAAGAGATGACTAAGAAATAATCCAGGTAAATTACTCAGTAAAACAAGACAATGAACTTATTTCTTTTTCTATTCATAAAAGGGTATGGGAAAGTAGAAAACTAAAGAAAAACGTGTGGCAGGAACACCAGATAAAAATTAAGATAAACAAAGAGCATCTGAAGGTAAAGTAGCCAAATGCCTTCCTCTATTTTTCTGAAATAAAAAAATTTTTAATTAGAAAGTCAGCAAGCTGAAGAGAAAAACAGGTGTACTACCAATAATTACTCACTAAAATATTAACAAAATACATGACTCTTGTGGAGCTTATGCCCCACATAACCAGGGTAGGATGTGGTTAAGCACTACTGGAGAGGGATAAACAAAGTGTGAGACCCTAAGCTCCATGAGGAGAGAAACCATAGGCCTCGTTCCTGCTTTCTTTTCTTCTGGGGCTTTGGCAGCTGGCAAATAGTAGCCACAGAACAATGCTGGCCGGGTTAAACCACTGAGGAGAAACGTTGTGTGACAAGATGATAAATTAACTTTGGACACTCCATTATGGCCACAGTGAATTATGAAGGTATAAAAAAAATCTGTTAAATAATCCTAATTGTCATGTGTTCAGTCATATCATTATGGTCTAACAACTTACGACCTTTCTTAGTATTTATAAAGCAGCTCTTAATCCAAGAGAATTGGTCCCTATCCATGGGTAAAGATGCTGGGAGGGGAGAAAGTGAAATTACATAAGGTAAATACAGTATTTATAAGATATTTCATTTTTATCCTAATTTAGGATAATGATGGACATTCTGAATAAGAGTAGTACAAATTAAGGACTCACCTCTATCTGTATTGGGAATTCCCAGATCTACTGTAGGAATGGAACTTTCTGTGTGATCACTGTAGTATTCAATGACACTTGCCTGGCCCGCCCAGGTCTGCTTTACAATGGGGACTGAAAAAATGAGAGAAGTGACAGTCACCGGTACAGTTCTGAAGGAAAGCTTAGCACCATGAAGGGCAGCATAATCTCTTATTAAGGAGGAGAACCATTATTTGTTCTTCTTCAGGTATCCCAACCTGCTTGCTTTTCCTACTCCAAGAAATGTTCGGTTGTCAGTTGATGATAGCACCTGCATGGAACCCTCTTTTTGAGATGTTTTCAGTTTATGTTAGAACCCAACACTTCCCATTTCTGATGATTCCTCATTCCTTGAGCCCATGAGGTGATCCATTTCCTAGTCTGATTACACTGAAGGATTTTAATTTTCCTCTTTCCCCATAGGCTATTTCATTTAAAATTCAGAACTGGATTTTTCAAATGCTTCTTAGAGGGGTGGGGAATATTCTGGGTTTCTGGCTGAGATGCAAATATGTCTCCCTTAGGATGGGGATGGGGGCTTCTGAAATGACACATGTCCCCACCCAACGATTCCAAAAGAACCACGCAATCCTACCCAGGGCATGACCCTACCACTGAGAACCACTGCCTGGGAGAGTTGATATTCTTTATGCTACACTTCTGGAAAAACGTGGAAGAAGAAAGGTTGAGAACCACTGCAGATTTCTGACCTCAACCACTAACAGATAAATTGTTTTAATTAAAGAAACACAAACAACAGAAAACTTTCCTAGTTTTCTCTAATTTAGAGCTACTTTTAAGCTTCACCTATTTCCACATTTGACAGAATTCTTCCTGATCACTGATATTAATTCACCTGACCAAAGAGCTGCATAATTATTTTCTTATATATTTTTTTAGCTACTGTCTGTGCATCTCTAAATTTTGGAAGAGGTTTCTATTGTTTCAATAGAAAAAAAAAATCGTCATATCTCGATTATAAACCCTGGCAATTTAAGAACCTCCACACTAGTGAACTAAATCTTCAGGTCAGTATTTTGAGATTTTATCAGGTCATTTATCTTTCCCTTTTTCCCAGCACAAATAAAAATATATGCAAACACTCCCAATGCAATGCCAACTTTAAATGTTTAGCTATGCAAGTCAACACACTCAGAGTCAAAGTCAGACAGCCCTTTGTATATAAAACACAAAAGGCACCATTTTCTCCATTATTCACCAGCTTTTAAGAAAGACAGAACTATGAATTCTGGACATTTATTACAATCTCTAAGTTACCTATTTTAACCCACTAAATAACTTTTAGGGCTTACAATACAATTTTTCTGCAATCCTGAAAAGGCAGAGATTTCTTCATGTCAAAATGGACAAAGATGCATAAATAACAGATAAGGCTGCCTGAGTGATTAGGGAGGGGGAAGAAAAACAAATCCTCTTCTACTTTCACATCCCAACACAATGAAAGCCTTCACCTTGTCACCACAGTGGCAGTCTGCCATGGGTATCACACGCAGGAGGACTTACCCAGAAAGTGCCTGCTGCAGCTAATTCACTCCTGGGTAAAATGTCCTCCCTTGCGTGACGCTGGAAGAAGCTGTGAGGAAAGGTCAACAATTTTCCTCAGTCCACAGCCCTCAGCTGTGCAAAAGTCTGCTTTCACTGTCCTCAGCCGTTAGCCTCCAGTTCCCTTTTGCTCTAATGACTTTATTAAACAGCAGAAATGTTTCTTCTCGGTTGATTTAAGTAACATTAAAATCAAGTGTGAGTGAGTTCTTTGCTGTACCTAACTACTTGCTTTCAGTTGTTTGAAACAGCTGAAACAGAAATTTCACTTAAGGTAAGAATTCCTATACGAATCGTTCCCCATAGCAGGCAAGTGCCCAGGATGTAGTAGATGCTCAACAAATAGTTGAATTTTGTAGAAGTTCTCACAAAAGGCTTAGGACTATCTCTGGAACTAGTTTAAAGGAAGGTTTTATTCATAAAGGCAATTCATCATTTGGTACAAGACTATTGCCACCATTACCAATTGTATAAAAATACACCAGCCATTTTAATATAGTAGGATGCTATGATTCTATAATCCCAAAAGCATTCAACAATTTTTATCATCTGTCGCCTCATCACTATAGCTCCTGAAGCATTTGTCATATCTGCCAGCTATAAAGAATTCAAAGCTAAGGCTAAGTCTTCTATAACAGCAGGTAAAACCTTTACCTTTAACTAGGGTTGATTCTAAATTACCTAAAACTTTTAGAGTATTGGTCAATTTCATTAGCAATGTTTGAATTCTAAATTGAATTCATTCTAGTTATAAAATATTTTATACTGAGGCACTGGGTTCCCAAGTATATTAAACTGTGAGAAAATATTTCAATATAGTTACATGATCTATTATCTCATTTTCAATACAGAGAAGCATACTTTCTATCCCCTAATAAAACACTAGTGAACGCCTCTTTCAAGAAGGCTTACCACAGGATAACTTGCAATTGGAGCGAAGTAAAACTTGTGCTATTAAAGAAAAAACAATCCCCGCTGCACAGATGGCGTAAATCTTCCACATGGCTTTACAGACTCGAAGCAGGAAATGTGTCTCGCTAGGAGGCACAGAACACACATTTTTACCCCTGGTGAATTTACTTGCAAAACTGATTACAAATGAAAATACACTAGACCCTTAGGCACTGTACAAAGACTACCACACAATCAAATGTGAATGACTTTCGATGTTAAGAAATCTGCTATTTTCACTCGACAAATACTCTTCCTGTCTCCATATACACATCAGTGACAAAACCCTGCTTGCTCCTCTCTCCTCCGAAAAGGGTTAGAGACACACACCCTGATTTTAGAGATGAGGTATACCTAAGCCTGAAAGGCACCCCTCGGGGCTGGTCTAAAACAACATGTTCGGGCAACCTTGGAACCTCTCTATCTGTTCAACAGCCAGGGGGCGATCTGAGCGGGGCAGCCCCCGTCTCCCTCCCTCTCTTCAATAATCTAATGACATCATTTGAGCTGCACTGTAATCCACGCCTCATGTCTGAAATAAGCAGACTGCAGCCCAGGACCTGTCAGCCTCTCTAACCACACACGTCTTTCCATAAGCCTGCTCAGATGGGCCTCTTTCTGACAAGATGACTGCGGTAAAGGTAACAGGGTGTTTTTTGTTTTTTCAATCTGAAAGGAATAAAGTGTTTATTTTTAGGTGCTCAGGAAGCTGTGAAAAGGAACGAAAGGCTGAGCAAATAGCAATTTTACCTCATTAATCAGGGGGACTGCAGCGGGAGAGACTCTCACGACCCAGCACTTGAAGAACAAAGCGGTGACTGCCACCAGATACTTAAGACACGCACAGGAACGGCGTGGCAACTGGTGCAGAGAGAATTCTTAACATTTTCTGACAGCTCACGTCACAGTAGAAAAACACATAACCCAAGAGGAAGTGAACAAGCTGAATATTAAAACTCGAGACCTTCTCCTTGCTTAAATATAATTTTACATGCTATGCCTAATTTGCTTTATATAAGACGTTTAAAGTTTCTTTAAAACCCTAGTAACTGCTTGCATCTCAAGAGCGTGTTGCTATTTCAATGGTATCAATATGTATTTCTTTCTTAAGCCAAAAGATAGAATATATTTTTGCTGTGTCCTAAGAATGCTTTATTACATTTGAATCAGAATCCGGACGCAAAGCAGTTACATAAATGCTTGTTTCAACGTTAAGCAAAAAAGGTACAAGACGTTAAGTAATTTTTTTTTAATTTCAGAACTTGGGGTGCCTGGGTGGCTCAGTGGGTTAAGCCTCTGCCTTCAGCTCAGGTCGTGATCCCAGACTCCTGGGATCGAGTCCCAGGCTATCTGCTTGGCAGGAAGCTTGCTTCCTCCTCCTCCTCTCTCTCTCTCTCTCTCTCTCTCTCTGCCTACTTGTGATCTCTGTCAAATAAGTAAAATCTTAAAAAATAAATAAATAAATAAATAAATAAATTTCAGAACTTGCCTTATTACCATTCTTCATTAAGAATATAAAAAATGAGTTCAGTGTGTATTTTCCCTTACCAAACTGACGGGAGCCTTTAACAGAACATGCCATCCCTCACCCTTACCTTGGACATGGCCAGCATTGTAAGGAGCCAGGAATGGGGGACATCACAAGGGGTCTTCTGCTGTCCCCAGGGGCAGTGCACCCACAAGTGAGAACCTGCTACCAGATACATCACCAATAGTATAGCCAACTCTCAGTTTTTCAAGATAAATATACAGTCTTATCTATGGGTGTTGTTTTCTTTTTCTTGTCATTTGGCCTTTGTAACTTCAAGGGTTTCTATCACAAAGTTCATGGGGAAAGAATGAAGAAAAAACCCACCCCACTCCATGTACTGGGCTTGACTAGAGCAGTCAAATGCTTGGACAGGAGTGGCAGCCTGAATGCCCAGCTTGCTTTATATTTTAGATCCTCTGTGGATTTCAACTTCTGGCTCTCCCCCCCCCGCTTGCTACTGAAAATAAAAAAGCCTACTTTCCCACCTTCTGGCCAAGTCAAAAAGGACCTTGAGCCTAGCAGAACGTCAACATGAATATACAATATCATTTATCAAGTGTTAAGACTGTAATACATCCAAGGAGATGACAGTACAGCTGTGCTGTGGCAAAGAGAATTGGGGATTTAGAGCCAGAAACCCTGAATCCCAGCTCTCCTACTCAACAGTCTATAAGAACAGGGGCCAGCTGTGTCTTGTCCCACACTCAGCTTTCTCTACATGATCAAAGGAATAACATTAATTATCACATCATCAGGAATTGTCACCATGAAGGCAGATGATACAATGTATGTAAAAAAAAAAAAAAAACCAGAAAATGTAAAGAAGATGAGCAGACGCAATTAATACAGTGTTGTCCTTGTAACTAATAGGATTACTGGGTAATTCTCTGGGCCAACCAGTGGTTAGACTAGCCTTCCAAAAGGAGGAGAGGAGCCCAGTGGCCTCGCAGGCTTGCTTCCATCCAGCGATATGGACATCAAAGTCGCTAAAATCCTGCTGCCTCAACATCTTTTCAAACATTCAAGCTTAAAGATGGCTTGCCACAGAAACCCAACCATGAAAGCCTCATAATATCTTTTAATTAAGTCTCAGGCTTCAATGACCCCAGATTCAGATTCATATCAACGAATCAATGCATCCAGCTTTGGAAGGTTTGGTTTTAATGCTCTTAACAGGCTTTTTAGATTTGTAATTTTTAAAGACCTTTGACTTGAAATTCAAATATAAAAGCATTTGATGGATACCTGAAAAGATTATCTGACCCTGATGCAAATAAGAAAGCAATAAACTAGATCATTCAAAATTACTAAATTAAAATCAGCAAACTTCTTTTTCATTTCTGTAAAATATGAAGAATACAACCAGGGATGGTCCCTATTTACTGCTTTACAGTCACTTGAAAAATGTTTCAAAAGAGAAAATATCACTACCACCACTGTTCTTAACATCAATATTATGAAAACAGTCACTACTCCCAAGTGCAGCTTCAGGATCAAATAAATCAATTTGAACACTTCTGTTAGCTGTTTAAAAAAAAAAAAAAAAAGGCAGTCCCTTCATTCATTTCCTTTGATACTTTATAAAATATATCAAAAATTATCCCCAAATGCCCTTCCAGATTTTAAAAAAAGCAAAAGGATATTAAATCTATGTTAATTTTTGTGAATGATGAAAATTTTAACTTCTATATTGATTTTTAATAGTCTTTAGGACTCCCTTATATAACGAGTGCCTATATTAGACTGATTGAATAGGACTTGGCACCTTATGTGACTATTTTAGGTAAATATGAAGGTTTATAGTTACATACTTATATGATACTGTACAACATCACCAGATTCTAATTGATGTTAGTATCTTAATATTTCAATCCCAAATTATACTATTTTTTATTTGGAAAACGTTCCCCTTTAAAGTATAATTTATAAGTCCCATATTATCAAATAAATTATATAAATGAAATTCCCCCATAGCTCCAATCCCCTGAAAACGACAGCTGGCTTAGAAATCTCTTCTACATAAATATCACACTCTTGATGAAATCGACAGTCTTTTCATGGAAAAAAAATTAAAATATATGCTAAAATTAGAAAATGCAAAAGACTGTCTAATTTTCAATTTCAGGAAAGTGCAGCTTGAAATAAGGCAAAAAAAGAAAGAAATTATGTCTACTTATATTTAGGACGTGCTTTTTCTTTTACATTATCACCATAACTTAGTAGAATTCTGTAATAACACCAAAAAGTTGAATAAAAACAACATTCATCTGCATGCCAAGATCTTCTTAAGAAGGGACCACTCCGTATAAGCCACCTATTGCCTTTTCTGCAATATAATCCACTCATGAGCAAATATGTATCTTTAGAAGTTCCAGTGTGTGCATCCACCATAATGTAAAAAGAAGGATTAGTCTTGGAGAAAACATCCTTTTTTTGGCATTCTCCCACCTTGAAATCCCCTCTAACATTCCTCATACAGTTCAGAGCCGGTGCATGGACATAAATAGGACATTGTTCTGCAAAATGGATTGTTATTCATGCATCATGTCCAAGATTGCCACAGCTGTGCTTTCCCATTTCCAATTTAAAACACTGTTCTGAACGGTATTCAGAAGGGCTAGGGCCACTCATGTTTTGATACAAAACGGTCCCTTCTAATTGATCTTAGTTATTGAAATGGTACGATGAGGAACACAAGCTAAATAACTGTTTTCATTCCAACAATGTATGTGTCGTTATCTCTTTCTTGAGTTTCTAGCTGGCTTGTACTTTTTTTTTTTTAAGGCAGTTGGGATTTTATAAGTTCAGGAAAAATGAGTAACACAAAACATACTTCTATCGCTGTGAAATTTCTTGCATGTTTTTACTGCGAAAAATATATCCTCTTTCTTCACTGGATTTCCCTAGAAAACAAGAAAACATATGTGTATGTATGAGTCCGTGTCATATCAACACCCACACTCACACCCCTATTAGATCTCGCATGCCACAGAGGTGACCTTCACCAACGTCAAGGACATTAATCCTGTTTCTAGGATTAAGTTTCTGGGGAAACAGGAACTATAATTCAGCTGACAAGACCTCTGACGTCAGCCAGACCTGGGCCTGAATCCCAGCCCTGCCCTGTACTCACTGTGTCACCCAGACAATATTCTTCAGCTCTCAACTTCAGTCTGCTTATTTAGAAGATGGTCAGAATAACCACCAGTGAAGCCGCTTTCATTGCTATATTTATTCAGCACATTCTAACTGCCCAGTAAATGTTAGTCACCTTCCCTTTCCTTTTTCCAGCTGGTGAAGATTTTGATAAAGGGAGAGAACCAGTGGGCTGTGTTCCTGTATAATAGGAGCTGACTCCCTCTTGGGGGACTGGTCTCACTTTGATGTTGAAAGTATTTTTATGGCCCCTTTATTGTTTACCCAAGTCTAAGCTACAGCAAAATTCTGTCTTCTGTCAACGGGACAATTACTTCAAACACTTAGGTGCAAGGAAGGAGGGGCAATTACGGAGCCCTGAGCCAGCCCAGCCCCAGCTGGCCACTCAGATGAAAGGGACACATGGGGAGACTGTGGACAGCCTACATTCAAGGCCACGGATGGCTTCGTGGGGTGTTCTGACCCCTTTATCAAATGTCTTAGGCCTTTAATAATATTCAATCATGACTCAAACATCATCTGGGGCCAGTTTATGGTGACATTTAAACACAGCTTTGTCATATTACTCAAGACACTAGGAGGCTGACCCCACCAGACTGCCCAAAAGAGCATTAAAGAACAAGCAAGCATCATGTCTAGAAAGACAGGATTTCCCCCTCAGGAACTGAGCAAACATTACAGATTCTCTCCCATTACTGCAATGTGTGGGTGTGTGTGTGCACGCGCACACGTGTGTGTGTATACATATATTCATTTTTGAATATGCCACACACAGACTTCTGTGTGACTGCCTTCAGAAGAACAGACAACATTTGAGGGGGATGAATATGTTTTCTCTTCGGAGGAAGAACTGTTAACCTAGTGAGTTTCAGGGGTCTTCAGGCTCATCCTGGGAACTGGACCTAGGGTACACTGAAACAAGTAAGATCATTCTGAAAGTTCTGCTGGACAGTGGCAGCTGAGATCAAATTAAGGTCTCCAGCTGAGAGGAGATGGGCTTGGGGAGAAGGCTTAAGTGTAGCAGGAAATGTCTGAAATCATCCTTCTAGGAAATGGAATAGATATTCCAGGAGACACATGCTGAATCCTCAACAAGGGAAATGACTCCAGGCACACTGACTCGGAAGAGCTGTGGCAGGCAGTTCTGCATGGAGCCTCGGGAGTGAGTCGGTGCCCTCAGGGTCCTCACTGCCCCTCCCCCCAAGTCACTGTGTGACCCTGAACAAGTACTTCTAGTCCTTTCTCTTCTCATGTGTCAACTAGGATAACAACAGTACTCACCTGATAGGGCAGTTACTAGTAAGAAGTATGGTATCTACTTCTTAGCTGACACGTAAGTAGAAACTTAAAGTCCTAGGACAATATTATGCATAGCATGTAGATTTTCCTTTGATATGTAGGGAAGCCTTTCTTCTATACTTACGCAAAGTGGTAGAAAAGAATGGAAGGTGGTAGCACAGTAGGAGTCCACAGCCTCTGTACAAAACTCAGGCACTGGAGTAAGGGGAGGCCCATTGCCTTTGTCCCAGATGTAAAGGGCAATCTGTCAGGACAGGAGCCGGCAACAAATGAAAGAACTTGGCCAACACCGCAAGTGTTAGAAGGTACAAAATATGTCAAGGAAAAGCAGACCATGTCTTCTACAGAGCACTAAGACTGAACCGAATCAATTTGACAATATTCAACAGATTTTTTTTTTACATATAAAAATAGTAATTTCATGTGGATCAATATAATCTTTTATTAACAAGAATCCATATTCTTGTTCATATTCTGAACACCAAATAATTCCAAAGCTGTCATAAGCAATTTCAGGGAAGTGATTTTAGGGTTTCTAAAACATCGCAGTAGAAGATGAAAGAAATTATTACCATGAGGCTGGTTTTCTGCAGTATGGTAATTACACACCTTGACTAACAGCCTTGCTGGAAACATCTAAAACTGTTGGATAAAATATCTTTAAAATAATTTAAATGGATTGCTAAATTTCCATAATAGTATGGAACTTGTGAGGACAAAACTGCAAAAGGAAGAGCCTGGGGAAAATGGCATCAAGGGTAGTATCCCTCAGTAGGTAGATGGTGAACTGTGGTGATGCTGAGTTTCTGACAGGAGTTAAGAAAATAAAGCCCAAGACTCACCCAAGGCGGAGAGTGTTTAAGAGCAAACCCCACATAAATCTGGGACGTTGGAACTAGATGGAGGGGGAAAATATCATCTCCAAATCTCCTCTGAGATTTTGTAATCAAAACCCAGGCCTCCCTAATGTGTGCCACTAATGTGGTCCAAAACACTTCAAACAGTTATTTAAAATGGTCCCAAATTAGTATAATCCTGTAGCAATAGGAAAAACAAATGCAAATCTTTCCACCTTAATGTAGGACTCAGAAGATTAGCACAGATACAGTTTGAAGCAAGACTACTCAGAGAAAAATCACAAAAAGCACAGGGACGTGAGCTGATCACCAAGAACCAGCAGACACTACATCATCAGACCCAAAAGTCTGCAGGTCTTGGAATTATCAAACACAGGTTATAAAATTACTATGTTTAATACATTTTCATAAAGAGAAAACATTCAAACATAAGCAAATTTTTAAAAATTATATAAAATAAGCAAATTTGAAAAGAAGGAGCTAAACTTCTAAAAATAAAAAACAGTAAAGAAAAATTTAATGATTAGGATAAGCAGAGTATTAGACACTGGTGAATAAAAAATCAGGGAATTAAAAGATGAAAGTCCCCCAATTATCTGAAATGTAGCACAGCAGAAACAGAGATGGGAAAAGTAAAAGAAAAAATTCAGAGTGCTGGCACACATCTACACATCCAGGAGGCAATAACAGAAAGAATGGGGGTGAGAACATGCTTGAAAAAAGAATGGCTGAGAATTTCCAAAAATTACATAACAATCCTATTATAGAAAGGGTCAATGAATCCCATGTAGGATGTTAAAAAAAAAAAAAAATGTCAGCACCTAGACATCTCATAGTGAAACTGCAGAATATCAAAGACAAATAGTCTTAAAGGCAGGCAGAGAGAAAGATTACCTACAAAGAAGCCACATGAGACTGATGCTGATTTCCCAACACCACAGCAATAACAGGAACCAGAACAGTGTAGTAAAGCCAGAGTGATGACAGAAAATGATGGACAACCCAGAATTGTAAACACAAGGTAACTATGTTTAAAGAACAAAGTCAATATAAATTTTTTAAAGGGAAAAAAATTGAGAATGTACCACCCCACTGAAGGAAACACTAAAGGATGTGCCTCAGAAGAATAAAAATGATCCCACCAGGGTGCAGCTGCCCTGGAAAACAGTATGGAGGCCCCTCAAAAAGTTAAAAACAGAGCTACCCTACAACCCAGCAATAGCAATACTGGGTATTTATCCAAAGGATACAAATATAGTGATTCAAAGGGGCACCTGCACCCCAAGGTTTATAGCAGCAATGTCCACAATAGCCAAACTCTGGAAAGAGCCCAGATGTCCATCGAAAGATGAATGGATAAAGATGAAGGTATATATACACAATGGAATACTACTCAGCCATCAAAAAGAATGAACTCTTACAATTTGCAGTGACATGGATGGAACTAGAGAGCATTATGCTAAGAGGAAATAGGTCAATCAGAGAAAGACAATTATCATATGATTTCACTCAAATGTGGAATTTAAGAAATAAAACATGAACACAGGGGAATGGAAGAAAAAATAAAATAAGACTAAATCAGAGAGGGAGACAAACCATAAGACACTCTGAACTCTAGGAAACAAACTGAGGGTTGCTGGAGGGGAGGTGGGTAGGGGATGGGTAACTGGGTGACAGGCATTAAGGAGGGCACTTGATGGAATGAGCACTGGGTGTGATATGCAATTGATGAATCACTGAACATTACCACTGAAACTAATAATGCACTATATGTTAATTAATTGAATTTAAATTTTTTAAATGTAAAAAAAAAAAAAAAAATGATCCCACCTGGCAGGTCTTTGAAGTAAGATGGGATACTGAGCAAAGGCACTGGCAAATACATGGTGAAGCTATTACAAATACGAATTGCATAAAATAAAGATAATATTTAAGTTGCAGGGTTTAGGAAAAGAACAAAAGTACTAAATAACAAAGAGCATTTAAACTGGTAAGGGGAGGGGCGCCTCGGTGGCTCAGCAATTGAGCATCTATCTTCAGCTCAGGTCATGATCCCAGAGTCCCTGACTGGAGTCCCAGGATCAAGTCCCACATGGGGAATCCCCACTCAGCGGGGAGTTCTTCTCCCTCTGACCCTCCCACTTCTTGTGGTTTCTCTCACTCGCTCTTTCAAATAAATAAATAAAATCTTTAAAAAAAAAAATTGGGGAGGGAATAATCAGAGTTCAATTATTCTAAGTCCCTTGAATTTAGGCCATGAATTACTTAGCCTTTGTTAGGTTAAGAATGCATGTTAAAATATTTAAAAATAACCAGTAAGGTACAGAAATGAAGACCGAATTTCCAAAACAGCAGAGGAGGAAAAAATGGAAAAAGAAAGAACAAAAAACAATCTATATAGAAAGTAAGGAAGTGTTTAAAGGAGCCAGAGAGAAAATGAGAAGGATAAAATGAAGTGTTAGAAATCAATTCAAATATAAAGGTAATCATGTTCAATGTAAGTGTAAATTTGCTACCTGGTTTAAAGACAAAGACTGGCAGACTGGGAGGAAAAGAAGATATGTCCTCTCCAAGAGAAGCACATCTAAAAGAGGACACAAAGGGGCTATAAGAAAAAGATGAGAGACAATTAAAAAGCAAACCTGAAAAGAAAGCCAGTATAAAAACAGTCACAGCAACAAAATACATGTTAGGGCAAAGAGCATGACAAGAAATAAAGATGAATTCATAAGAAGACTTAAGGATTCTAAACTTGCATGCAATTAATTAACATAGTCTCAGAGGGAAAAAAGCAAAAGTTGGCAGTTACAAGAGGAGATATTATCAAATGCACCATTATTATGGAAAATTTTCCCATTCCTCTCTTAATAAATGATAGATCAAGCAGACAAAAGAAGAAGGATGGGAGGGAGGAGGGAAGGAAAGAAAGAAGGGAGGAAGATTAATTTATTATATTCAATCTATTTCTTCCTTAATCTCATAAAGAGAATACTATACCCCCCAAATTATAGCATATACATCTTTTCCTCCATTTATGAAGAGTAAACATGAACCAGGCCACAAAATAAGCCTAAAAACATTTCTAACAATTGTTATATAGACCACACTAATGCTAAGCTAGAAATCAGTAATACAACACAATAACACACACAAATATCCTGGCTCGCCATGAAAAATGTATTTTTTAAAGTGGGTCACAGTAGGGACGCCTGGGTGGCTCAGTTGGTTAGGCGGCTGCCTTCGGCTCAGGTCATGATCCCAGCGTCCTGGGATCGAGTCCCGCATTGGGCTCCTTGCTCAGCGGGGAGCCTGCTTCTCCCTCTGCCTCTGCCTGCCATTCTATCTGCCTGTGCTCACTCTTGCTCTCTCTCTCTCTGACAAATAAATAAAATCTTTAAAAAAAAAAAAATAAAATAAAAAAAAAAATAAAGTGGGTCACAGTAAAAAAAAAATAAAAAAAATAAAATAAATAGTTTAAAAGCCTCTGCCCTAGAGAAATCCCTGCTCAGGATCATCATGACACACGTCCACAAAACGCAGAAATGTAATGAGTGTAATAGCAGAAAACGCAGAGTGGTGCAGAAGCAGCCCGCCACCAGAGAACAGGTAAGCTAACTGCTCTGGTCTCCGGAGAGACTCCTGCTCAGAGTGGAAAAAAGTTCATCAGAACTGCCGCACATATCCACATGGATGAGTTTCAAGTCAGAACAATACCCGTGGTACACTTTCATTTATCCGAAGTCCCAAAAGGGTGAAAAACTGCATACTGTCTTATTCGGAGGCACAGTCATATGCTGTGGAAGAGGAAGAAAAGGAAGAGAGAATTCAAGAAAGTGTTTACTAGAAAGAATGAAAGGAACGCAGGAATGTCACAGTCAGGGAGCTTTAAAGTGACTGATGATGTTCTAGCTCTTTAAACCAGGTGGTGATTACATAGATATTTTGACCTATCCTCATACTTTCCACATACATTAGAAACAGGTTTTTTTAGGTATTTCGTGTTTAATAGATTCCTGAGTCTAAGTATCTATACCAAAGTAAACTCTTCGTTAAAACTAAGTAGACCTGCGCTTTCAATTAGTCGTTCTTTCCTTTCTATGGAACAGAAGAACAGTTTTTTACATGTATATTTCTCCCCCAATAAGCTTTTTCATCACATGCCGTCAGCCGGAAGGTAAAGCCTTGTGCGTGCCCTTTTTGCTACTGGTATGCTGCCAGCACTCCTGGCCTGAGGGACATGTCAAGATTGACCCCACTGCCCTAAGATTCAGGTTCCCGAAGAGTGAAAGGTGACAATGTTCCAGTCCGATGTGCCTGTGAATGAAACCCACGAAGAAACCTTCTTAACAACGATCCACCTAAAGATACAAATGTAGTGATACGAAGGGGCATGTGCACCCGAATGTTTATAGCAGCAATGTCCACAATAGCCAAACTATGGAATGAACCTAGATGTCCATCAACAAATGAATGGATAAAGAAGATGTGGTATAGATATACAATGGAATATTATGCAGCCATCAAAAGAAATAAGAGCTTGCCATTTGCAACAACATGGATGGAACTAGAGAGTATTAGGCTGAGGGAAATAAGTCAATCAGAGAAAGACAATTATCATAAGATCTCCCTGATATGAGGAATTTGAGAGGCAAAGTGGGGGGTTTAGGGGGTAGGGAAGGAAAAAATGAAACAAGATGGGATCGGGAAGGAGACAAACCATAGAGTCTCTTAAGCTCACAAAACAAACTGAGGGTTGCCGGGGGTGGGGGGGCAATATGGAGAGGGTGGTTGGGTTATGGACATTGGGGAGGGTATGTGCTATGGTGAGTGCTGTGAAGTGTGTAAGCCTGATGATTCACAGACCTGTACACCTGGGGCAAATAATACATTATATGTTAATTTAAAAAAAATAACAACGATCCAGGAATGATTAAAGCCTCCAGGATGATTGGTCACTAAATGTCCACTAAATGCCCAGGGATGCTGGGGTTCCAACTAGCATGCCACGCACAGCTGCCTACTTGGAACCAACTGGCTCAGTTCTGCCCCAGAGGGCCAAGGACAGAGACATGACCATGGCATTGTACAGCCAAAGTACCAAATAAGAGCAAAGGTGCTTTGATGGCAGTTTTGCATGTTTTTAGAAATCCACCTTTGTACCCATCCACCTAGCTTAAAAAAAAAAAAAATCAAGAATCACAGAGGAGAATCGAGAATCTTTTTCACTGCTCCTTCTCCACCTACATGATAAAAATGAGCTTTACAGAGAAAGACCTAATTTACTGGAGAAGAATTACCTCGGTGGGGAGAAAAGACATAGAAGCATTGGGTGGGGAGGGATATGCTGTCAGGGAATAAAAAACACCTTTTACATTAAAACACATGAAGTCTTGATTACTGAGACTTTTAGCAAAGAAACAATGACGTACCTCATGTTTCAAATCTATCGTAAAGTCGGACTTCAGGGATTCACTCTTTAACCTCTTGGTAAGCCTAGAAAATAGATACAATTTGAGGGTTTCTTTTTTATTAATCAGAGGAAGCATCGAACAAGAATAACACATTGAGACTTTCTAATGTTTGAAAACAGATTACGAGCACACATTTTAAGACAAAATTAAGAGTTTCACATTTCCTTGAGGCAAAGCACTGTGAAAATGGAATTATTTGTTGAGTAGGAAATGAATGCAAGCCTTTTTGCAAATGCAGCATTCCTTGTTTAAACATCTGGCAAATACGATAAAATATAATAGAGAAAATTAAATGTCTTGTGTAAAACAAAGCTTGTTGACTCCCGGTAAGTGTATTGACTCCTGATACAGAAAGAAGACAGAAAAGAAAAAAAAGCTTGCATGATAGAGAAACAAAAGTTGCTACTTTTCAGGCTCCTGCTTTTAATAATCCAAATCAACTCCAGCTTGTGGAGTTTTTAGGGGAAGAGAGCATATGGTTTACGGAAAGAAGAAAAAAAAAATTTCAAGCCCTTCTCTTTTTTTTTTTTTTTTTTTTTAAAGATTTTATTTGTTTATTTGACAGACAGAGATCACAAGTAGGCAGAGAGGCAGGCAGAGAGAGAGGAAGGGAAGCAGGCTCCCCGCTGAGCAGAGAGCCCGATACGGGACTCGATCCCAGGACCCCGAGATCATGACCCGAACCAAAGGCGGCGGCTCAACCCACTGAGCCACCCAGGCGCCCCTCAAGCCCTTCTCTTAAGGAAATCTTCAGCGGCTCCTTTCAGTGCAGAGGAGAGCCCCATCATTCCCTTCTACTGCCCCCTAGCTTCTCCACACTTGCCCATGACACCCACAGCATACACCTGCCAGCTGTTTTCTCTAGCTTTACCTCTGCCTAGCACACCCACACCCAACCTTCACCTGGCAAACCTTTCTTCAAGGTCCAACTCAAGGGCACCTTTTCTGTGGAACTTTCCCAGACTTGCCCACCAGCATAGATGGAAATCCTTTGCTCCCGGAATAGGAAGCAAGCTCTCTTAACCTTATCACACATGTCCCATCCTGTTGTACATCCGTCCCTCTCTGTGCTACAGCTTCTTTGTAACACCAGCATGGCCCACTGT